>NC_069500.1:165625579-165960579 GCF_027579735.1 Bombina bombina | reverse complement strand
GATAACCCGAAAGGGAAGAGCCACAAACTGGTAATGCCTGTCTAGAAAGGCAAACCTTAGGAACCGATGATGATCTTTGTGAATCGGTATGTGAAGGTAAGCATCCTTCAAATCCACTGTGGTCATGTACTAACCCTCCTGGATCATAGGTAGGATTGTCCGAATAGTTTCCATTTTGAACGATGGAACTCTGAGGAATTTGTTTAAGATCTTTAGATCCAAAATTGGTCTGAAGGTTCCCTCTTTTTTGGGAACCACAAACAGATTTGAATAAAATCCCTGTCCTTGTTCCATCTGTGGAACTGGATGGATCACTCCCATTATTAGGAGGTCTTGCACACAGCGTAAGAATGCCTCTTTCTTTATCTGGTTTACAGATAATCTCGAAAAGTGAAATCTCCCTTGGGGGGGGGGGGGGAAGCTTTGAAGTCCAGAAGATATCCCTGAGATATGATCTCCAACGCCCAGGGATCCTGAACATCTCTTGCCCACGCCTGGGTGAAGAGAGAAAGTCTGCCCCCTACTAGATCCGTTGCCGGATAGGGGGCCGTTCCTTCATGCTGTCTTAGAGGCAGCAGCAGGCTTTCTGGCTTGCTTGCCTTTGCTCCAGGCCTGGTTAGATTTCCAGGCCGGCTTGGATTGCGCAAAAGTTCCCTCTTGTTTTGTAGCAGAGGAAGTTGATGCTGCGCCTGCCTTGAAGTTTCAAAAGGCACGAAAATTAGACTGTTTGGCCCTTGATTTGGCCCTGTCCTGAGGAAGGGTATGACCCTTACCTCCAGTAATGTCAACAATAATTTCCCTCAAACCAGGCCCGAATAGGGTCTGCCCCTTGAAGGGAATGTTAAGTAATTTAGACTTTGAAGTCACGTCAGCTGACCAAGATTTAAGCCATAGCGCCCTACGCGCCTGGATGGCGAATCCAGAATTCTTAGCCGTTAGTTTAGTCAAATGAACAATGGCATCAGAAACAAAAGAATTAGCTAGCTTAAGTGTTCTAAGCTTGTCAAGTATTTCAGTCAATGGAGTAGCTGTCTTAAAGGCCTCTTCCAGAGACTCAAACCAGAACGCCGCAGCAGCAGCGACAGGAGCAATGCATGCAAGGGGCTGCAGGATAAAACCTTGTTGAATAAACATTTTCTTAAGGTAACCTAATTTTTTATCCATTGGATCTGAAAAAGCACAACTGTCCTCGACAGGGATAGTGGTACGCTTTGCTAAAGTAGAAACTGCTCCCTCCACCTTAGGGACCGTCTGCCATAAGTCCCGCGTGGTGGCGTCTATTGGAAACATTTTTCTAAAAATAGGAGGGGGGGGGGGGGGAAACGGCACACCGGGTCTGTCCCACTCCTTAGTAATAATTTCTGTAAACCTTTTAGGTATTGGAAAAAACGTCAGTACACACCGGCACCGCATAGTATTTATCCAGTCTACACAATTTCTCTGGCACTGCAATTGTGTCACAGTCATTCAGAGCAGCTAAAACCTCTCCAAGCAACACCCGGAGGTTCTCAAGCTTAAATTTAAAAGTAGACATATCTGAATCAGGTTTCCCCGAGTCAGAGACGTCACCCACAGACTGAAGCTCTTCCTCAGCTTCTGCATATTGTGACGCAGTATCAGACATGGGCCTTAAAACATCTGCTCGCTCTGTATTACGTCTAACCCCAAAGCTATTGCGCTTTCCTCTGAATTCAGGCAGGCTGGCTAATACCGCTGACAGGGTATTATCCATGATTGCCGCCATGTCCTGCAAAGTAATCGCTATGGGCGTCTTTGATGTACTTGGCGCCATTTTAGCGTGAGTCCCTTGAGTGGGAGTCAAAGGGTCCGACACGTGGGGAGAGTTAGTCGGCATAACTTCCCCCTCGTCAGAATCCTCTGGTTATAATTCTTTTAAAGATAACAGCTGATTTCTATTGTTTAAGTTTAGTACACATTCTCCTATGGGGTTCCACCATGGCTTTTAAACATAATGAACAAGGAGTTTCCTCTATGTCAGACATGTTTATACACACTAGCAATGAGACTAGCAAGCTTGGAAAACACTCTAAATCAAGTTAACAAGCAATATATAAAAAAAAAAAAAACGTTACTGTGCCTTTAAGAGAAACAAATTTTGCCAAAATTTGAAATAACAGTGAAAAAGGGCAGTTAAACTAACAAAATTTTTACAGTATATGTAATAAGTTAGCAGAGCATTGCACCCACTTGCAAATGGATGATTAACCCCTTAATACAAAAAACAGATTAACAAAACGAAAAATATGTTTTTTAAACAGTCATAACAACTGCCACAGCTCCTACTTTTGAAGCCTTTTGAGCCCTTCAGAGATGTCCTATAGCATGCAGGGGACTGCTGAGGGAAGCTGAATGTCACAGTTTGTAATTTTAACTGCACCAACTGTAACTTTTATACTATAACAGTGTAAACCTTTTGTTTCTAGACAAAAATAAAGCCAGCCATGTGGAAAAAACTAGGCCCCAATAAGTTTTATCACCAAAGCATATATAAAAACGAATAAATATGCCAGCAAACGTTTTATATTGCACATTAATCAGAGTATATACCTCTGATAGCAAGCCTGATACTAGTTGCTATTAAATCACTGTATTTAGGCTTTAACTTACATTAATCCGGTATCAGCAGCATTTTCTAGCAAATTCCATCCCTAGAAAAACTTAACTGCACATACCTTATTGCAGGATAACCTGCACGCCATTCTCCCTCTGAAGTTACCTCACTCCTCAGACATATGTGAGAATAGCAGTGGATCTTAGTTACTTCTGCTAAGATCATAGAAAAACGCAGGCAGATTCTTCTTCTAAATGCTGCCTGAGATAAAATAGCACAACACCGGTACCATTTAAAAACAATAAACTTTTGATTGAAGAAAAAACTAACTATATTTTACCACTTTCCTCTTACTACCTCCAGCTATGTTGAGAGCTTGCAAGAGAATGACTGGCTATGGCAGTTAGGGGAGGAGCTATATAGCAGCTCTGCTGTGGGTGATCCTCTTGCAACTTCCTGTTGGGAAGGAGAATATCCCACAAGTAATGGATGATCCGTGGACTGGATACACCTAACAAGAGAAATCTTTAATTTTCTGACCTCCGTCAGAAATACTTACATGGCTACCGAGTCTATCAGAGTTCCCAGAAAAGGAACCCTTGTCTGTGGAACAAGTGAACTCTTCTCTATGTTCACCTTCCAGCCGTGAGTTCTCAGAAAAGACAACACTGTGTCCATGTGAGATTTTGTCAGATGATATGTCGCCTGAATCAGAATATCGTCCAGATAAGGCGCCACCGCTATCCCTTGCAGTTTGAGAGCCGATAAAAGAGACCCTAGAACCTTTGTGAAGATTCTGGGTGCTGTGGCCAACCCGAAAGGAAGAGCCACAAACTGATAATGTTTGTCCAAGAAGGCAAACCTTAGAAACCGATGATGATGTTTGTGGATTAGAATATGAATATCCTTCAAATCCACGGTAGTCATATATTGACCCTCCTGAAACATTGGCAAAATCGTTCGAATTGTCTCCATCTTGAATGATGGAACTCTTAGATATTTGTTTAGACACTTGAGGTAAAAAATGGGTCTGAACGTTCCCTCTTTTTTGGGGACCACAAATAAGTTTGAGTAAAACCCCTGTCCCTGTTCCAATTTTGGAACAGGACAGATTACTCCCATAGTAAAAAGGTCTTTTACACAGCGTTTTACACAACACCTCTCTCTTTATCTGGTTTGCAGATAATTTTGAAAGATGAAATCTACCTCTTGGGAGAAATCCTTGAATTCCAATTGATAACCGTGGGTCACTATTTCTAGTGCCCAGGAATCCTGAACATCACTTGCCCAAGCCTGAGCAAAGAAAGAAAGTCTGCCCCCTACTAGATCAGGTCCCGGATCGGGGGCCACCCCTTCCTGCTGCTTTGTGGAAGAAGAAGAAGCGGGTGGTCCTCCTTTAAAGTTCCGAAAGGAACGAAAATTATTCTGTTTACCCCTCATTTTAACCAACCTATCCTAAGGTAGGGCATGGCCCTTACCTCCTGTAATATCAGAAATGATCTCCTTCAATTCTGGCCCAAAAAGGGTCTTACCTTTAAAGGGAATAGCTAAAAGCTTATGTTTTGATGACACATCAGCAGACCAAGATTTGAGCCACAATGCTCTACGTGCTAAAATAGCAAATCCTACATTTGTTGCCGCTAATTTAGCAATTTGACAAGCGGCATTAGTAATAAAAGAATTAGCTAGCTTAAGAGCCTTAATTCTATCTAGAATGTCATCTAATGGAGTCTCAACCTTAAGAGACTCTTCTAGAGCCTCAAACCAAAAAGCTTCTGCAGTAGTTACTGGAACAATGCAAGCCGTAGGTTGTAAAAGAAATCCCTGATTAACAAATAATTTCTTTAGTAGACCCTCTAATTTCTTATCCATAGGATCCTTGAAAGCACAACTATCCTCAATGGGTATAGTAGTATGCTTAGCTAGGGAAGATATAGCTCCCTCTGCCTTAGGGACCGCTTGCCATGAGTCCCGAATGGTATCTGATATAGGAAACATTTTCTTAAAATTAGAAGAGGGAGAAAAACGGTATACCTGGTCTATCCCATTCCTTAATAATAATTTCCGAAATTCTCTTAGGAACCGGAAAAACATCAGTGTAAGTAGGAACTTCCAAATATTTATCCATTTTACACAATTTCTCTGGAGGAATCACAATAGGATCACAATCACCCAGAGTCGCTAAAACCTCCCTAAGCAACAGGCAGAGGTGATCAAGCTTAAATTTAAATGACATAGCATCCGAATCTGTCTGAGGCAAAACATTCCCTGAATCAGAAATTTCACCCTCAGACACTAATTCCCTAATCCCCAACTCAGAGTACTGTGAGGGAACATCGGAAATAGCTAATAAAGCATCAGAGGATTCAGTATTTACATTAATACTTAACCTACTGCGTTTACCCTGCAACACTGGTAATTTAGACAATACCTCTGTAAGGGTAGTTAACATAACTGCAGCCATCTCCTGCAGAGTAAAGGAATTAGACGCACTAGAAGTACTAGGCGTCGCTTGTGAGGGCATAAAAGGTTGTGACGCTTGGGGAGAATTGGATGGCATATCCTGATTCTCTTCAGACTGAGAATCATCCCTAGGCACACTTATTTTATTTAAAATATGCTTTTTACATCGTAAAGCCCTTTCAGTACAAAAGTTACACAATGTTAGAGGGGGTTGCAGAATAGCTTCTAAACACATAGAACAATGAGATACCTCAATGTCAGACATGTTAAACAGACTAGTAATACCACAAAAGTTGTTTAAACGCTTATTTATAGCATAAAATAAACATTAGAAAAAACGTGTACTGTGCCTTTAAAGGGACATGAAAGCCAATTTTTTTCTTTCGTGATTTAGAAAGAGCATGCCATTTTAAACAACTTTCTAATTTACTTCTATTATCTAATTTGCTTCATTCTCTTGATATCACTTGCTGAAAAGCATATCTAGATATGCTCAGTAGCTGCTGATTGGTTGCTGCACCTAGAGGCCTTGTGTGATTGGCTCACAGATGTGCATTGCTATTTCTTCAACAAAGGATATCTAAAGAATTGAGCAAATTAGATAATAGAAGTAAATTGGAAAGTTGTTTAAAATTGCATGCCCTATCTGAATCATGAAAGTTTAATTTTGACTAGACTGACCCTTTAAGAAAAGAAAAAGTGAACAATTTTTCAAAAATGCACAAAAAACGTTAAATTATTCCCAAATTTAACTTAATATCGTTGGTTAATCCAAAAATTACTGCACCCAGAAGCAAGGGCAGAAATAAGGCTTTAGAAGTACTTATATCAACATGTGGTCAAAAGATAGATAAAAATACACTCTGCACCTCGGCGCCTACCTGCCCCCAGGGTACTCGAATCAAGTTTCCAACCCTTCAGACCAGCTACACAGTCCAGGAGCCACCGAGTTACTGTTTTCTGCTGCTAAGCCTGAAGAAATTGCGCCAAAATAGGCCCCGCCCCTTAAGGTCAAAAGTTGGAGTAGGCCCAAACAACATCGCATGGAAATGCAGTTTTGCACTAAAGTAAAAATACACACACAATATAACTCTCAAGCATAAAACCAATAAGTTTTAAGTGCCAAAAATAAAAAAGATAAAACATCGGTTTTTATATTGTCTCCCATGTCACATAATGCCCAAATATCAACTAATGATAAATATAAAAACAGAATTTATGCTTACCTGATAAATTACTTTCTCCAACGGTGTGTCCGGTCCACGGCGTCATCCATTACTTGTGGGAAATATTCTCCCCCACAGGGAAAGGCAAGGAGAGCACACAGCAAGAGCTGTCCATATAGCTCCCCCTCTGGCTCCGCCCCCCAGTCATTCGACCGACGGTTAGGAGAAAAAGGAGAAACTATAGGGTGCCGTGGTGACTGTAGTGTATAAAGAAAAATTTTTCAACCTGATTAAAAAACCAGGGCGGGCCGTGGACCGGACACACCGCTGGAGAAAGTAATTTATCAGGTAAGCATAAATTCTGTTTTCTCCAACATTGGTGTGTCCGGTCCACGGCGTCATCCATTACTTGTGGGAACCAATACCAAAGCTTTAGGACACGGATGAAGGGAGGGAACAAATCAGGTTACCTAAACGGAAGGCACCACGGCTTGCAAAACCTTTCTCCCAAAAATAGCCTCCGAAGAAGCAAAAGTATCAAATTTGTAGAATTTGGCAAAAGTGTGCAGAGAAGACCAAGTCGTTGCCTTACATATCTGGTCAACAGAAGCCTCGTTCTTGTAGGCCCATGTGGAAGCCACAGCCCTAGTAGAGTAAGCTGTGATATGGTCAGGAGGCTGCCGTCCGGCAGTCTCATAAGCCAAGCGGATAATGCTTTTCAGCCAGAAAGAGAGAGAGGTAGCAGTAGCTTTTTGACCTCTCCTCTTACCAGAGTAAACGACAAACAAAGATGAGGTTTGTCTAAAATCTTTTGTTGCTTCTAAATAGAACTTTAAAGCACGAACAACATCTAAATTGTGTAATAAACATTCCTTCTTTGAAACTGGATTCGGACACAAAGAAGGAACAACTATTTCCTGGTTGATGTTCTTGTTGGAAACAACTTTTGGAAGAAAACCAGGCTTAGTACGCAAAACAACCTTATCTGAATGAAAAACCAGATATGGTGGATTACACTGCAAAGCAGATAATTCAGAAACTCTTCTAGAAGAAGAAATAGCAACTAAAAACAGAACTTTCCAAGATAATAACTTAATATCTATGGAATGTAAAGGTTCAAACGGAACCCCTTGAAGAACTGAAAGAACTAAATTTAGACTCCAAGGAGGAGTCATGGGTCTGTAAACAGGCTTGATTCTAACCAAAGCCTGAACAAAAAGCTTGTACATCTGGCAAAGCTGCCAGTCGTTTGTGCAACAAGACGGATAATGCAGAAATCTGTCCTTTTAGAGAACTAGCTGACAACCCTTTATCCAAACCTTCTTGGAGAAAGGAGAGAATCTTTGGAATTTTAATCTTACTCCAGGAGAATCCTTTGGATTCACACCAACAGATATATCTTTTCCATATTTTATGGTAAATCTTTCTAGTCACAGGTTTTCTGGCTTGGACCAGAGTATCTATCACAGAATTTGAAAACCCACGCTTGGATAAAATCAAGCGTTCAATTTCCAAGCAGTCAGCTGCAGAGAAACTAGATTTGGATGTTCGAATGGACCTTGTACTAGAAGATCCTGTCTCAAAGGTAGCTTCCATGGTGGAGCCGATGACATATTCACCAGGTCTGCATACCAAGTCCTGCGTGGCCACGCAGGAGCTATCAGAATCACCAAGGCCTTCTCCTGTTTGATCCTGGCTATGAGCCTGGGAAGGAGAGGAAACGGTGGAAACACATATGCTAGGTTGAACGACCAAGGCGCCACTAATGCATCCACTAGAGTCGCCTTGGGATCCCTGGATCTGGACCCGTAGCAAGGTATCTTGAAGTTCTGACGGGACGCCATTAGATCCATGTCTGGAATGCCCCATAATTGGGTTAACTGAGCAAAGACCTCCGGATGGAGTTCCCACTCCCCCGGATGGAAAGTCTGATGACTCAAATAGTCCGCCTCCCAGTTGTCTACTCCTGGGATGTGAATAGCAGATAGATGGCAGGAGTGATTCTCTGCCCATTGGATTATCTTGGTTACTTCCTTCATCACTAGGGAACTCTTTGTTCCCCCCTGATGATTGATGTACGCAACAGTCGTTATGTTGTCCGACTGAAATCTTATGAACCTGGCTTCCGCTAGCTGAGGCCAAGCCAGGAAAGCATTGAATATAGCTCTTAGTTCCAAAATGTTTATCGGGAGAAGCGACTCTTCCCGCGACCATAGGCCCTGAGCTTTCAGGGAGTCCCAGACCGCGCCCCACCCCAAGAGGCTGGTGTCGGTCGTGACGATGACACACCGTCTGCGGAAACTCATTCCCTGAGACAGGTGATCCTGGGTCAACCACCAGAGAAGTGAGTCCCTGGTTACCTGGTCTACTTGAATTTGGGGAGACAAGTCTGTATAGATAGAAGAATAAAAAAACTACAACTAACACCACAAACTCCTCGCCATCCCCGTGGTAGATGCTACTTGTTCAGAGCGGCAAGGAGAATGACTGGGGGGCGGAGCCAGAGGGGGAGCTATATGGACAGCTCTTGCTGTGTGCTCTCCTTGCCTTTCCCTGTAGGGGAGAATATTTCCCACAAGTAATGGATGACGCCGTGGACCGGACACACCAATGTTGGAGAAATAGGGACTCCAGTAACACCCCTCTTATTAAAATAGGTTTTACTGCTTACCCTATTCCCATACAGGGAAATAATGCCAGCCAGTTCTGATACACCAAGTCTCCTCAGAAAAAAAGGCTGCACATACCTTAATGCTGCTTGTAGCATGAAACTGGTCTCCACACTAAAGATGTCTCATGGTTGCCTTCAGAAGTCTTGTGGGAACCAGCGTGGATCTTAGTTACAAATGCTAAGATCATCAAACCTCAGGGCAGAAATCTTCTTCCATATCCCCCTGAGGAAAATAGTACGCACCGGTACCATTTAAAATAAAAAACTTCTTGATTGAAGAAACTAAAACTAACACCTCACTTTACCATGTCTTCCTAGTATAACACAGGCAAAGAGAATGACTGGGGGTGGAGACGAAGGGGAGGGGCTATATATACAGCTCTGCTGTGGTGCTCTTTGCCACTTCCTGTTAGCAGGAGGTTAATATCCCACAAGTAAGGATGAAATCCGTGGACTCGTCATATCTTTGTAACAGAAAAGGAAGACATTCTTGCGAAAGCTTTTCATCTTATAAATGTATAGTTAGTCCAATAAAAAAGTATCAATGCTCAATGCAATACTCTTGTTATTTTTATATATATATATATAAAAACAGGAAAAAGAAACACGTAAAAAATAAAGAGACATAAATAGAAATAAGGTGTCTTAGATACATATATCTATATTTAAGGGATGCCCAAATGATTAACCTGTATGCAATGGCTGCTGGTTTGGTATTTTATGCCAGATATATTACCTGTTGTATGAAAGACATGTGTTTTGACAGCAGATAAGAGCCATAGGCCGAACAAGTCTGTCGCCAATTTCCTAAAAGTGTATACTTATACAGTTTGTAGAATAACTTTATGCTTATCAAGGCATTCTATAAGTCACCCACAGTGTTTGTCATTACCACCTCTAATGGAAATTTATTCCATTAATCAACCATCCTGTCTGTGAAAAAGTGCTTTAATTCTAAACCTATTACCCTTCAGATTGAGATAATTTCTTGAATTTTTCTTTTTATAAAAAATACTCACAGCCTTAGCTTTACTAAACCCCTTAATTTACTTAAAAAGTAGCCACAAAATGTAACGCAAAAGATGCAAACCTTAAAACTCACAGAAATGTCTGCATTCCTTGCTGCCTAGAGAGCTAGTCCGGTACCTTGTGTCAGACGTATAGGCCTCTTGTACAGGTTTATGTTGACGTAGTATCTCTCAATGTGGTGCTGTAGTCTGAGCATGAAAAAATAATGCAAAATTCTATATGGCCCTTGGAGATTTAAAAGATTTTTTTTTAAGAAAAAGTCATTACCAGCAACTATATGTACTGAAATATAACAGTAGTTACTAGAAGCCGAATAAAGGGATAGTTAACACCAAAAATGATATTGTTTAAAAAGATAGATAATCCCTTTATTAACTATTCTACAGTTTTTCATAACCAACACTGTTATAGAAATATACTTTTTACCTCTGTAATTACCTTGTATCTAAGCTTCTGCTGACTGCCTCATTATCTCAGATCTTTTGACAGACTTGCATTTCTGGCAATTAGTGCTGAATCTTAAATAACTTCACGTGCGTGAGCACAGTGTTATCTATATGAATCACATGAACTAACGCCCTCTAGCTGTGAAAAACTTTCAAATGCATTCAGATGAGAGGTGGCCTTTAAGGACTTCGAAATTAGCATATGAGCCTACCTAGGATTAGCTTTCAACTAAGAATAACATGAAAACAAAGCAAATTTGATGATAAAAGTAAATTAGAAAGTTGTTTAAAATGACATGCCCTATTCGAATCATGAAAGTTTAATTTGGACTTTACTATCCCTTTAAGAATTAGCCTGTATAAAAAGCTACATACTGTGTTGCTGGCAGATATGATGGGATCTCATGATTGATGTGGTATGCTAGGCCAGCGGCTACTTACTGGCTTTATGCCTGGGTAGCATTAGAGAAATTAGTATTACAATCTTAGCTGCTGTTGTAAAAATATAGGTACTAAACAGCAGCTGTTATATATGTGGACTAACCTGGTTCATAGGTGCCACTTGAAATGATCAATTTTTTAAGCTTTTGTGTATTCACTCTATATTCAATCGTTAGAATAACATACAGATTTATGAGGTTTACCTCCCTGTTTAGTGAACCCAGGCCACATGTTTTACCTAAGAGAGACTACCAGTGACCCCTGGGTTAGCCTGGTATAATGTGCTTAAACTTACATTTACAAGTTTTTACTATTCCTTCTAAAAGGGAAAACAAGCTTAATATGAGGCACCACAATCAGATCGTCTATCAGCATGTTAATACTTGAGCCTCTTTTCAAATCTCAAGGGAATGAATCTTGTTAGACTGTCTATTGGGCAATAGTTTCCATATACTTTAGGCACACGAGTGAAAACTAAAGCCATATGTTCCAGAATTAACAGTCTGCAATAAATGCATCTCTTTTGCAGACAAGCTTTTTTGCCTATTACAAATCACAGAAAGCACATAAAACTTTAAGCTGCATTTTCCTAATTCAATTACATGCTTACAATTTTCAGGTCCTTTTTAAATTTCATATGACAGAATAAAAACAGTAAAAACTTGTTTAAAGTGAAGGTTCAGTAAAGCAGTTTTCAGTTGATTCATACAATATGTAACCCATGGCTTTAGGTAGGCTATCCTAAATTGTTTGAAGATGCATGACAATGTAAAATATTATTTATCAAAAAATACATATTTAGTTAAGCAAAGTAGGCTTGTTTGACTTTATTTTAAATAATGAATTGAAAATTCTGCAAGTTGCAGGGATTTATATTTAGAGCTACAATTAAAATTCAAAATACTTATTTAGCTATGAATTGTTTTTAATTTTAAATTTTAAAAATATCTTATGGATAGACTGGATTGTTAGTGTCTGCACAATGGTTTTAATGTAATGCAATTGCATGCTGTAAGGAGGTTTCTACAGACAGGTGGGTACTTGCTCATAGCTAAAACTGCAGATGGAGGGTTTTACAAACCCCATACCTTGGTTACCATACCTCTTAGAGGTATGAAACATAACTGCTTGATTGAAAAAGGGATCCGAACTTTAAAATTTGAGGTTGCAGGTCTCACTAAGTATTAGTGAATTAGGATCTAATGTAGTGATAGACACCAGAGACAATTTCTATGAATGGGGGCTATGATAAGACCCCCTTGTTTCCCCTTTGCTTTACCTATGTGGTATACCATTACTTTAAGAAAGGACACTGGATCTGTTTATAGAGAACTCTATGGTCAGTAGACATTTTAAGTGAGTATTTAATTATTTCCAGGTGTAGTTTGATTATATCTGAGCTAAATAAAAATGTCTCTGTGTAACTGCTATCAATTCCTGCTCTTCAGGTCAAATATGCACACAAAAAATATTACATGGTTTCAGAAGTGTTGGACCAGTCACTTAAAATAGATACGAATATGGTAGATGTGCTAAAAAAAAATCAAAATCTGAAAAAACAGGGTAAAAAATGACAATATATGGAAGCATCCGTGGTCCTCAAATGCGTCATTTCCGGTTGTCACCAGCTACAGAAACATTCGTGGTCCTCAAATCAGTAGCTGACATCCAGAACTGCTGGAAAAAGCAAAAGTAATCGGCATAACACTGGAGAACACTCCACAGCTGTGACGGCTCCTAAGAGGTGAGGACAGACAGAAGGGAAACCATTGGATCCTTGGGTGGAAATATGCAGTGTAAATAACTCTAGACTCCCCAAATATACTGTCTCTGTATTAGAGCAACCAGCATATTTGTATGATTTGGATTCATGCTTCAAATGTGATGGAAAGATAAATTTCAAGCATCAACAAACATCTTCTAAAAACGTTTTATTTGGAATCCTTATTGGCTTTTTTATGCATGCATATATTGCCTTTATTATTGTTTTATAGTGAAGACATCTTTGTGTATTCAGATAAACCAAAGTTGGTTTCTGATTTATATTGTCATGTTTATATACCCAGATTTAACTGTTTTGTTAGTGCATCTATCATATTTGTGGTTTTGAGGAGGCAAGAGGGTTCCTCCTTTATTTGCTTAGTTGCTGTCTTGTTTCAGTCCTGGTTTAAGATACTGTAACAAGGACTTTGAGGCCTATTTATTAATGTGCAAGCGGACATGATGCGATGTAGCGTATCATGTCCGCCGCACATTCATAAATGCCGACAGGATACGCCGTCGGCATTTATCATTACACAAGCTTGTGCAATGCCGCCCCCTGCAGATTCACAGTCAATCCGCCGCTAGCAGGAGGTGTCAATTAGCCCGATCGTATAGGATCGGGCGGATTGATGTCCGGGGCCTCAGAGCAGGCGGACAAGTTATGGAGCAGCGGTCTTTAGACTTCATAAAAAGGAGGAAATAAATTCAGATTGCTAAAGTCTTGCATATTTTGGATGGGGAAGGCCAATATAACCTCAGTGCTGATATTGTTTGAGCAACATCAATTCTGGATACATCCACATCTGGAGGGGCAAGGTATTGAAAGGTATATGAGAAATCATATGTAACTGAAACCGTGGCCGGACTGTTAGCCGACGGACATTTGGCCGACGAATAATAGTCCGACAGACAAGTGGCTGTCAGATAACAGTTCGGTCACGAAATAGATACATAGATTTGAGAGATAGATTTAATAAATAAATAGATAGATTAGATAGATAGATAAATAGATAGATTCGATAGATAGATAATTCCCAGACAGAGAATTACAAGACGTGCGGCCTGAGACCCATGGTTAGGTTCCCAGAGGCATTTTGCCAGAGAAGCAACTGAAACAAAGGATGGCAGAAAGTACAAAAGAAACTATCGTCATCTCAGGATGGATAACATACATGATCAAGACTAATCATAGCCACAGTTAATTGTAATTGGCAGAGGAGCAGAATCAACAATTGCACACAATGCAGACTCATAGAGACTTGGTTTCCACATAGTCTGGAGAAGCGGGGCAGAAAATATCATGAGTGGGAAGAATAATACGCCCTCCTGAGAGACTATGCATAAAGTATAATTATTTAGTCAATAACACATTCTTTATAGCTTATTTGTTGTTGGGTAATGCTGTAAGTTTAGGGAGGGTTTGGAAATAGTTGGGTAGATGTGGTATACTGTTACTTTAAGAAAGGACACTCTGGAACTGTTTGCGGGGAACTCTATGGGCAGCAGCTATTTTAATTTTTTTAAATTTTCATTGACAGTCAAATAATAACAGTGGCATCAAGCATAGCCATAAATGTACTCATATCGTATTGTCCATATAATGAGAGTCTATTCATCAAAAATGTTGTGTTTGGATGTTACTTAGTAACTCTTCGACAGTCCTTGTTGATGTTAATATTGGGGGTATCGGCAAATAGCTAATAAATGGATCTTTTGCATAATTTCATCTTAGACTGTTAATAATATGTCATGAATACAATTTCAAGAAACCCAACAACCCCCCCCCCCATAACAAATAACAAATTAACTATAACAAGATTTAAGGTGAATTAGTCAATATCTTCTAACATAGATGTAAGGCTACTTTCATTTTGTGTATTATGTACTTAACAGGTCCCAAAAATAGGCTACCCAACCAGAATTATGAAGGAGGGGGGGGGGGTAATTAAGTTTTTCTAGTGAAAATGTGGATTTGACTTGTCTTTGCCATTCTTGTATAGAGGGAATCACAGGAGATTTCCAATGTCTAGGTATAACCTTTTTTGCGCTATTTTAATAGGATCAATAATGTGTTTTTGTGTATATTTGTGGGTTTGGGTATAGGTCTGTGAAATAAGGCAAATGATGGGTTGAATTTGATGTTAAGTGAAAGAGTGGTATTAATTTGTGCTAAAACTTGTGACAAGAAAGGGATCAGCAAGGGGCAAGACCACCAAACATGCATTAAGGTGCCCATATCGCCACATCCCCTCCAGCATCTGTCTGAAGCATTGGGGTAAATCAGTTTTAAACTATAGGGGGTTAAGTACCACCACATCAGTATTTTATAATTGGTTTCTTGGATATTGGCTGAGATAGATGCTTTGGCAGTTCTTTGGAATATCAGGTTCCATTCTGTATTAGTAGGAGGTGAGAGTAATTCCTTTTCACATTTTTGGGTATATAGAGGTAGACATTGTTCCTCTAATAGCAAGTTCTTGCTGAAAATGCAGGGTTGGTGTGCATTGCGGTTGCTGGATTTGGTCCTGCGCGGCTGTAATGGCGCCCGCCTCCTCGTTGTTTGAGGGCCTAAGTCCTGTGACTGTGATCTAAGTCGAGTGGGTGCCAATTGAAGATAGCTCCAGGATCCGGGAGTTATAGGCAGACAATCTGGCCTGTTTTAATGCTAGTGATCACGGCCGAAGCTGTATATTTTGCAGGTATTTGGATTCCCTTTCACGGAGCTCCGGCCTTAAGCTGCCATCTTGGTTGCAGCCAACTCCGCCCCCCCTCGGCAGCAGCTATTTTAAACGAGTAGTTTAATTTTCCAATTTTTGATTTATTGTATCTGACTGAGTGGAATAAAAAAAACATAATTTATGTAAGAACTTACCTGATAAATTCATTTCTTTCATATTGGCAAGAGTCCATGAGCTAGTGACGTATAGGATATACAATCCTACCAGGAGGGGCAAAGTTTCCCAAACCTCAAAAAGCCTAAAAATACACCCCTCACCACATCCACAATTCAGTTTAACGAATAGCCAAGTAGTGGGGTGATAAAGAAAGGAGTAAAAAGCATCAACAAAGAAATAAGGAATAAATTGTGCTTTATACAAAAAATCATAACCACCATAAAAAGGCTGGGCCTCATGGACTCTTGCCAATATGAAAGAAATGAATTTATCAGGTAAGTTCTTACATAAATTATGTTATCTTTCATGTAATTGGCAAGAGTCCATGAGCTAGTGACGTATGGGATATCAAATACCCAAGATGTGGAACTCCACGCAAGAGTCACTAAAGAGGGAGGGATAAAAATAAACAACAGCCAAATGCTGAAAAAATAATCCAGAACCCAAAATATAAGTTATTCTCATGAAGAAAAGAAAAACTTAAAGCATCAGCAGAAGAATCAGACTAAAACAGCTGCCTGAAGAACTTTTCTACTAAAAACTGCTTCAGAAGAAGCAAATACATAAAAACGGTAGAATTTAGTAAATGTATGCAAAGAGGACCAAGTCGCTGCTTTGCAAATCTGATCAACTGAAGCGTCATTCTTAAAAGCCCACAAAGTGGAGACTGATCTAGTAGAATGAGCTGTAATTCTCTGAGGCGGGGCTTGACCCGACTCCAAATAAGCTTGAAGAATCAAAAGCTTTAACCAAGAGGCCAAGGAAATAGCAGAGGCTTTCTGACATTTCCTAGGACCAGAAAATATAACAAATAGACTAGAAGTCTTTCTGAAATCTTTAGTAGCTTCAACATAATATTTCAAAGCTCTTACCACATCCAAAGAATGTAAGGATATTTCCAAAGGATTCTTAGGATTAGGACACAAAGAAGGAACAACAATTTCTCTTCTAATGTTGTTAGAATTCACAAACTTAGATAAAAATTCAAATGAAGTCCGCAAAACCGCCTTATCCTGATGAAAAATCAGAAAAGGAGATTCACAAGAAAGAGCAGATAGCTCAGACACTCTTCTAGCAGAAGAGATGGCCAAAAGGAACAATACTTTCCAAGAAAGTAGTTTAATGTCCAAAGAATGCATAGGTTCAAACGGAGGAGAGTGTAACGCCTTCAAAACCAGATTAAGACTCCAAGGAGGAGAAATTGATTTAATGACGGGCTTAATATGAACTAAAGCCTGTACAAAACAGTGAATATCAGGAAGTTTAGCAATATTTCTGTGAAATAAAACTGAAAGAGCAGAGATTTGTCCCATCAAGGAACTTGCAGACAAACCCCTATCCAAACCATCCTGGAGAAACTGTAAAATTCTAGGAATTCTAAAAGAATGCCAAGAGAATTTATGAGAAGAACACCATGAAATGTAAATCTTCCAAACTCGATAATAAATCTTCCTAGAGACAGAATTACGAGCTTGTAACATAGTATTAATTACTTAGTCAGAGAAACCTCTATGACTTAGTACTAAGCGTTCAATTTCCATACCTTCAAATTTAATGAATTGAGATCCTGATGGAAAAACGGACCTTGAGACAGTAGGTCCGGCCTTAACGGAAGTGGCCAAGGTTGGCAACAGGACATCCGAACAAGATCCGCATACCAAAACCTGTGGGGCCATGCTGGAGCCACCAGCAACACAAACGACTGTTCCATGATGATCTTGAAGATCACTCTCGGAAGAAGAACTAGAGGCAGGAAGATATAAGCAGGTTGATAACACCAAGGAAGTGTCAGTGCATCCACTGCTTCCGCCTGAGAATCCCTGGACCTTGACACGTATCTGGGAAGTTTCTTGTTTAGATGAGAGGCCATCAGATCTATTTCTGGAAGACCCCACATCTGAACAATCTGAGAAAACACATCCGGATGGAGAGACCACTCCCCTGGATGTAAAGTCTGACGGCTGAGATAATCCGCCTCCCAATTGTCTACACCTGGGATATGAACTGCAGAAATTAGACAAGAGCTGTATTCCGCCCAAACAAGTATGCAAGATACTTCTTTCATAGCTAGGGGACTGTGAGTCCCACCCTGATGATTGACATATGCCACCGTTGTGATATTGTCTGTCTGAAAACAAATGAATGGTTCTCTCTTCAACAGAGGCCAAAACCGAAGAGCTCTGAGAATTGCACGGAGTTCTAAAATATTGATTGGTAATCTCGCCTCTTGAGATTTCCAAACTCCTTGTGCTGTCAGAGATCCCCAGACAGCTCCCCAACCTGAAAGACTCGCATCTTTTGTGATCACAGTCCAGGTTGGCCGAACAAAAGAGGCCCCTTGAACTAAACGCTGGTGATTTAACCACCACGTCAGAGAGTGTCGAATATTGGGATTTAAGGATATTAATTGTGATATCTTTGTATAATCCCGGCACCATTGATTCAGCATGCAAAGCTGGAGAGGTCTCATGTGAAAACGAGCAAAAGGAATCGCGTCCGATGCTGCAGTCATGAGGCCTAAAACTTCCATGCACATAACCAATGAAGGGAATGACTGAGAATGAAGGCGCCGACATGCTGCAACCAATTTCAAATGTCTCTTGTCTGTTAGAGACAGAGTCATGGACACTGAATCTGCAAACCTAAAAAGGTGACCCTTGTCTGAGGAATCAAAAAGCTTTTTGGTAAATTGATCCTCCAACCATGTTTTTGAAGAAACAACACAAATTGATTCATGTGAGATTCTGCAGAACGTAAAGACTGAGCTAGTACCAAGATATCGTCCAAATAAGGAAACACCGCAATACCCTGTTCTCTGATTACAGAGAGTAGGGCACCCAGGACCTTTGAAAAGATTCTTGGAGCTGTTGCTAGGCCAAATGGAAGAGCAACAAATTGGTAATGCTTGTCTAGAAAAGAGAATCTCAGGAGCTGATAATGTTCTGGATGAATCGGAATATGAAGGTAAGCATCCTGCAAGTCTATTGTAGACATATAATGTCCTTGCTGAACAAAAGGCAGAATAGTCCTTATAGTCATCATCTTGAAAGCTGGTACTCGCATAACGATTCTAAATTTTCAGATCCAGAACTGGTCTGAATGAATTTTCTTTCTTTGGGACAATGAATAGATTTGAATAAAACCCCAGGCCTTGCTCCTGAAAAGGAACCGGCATGATTACCCCTGAAACCTCCAGATCTGAAACACACTTCAGGAAAGCCTGAGCTTTGACTGGATTTACTGGGATGCGTGAGAGAGAAAATCTCCTCACAGGAGGTCTTACTCTGAATCCAATTCGGTACCCCTGAGAGACAATGCTCTGAATCAATTGATTTTGGACAGAATTTATCCAAACATCCTTGAAAAAACTTAATCTGCCCCGTACCAGCTGAGCTGGAATGAGGGCCGCACCTTCATGCGGACTTAGGGGCTGACTTTGGTTTCTTAAAAGGCTTGGATTTATTCCAATTTGAGGAAGGCTTCCAATTGGAAACAGATTCCTTATTTTGACGAAAGGAACGAAAACGATTAGAAGCCTTAGATTTACCCTTAGGTTTTTTTATCCTGAGGCAAAAAAACTCCTTTCCCCCAGTAACAGTTGAAATAATAGAATCCAACTGAGAACCAAATAAATTATTACCTTGGAAAGAAAGAGATAGCAATCTAGACTTAGATGTCATATCAACATTCCAAGATTTAAGCCACAAGGCTCTTCTAGCTAAAATAGCTAAAGACATAGATCTAACATCAATTTTGATAATATAAAAAATGGCATCACAAATAAAATGATTAGCATGTTGCAGTAAGCGAACAATGCTAGATATGTCAGAATCCAATTCTTGTTACGCTAAATTCTCCAACCAAAAAGTTGAAGCAGCTGCAACATCAGCCAAAGTAATTGCAGGCCTAAGAAGATGACTTGAATATAAATAGGCTTTCCTTAGATAAGATTCAATCTTCCTATCTAAAGGATCTTTAAAGGAATGACTATCTTCCACAGGAATAGTGGTTCGTTTAGCAAGAGTAGAAATATCCCCATCAACTTTGGGGATCTTTTCCCAAAACTCTATTGCAATTGCTGGTAAAGGATACAATTTTTTAAACCTTGCAGAAGGATTAAAAGAAGTACCTGGCTTATTCACTTCCTTAGAAATCATGTCAGAAATAGCATCAGAAATTAGAAAAACCTCTTGAGTAGCCACAGTAGGTTTAAAAACAGCATTTAAACATTTACTGGTTTTAATATAAAGAGGACTAGCTTCCTCAAAATCCAAAGTAATTAACACTTCTTTTAAAAAAGAATGCATATACTCTAGTTTAAATAAATAAGTAGATTTGTCAGTGTCAATGTCTGAGGAAGGATCTTCTGAATCAGATAGATCCTCATCAGAGGTGGATAATTCATTATGCTGTCGGTCATTTGAAATTTCATCAACTTTATCTGAAGTTTTAAAAGACCTCTTATGCTTATTAGAAGGTGGAAATGCAGACAAAGCCTTCTGAATAGAATCAGTAACAAATTCTTTAAAATTCATAGGTATATCATGTACATTAGAAGTTGAGGGAACTGCAACCGGCAATGTACTATTACAGATGGAAACTCTATCTGCATGTAAAAGTTTATCATGACAACTATTACAAATGACATTTGGAGATATAATCTCCACAATTTTACAACAAATGCACTTAGCTTTGGTAGAACCGATGTCAGGCAGCAAAGTTCCAGCAGATACTTCTGAGGCAGGATCAGATTGAGACATCTTGCAAAATGTAAAAGAAAAAACATCATATAAAGCAAAATTATCAATTTCCTTATAATCTTATATGACAGTTTCAGGAATGGGAAAAAAAGCAAATAGCATAGCCCTCTGACATAGCAAAAGGCAAGAGGCAAAAGCAAAGGGACAATAAACAATGAAAAAAATTTGGCGCCAAGTATGACGCACAACGTAACTGAAAATTGTTTTGGCGCCAACCATGTCCAGAAATGACACACTCGCGTCACTAGCGACGCAACCCTGTGTGAACCCCTGCGTCAAGTATGACGCCGGAAATGACGAACTTGCGTCAACGGACGTGCCTTTCGCACCAAAAAAAATTTCGAGCCAAGAATGACGCAATAAAGTGTAGCATTTAGCGCACCCACGAGCCTAAGACAGCCCGCAATTTGAACAAGTAGTCTATTGAAAAAAAGACTAAACCCCAGGTAAGAAAAATATTTCTCAATATTAACTTTCCCAAATATGAAACTGACAATCTGCAAAAGGAAATATATTTGGTTCATGTAAGTACAATACATATATTTAGAACTTTATATAAATGCATAAAGTGCCAAACCATAGCTGAGGTGTCTTAAGAAATAAAAACATACTTACCCAAAGACACCCATCCACATATAGCAGATAGCCAAACCAGTACTGAAACAGTTATCAGTAGAGGTAATGGTATATGAGAGTATATCGTCAATCTGAAAAGGGAGGTATGAGATGAATCTCTACGACCGATAACAGAGAACCTATGAAAAAGACCCCCGTTAGGAAAATCATTGCATTCAATAGGTAATACTCTCTACGTCCCTCTGACATTCGCTGTACTCTGAGAGGAATCGGGCTTCAAAATGCTGAGAAGCGCATGTCAACGTAGAAATCTTAGCACAAACTTACTTCACCACCTACATAGGAGGAAAAGTTTGTAAAACTGAATTGTGGGTGTGGTGAGGGGTGTATTTATAGGCATTTTGAGGTTTGGGAAACTTTGCCCCTCCTGGTAGGATCGTATATCCCATACATCACTAGCTCATGGACTTTTGCCAATTACATGAAAGAAACTTAAATTATGCTTACCTGATAATTTTATTTTCTTCAGATGGAAAGAGTCCACAGCTGCATTCATTACTTTTGGGAAATAAGAACCTGGCCACCAGGAGGATGCAAAGACACCCTAGCCAAAGGCTCAAATACTCCTCCCACTTGCCTCATTCCCCAGTCATTCTTTGCCTTTCATCCCAGGAGGATGGCAGAGAAGTGTAGGAAGTGTGTTTGTCTCTGATGGAGGGTAGTACTCTTCGACATGGGACGTTAGATTTAAGTAATCCTATCAGTCTCTCAGTGAGGGCCTGGATGAAAGTTAGAGTCCAGAGATGCATGGAGAGTCTTTCTGCAAAACCATCCCGACACATGTTAACAACCCCACAATAAATCGGCGTTGTCGAACTTCGATTCACTGCCTGCTTTCTTCTCTCAAGTCCATGGCGGAGGCGCTGCTACTATCCATCACACTTGAAGTGCCATGTTCCTGTTCCATGGCGTACATTCCGATAAGAACCCTATTCTAACAATAAACTACCAATAGCCCTTAAATGGGCCTTTTGTAGTGCATTGTCCTAAAGATACCAGCTCTTTTTAAAAAAATACAAAGTACCCCCTAAAATAACAACACCCAACCCCCAAAATAAAAAACAACTAAAAAAAAATAACTAATCTACCCATTGCCCCTAAAGAGGCATATGTATGGGTATTGCTCTTAAAAGGGCAATCAGCTCTTTTACTGCCCATAAAAATAAAAAAACTTAAATTATGCTTACCTGATAATTTTCTTCAGATGGAAAGAGTTCACGTCTGCATTCATTACTTTGGGAAATAAGAACCTGGCCACCAGGAGGAGGCAAAGCCATTCATTACTTTTAGGAAATAAGAAGCAGACACACCCCAGCCAAAGCCTTAAATACTCTTCCCACTTCCCTCATCCCCCAGTCATTCGGCCGAGGAACAAGGAAAAAGTAGAAGAAATATCAGGGTGAAAAGGTGCCAGAAGAATAAAAATACAGACGCCCAACATAAAAGTCCACAGCTGCATTCATTACTTTTGGGAAAACAATACCCAAGCTATAGAGGACACTGAATGCCAAGATGGGAGGGTACAAAAGGCGGCCCATTCTGAAGGCACCAGGCCTGAAATCACTACCCAACAAAACCCCGCTTCGTCCGAAGCCAAGAAACATTAAAAAGAAAAAAGGCCTCAAGGACACTGACCCGCAGATAGCCCGGAAGCCTAGCTAGAGACCGCAAAATCAGACTCAACTGAACCAAAAGTCCTCCAGGAGATACCGTCACCCAGCAGTCAGTGCCCAACCACACCCCCTTCACTAGCAAAGGGAACACCAGCCCAAAACTCCAAAAGGAATAAGGCAAGGTGAACCAAAGGGAAACCGAAAGGTCACCACAATTTCCATAAAAGAAAGAACTCCCAGAGCCAGCACAGCTCACAAAGACCCAAATGGGTCCTGACAAACAAGGGGAGGCAACGCCCAGACCAAACAAAAACCACAAGGATTAAGACCGGGCATCAGAACAAAGAAAACTTTGCTCTTAACATTGTGAGAACGCACCAAAAAAGACTCCAGATAGAACAGAACAACCCAGAGATCATGTCTCCCTTCAACATAGGTTAAATCCTCTGTTCCACCTCCTGAATGCAGGAGAAGCCCTAAGACAAGGACCACACCTCTGTAAGGCGGAGAACAAGCCCCCCTAAGAAAAAAAGGTCCAGTAAATACAGAGCACCTGCCCACAAGACACAAGCTGAATAAGAGATCAATCTCCAACGCAGATGAACTTGAAAGGAATCCCCTTAGAAAATAGCCTGCTAGCACACTGACAAGGTGCAAGAGCTGCAGCGGATACCCTGCAAACCTTTCTCCTGCAGAACTGCAAAGCCATCAGGTTACTTCAGCAAACTGTCCAAGGGAAACCGTTCAAGAAGCGTAAGGCAAGCCCCATGAGCATCGGTACTCAGAAAACCTGGGCAACCGTGATCAGGTCAACTAGCCAGACCAAAGGTCATAGCCCAAGTTCCCTGGAAGTGGAGAACACCGAACCCGCCCTAAAGTCTGCAAAGTCCGGTAACACCCGCAACGGAAACCACAAGGGAAAACGCTGAGCGAAAGCCTCAGCTAACGGACGAACCAGGGTGATGACAGGTCCGAGCCCCAATTGTTTAAAAATAAACAATATCCCAGAAACTCAAACATCCCGTCTGATATAAAAAACAGACCCACAGGGAGATATCAATTAAATATCCAGAATAACCCGGATAACGAGAACACATCGCAAGTCTCGACCCAAGGAAGAGACCACCCTTTCCGAAGTCCAACACTCCAAAGGAGCTAAGACATCTTGAATCAAGACACTAGAGTCCAAAGGTGTTCAAACCGAAACAAGACATCCAAAGCAAGGGGATACCTCGAGAACAAAGTCACTTGAGCAAGGCTAGTCTCCACATCACCTCCAATACGAGTCAGAGGTTTAAATGAAAAAAAGGATGCGGATCATCCCTAGATCCGGGGAAGAACCCTAAGCAGAGCCCAAAGGAGACCCCAATGTCCTCAAAAAGGAACAACCATCTCCAGAAGGGAAAACCAGGCCCCAAAAGGACCATGGAAGGAACAAGTCCAAAAGGACAATTTCCCAGAGCCTCAGAAAGGCCAAACCGCCCAAAACAGCAGTAAGGATGAGCTAAGCCCCCAATCCTCTCACGTGAGGAAGAACACTCTAGGTCCCGAGAGTATCGGAATTAAAAGAGTGACACAGCGGAACTCCCCTGACCCAGTCAACCAGCTTGAAGGCTAAATAAGGACTGAAACATCCTTCCTGCCTTGCGGGCTCTCTCAAATGCTTAGTTGAAACTTGTAAAATAAAAACAAGAAAACACAAATAATAAAGTGAGCACTCGGCGCCTCAACCGGCCCAGCCAGGCAGAACAGGCTCCACGTGTCTGAACAAGCTACGAGACAGAAAAACTGAACCCGAGCAGGACCAGCCTGCAAACAGTGCCATAACTGTCAAGCTGCCTAAATCCTCCCTCAGAGTGGAAGAGATAATAGACCAACATAGGACTAACGTGTCCGGTAACAAACTTCCGCAGAAGTAAACAGCGAGGATTGATCCCAGAGAAAGTTCCGAAGGAAACGTATAATCAAAAATAAAAGACATCCGGGGAGCGGAGTCAACTTCCGAAGCAGTCGGACGTGTCCATGAAGAGCTCCCAGCTTTAAACTTTATTAATGGAGATTAATGGATACATTTCGACTAAAAATCGCTACTTAAATATCCAAGACCCTAAACTGACTCTGAGGACATTGCAGGAGAAAGGAAACTTGCTTTGTCATTATAGTTTCTGCAGTCGACGATGTCTTGTAGTTAGTGTCGGCATCAAAACCACCAGAAGCTAACTCTAAATATATGGCACCTAACCTACGGGCTTAGACTATAATATACTACCCTCCCCTGGGAAACCGGGTTACCTAACAGACTGCCGTACTACGGAAAACGCTCACTAGTCATGGAGGAATCTTATTCCGCCATCAAGTCTGCGCTTGAAGAGTTTGAGGCGGACTTCTGCAGCAAAATGGAGGATTTGATTGCTTCTCTCCATCCAGAACAGGCTCACTCCCGGACACAGAGCCATGCATGGAGATCATGGGACCAAGCAGTGACTTACCTTCTTTGAGAGAGCCCATTGCCCCTTTGTTGGATCCTCCTACAGACACGGCATCGGAGGCTAAATCTCGCGCAGCGCAACATCAAGTGATGTTGAATCCTGACATACCTACCTCAGCAGCCTGGTTCAGCGATCCACAGACAACTGCCCTGGTGCCTGGCAGATACCCTCCCGCTCAGCTAACTATGGTAGGAGGAAAGAATGACGAAACTCGCAAAAGGCTTAAGATCTACAATCCTACTTTCTTCTCGAGGTCTTCTCTTGAGGGGGCGATCGACCCCCCTGGAGATTACATGGATCTACGCTGTATCCCTTAGATTGTCAGTCACAGAATATTTCTGCAGAAAGGGCAGTGGGCACACTCTCTACAGGAAATGGCTTACTACAGGCACTCGGGTCCCCACCACTCTGTTCCTCAAGCCAAGCTCCCGTGCAAGATTCCCTTTGTTCACGAGAGCGTAGTAGGACTCAGGATACAAAAACTTGGCATAGGGTAGAGAGGACTGCCTTAACGAGGTCGACATAGTATCCCTCTATCACCTAATCCCTGAAGAACCCCAAGTAACTCTGGTAGTCTCGTTAGACTAGCCTCCATAATTTATCCTGACTCTTTCACCCATATAGCGCAGCCTGTCCCTTATTTAAGTTTATTGGTCTATAAGACTCCTATTTGCCTGATACGGTTTACCACACTATATATATCAATCTTGTTTTTACATTGTTATGTTTGACTCTCTTTGCATTATATTCCACATTCAAATCTAGGCTTAGATAGGGATATGGGAGCAGGCTAAGGGATACACAACTATACCATACTTTATATATCCCTTACATAAGATACTAGTTGTTTATTCTTTTAGCATCACTGTTGTCTATGCGCTAGCATGTTGAGATAATAAACATGCCCTATTATGCACCATTATGTTGCATTTTATATCTACTTACTCTTAGCTATTGCTGTTATAGGATATCTATTTTTAATTACTGTATAATAGGTATACTGTTTCCAGACAGGAGTTATCATTCCAATTGTTGTATGATATCAAAGGCTCACATGCTGAAGGTTAACTATACATATTAGCTGCACCTCAGTATCTTATCTAACATAGTACAAATTATGGGGTAGTTCTGGTCAAATAGTTCCCAGTCACTATACTAACCCAATTAGATATTTACATTGGCAAATTACTTTATGGTTGTATATGACCTACATTTAATAAATGAAATTAGAGTTGGGTATCCCTATATATACAGTAGCTTTCACAGATATTCAGACGATATCTATAAGAGGACTATTGGCAGGTCTCAGCCAGCAACCGGGGTAGAGATATTATCTAACACTATTTCAGTCAGTCCCACACTTCTATGAGCTCTAACTTTGAATTGGTGCCTTATAGATTTTCATTTACTCATGAATATGCACACTGTTCGTATGTTTGGTATTAGAATATGTCCTAATATGCTAGTCATAACTGACAGGAGGAATGTTTGCATACCCTGGAAGGCGCTTAACCTGTTCTGTCCTAGCCTTACCTATACCCAATATCATACGACCATGTACACATAAGCACCTACACTCCTTCAGCCCACAGTCTCCTGTTAAATATAAGAAACTAGGTTATGTATACCTTTATGATTGTTATGAACCTGTCCCTCTGTTTCTCAATATGGGACGTCTTCCACAATACCTGATCTAAACAATGTTGGTCTCTATGGGTCACTTAAATATATCTCCCTAATGTTAATCTTTGATTTTCTATGCCCTATAACTCTATTATTAACTTTTGAGTTGTCATGTTGTGCTTGTTTTTTTAGGCTTTTATAGAAGGTTTAGCATTGCTTGATTACTTGTAGTTACTTATTCTCTCACGTACCACAATTACTAATACTCTTATAGCCATATGGGTCTCTAACATCTTCACGGTTGTTGAATACGTTTATAATTGTTTGATGCTTATGTTAGATGTCTACTTTGTGAAGCATACCTTTTCTGTGATTACAGTCAAATTATATAACCAATAAGTTATACAACACGTTAGTTGATTCTACCAACTTAGAGAAAGGGACTAAATCACCAGTCTATACTTAGGTCAACACCCTAATACTATTTAGATGAGAGGTCTGAAGATCCCTTACCCATAACATGACAAATGTTAGAATCTATGATGGTCACTCGCTTGAATCTCAAATTTAACATGGGACATTTATGCACCTAGAAGCTCCCTTCTCTATCTTTTCTCAATACTACAGACCATACCTACCGGACATGCCCACCTGAACTACATAAGCTGTAATCATCCTGACCTGTTTGTAGCCCTTTCCTCCCTAATTATTGGTCAAGCATGTGCATATGGGCCACTGTTAATAATAGTACTCTTCAATGCTGTTCTTGTCAAGCTTAGAGTTATACGTTATAATACAAAATGGGATCATATGTCCTTTATATGTGGATACCTACGTATACCACAACATATTGGGTGAAGTTTTCATATATATTCGCAGTATTATAAACTCCTTTTTACTATGTACGTATATTTCAGTATGCTGTGTAAATTTAATTTCATGTGTCCTTATGTTTGCTGTTATGTATATGCATTTAATTAGTTGACATGGCTCGCGTCTACACTCTCTCTCTTCTGTCTCATTTGCTCTGTACTAAAATTACGAGATGTGCAATCTATATTACATAGTTCTCCAGAGTAGTCTTGACCTAAGGAAGCTTCTATACAACAATTTTTGCTTTCGGTAACACCTCAACCTACTCCATAATGATATTGTATACTACATATAGTAAAAGAGACTAAAACATATATTAGTTCTTCTCCCTTACACATAACTTTGTTAGGAGTTACCCTTACTCGTTCTATACCCAAAAGCCTAGAGACCCAAAATTATACCTGACAGACACCTTAACTGGCTCCGTCCCCCCTCCCTTTTTTTAATTTGGAGCGGCTCTCGCCCGCTGAACTTCCCTTCCCCAAAAATCCATGATGCTATCCCCCATTTTTCCCCAATTAGTTCAGAACAGATAAACTATTCTATGGTTTCCACTGCATTTGGGGGTCCATTTTTACCCTTACTAAGTGAAAGGTTAAAAAACGAGGTTTCATTATTATATGTTCCAGTAACCCATATTTGTCATACACTAGTTTCTTTTATTCTCAACCCTATATATCATACACTTTATGATCAAAACTTCAGACATAGTATTATGGCCCATGTCAGTAGCTACTCTCTTATTATTGAACATGCTATATTGTATAATAAAAATTTTCACCCGTTTGTCTTTAGCACCACTGCGGTTTAGACATGGCACTTATAACTGCAATACTGGTACTTCACTGTCTAAGCTCAAGTCTATTTCTTGTATGAGAATTGTATGATTGCTCTTATCAACTCTGATCTATACCTGGACATATTTTCTGCTTTGATGTTATTACTTATAGCCTCAATAAAAAAATTATTTAAATAAAATTATAAAAAAAAATAAAAGACATCCTAACTGGATAAAAGAAAATATAAGGCAACCCGTAGGTTAACGCCCAAGAAGAACAGGCATACCCGTAGGAACAGCCAAACGGAACCCTGACCTTCCAACAAACTGGGAAGGATCTCGATAAACTGACAATCATGAGATTACATCATCCCCTCATGTCTAATGAGGTGAGCCATTCGAAGTAGAACATTGCGGATTCCTGTATCCGTTAAGAATAGGGTCCTCTAATAACTCAAAAACGTGTCTGAGTAAAACACGAAGGCACGCTATTCTGTAACGAAAGGCACAACACTCAGGGACAGCTACACCCGCAGGGAACTGCATAGGCCCACCCAAGGCCGGGAGACCCGGGACAATAGGGCACGAACACAAACGCAAATAAACGTCCGACTTTGCCAACGCATAATCGCCAAAAATATGTGAAAGCAAAAACGTGCTGCGACCTCCGGGGGCAACAAGCCGCCCTGCAAGGAGGGATAAATATAATCTAGGTTATCCGCATGTGTAGTAGTGGGGAGCAGTAGGGAACTCGCCTTGCGGAGGACAGAACCCCCAGAGGTGGATGGCTCAGCGCTCCCTTGATTCCCCGAGCCTGAGGAACAAGGCGCTCTAATACGGCATACAGAACATAACTGATTGACATGTGTCAATGGGGCCATCAGCCAATCAGATTGAGCTCGCATTCTATTGGCTGTTACGATCAGCCAATAGAATGCAAGCTCAATCTGATTGGCTGATTGGATCAGCCAATCGGATTGAACTTGAATCTGATTGGCTGATTCAATCAGCCAATCAGATTTTTCCTACCTTAATTCCGATTGGCTGATAGAATCCTATCAGCCAATCGGAATTCGAGGGACGCCATCTTGGATGACATCACTTAAAGGAACCTTCATTTGTCGTCTAGTCATCGGTCAAGAAGGATGTTCCGCGCCGGAGGTCTTGAAGATGGAGCCGCTCCTCGTCGGATGGATGAAGATAGAAGATGCCGCTTGGATGAAGATGTCTGCCGGTCCCGATGTCCTCTTCTGCCCGGATAGGATGAAGACTTCTGCCGCTCCGGATGCCCTCTTTTGGTCCATCGGTGCCCGGTTGGGTGAAGACGATTCAAGGTAGGGAGATCTTCAGGGGGGTAGTGTTAGGTTTATTTAAGGGGGGTTTGGGTTAGAGTAGGGGTATGTGGGTGGTGGGTTGTAATGTTGGGGGGTGGTATTGTGGGTTTTTTTACAGGCAAAAGAGCTGATTTATTTGGGGCATGCCCCGCAAAAATCCCTTTTAAGGGCTGGTAAGGTAATAGAGCTGTTAACTTTTTAATTTAGATTAGGGTAGGGAAATTTTTTTATTTTGGGGGGCTTTGTTATTTTATTAGGGGGCTTAGAGTAGGTGTAATTAGCTTAACATTCTTGTAATTTTTTTTATTTTTTGTAATTTAGTGTTTTTTTTTCTAATTTAGTTTAGTTTATTTAATTGTAGGTAATTGTAGGTACTTGTAGTTAATTTATTTAATTTATTTATTAATAGTGTAGTGTTAGGTTTAATTGTAACTTAGATTAGGATTTATTTTACAGGTAATTTTGTAATTATTTTTACTAGGTAGCTATTAAATAGTAAATAACTATTTAATAGCTATTGTACCTAGTTAAAATAAATACAAAGTTGCCTGTAAAATAAATATAAATCCTAAAATAGCTACAATGTAATTATTCGTTATATTGCAGCTATATTAGGGTTTATTTTACAGGTAAGTATTTAGTTTTAAATAGGAATACTTTAGTTAATAATATTTAATTTATTTCGTTAGATTAAAATTATATTTAACTTAGGGGGTGTTAGGGTTAGACTTAGCTTTAGGGGTTAATACATTTATTAGAGTAGAAGCGAGCTCCGGTCGGCAGATTAGGGGTTAATAAGTGTAGGTAGGTAGCGGCGACGTTGGGGGGGCAGATTAGGGGTTAATAAATATTATGTAGGTGTTGGCGATGTTAGGGGCAGCATATTAGGGGTTCATAGGGATAATGTAGGTGGTGGCGATGTGCGGTCGGCAGATTAGGGGTTCAAATTTTTTATTATAGTGGCGGCGATGTGGGGAGGCCTCGGTTTAGGGGTACATAGGTAGTTTATGGGTGTTAGTGTACTTTAGAGCACAGTAGTTAAGAGCTTTATAAACCGGCGTTAGCCCAGAAAGCTCTTAACTACTGACTTTTTCCTGCGGATGGAGTCTTGTCGGTAGAGGCTCTACCGCTCACTTCAGCCAAGACTCTAAATACCAGCGTTAGGAAGATCCCATTGAAAAGACAGGATACGCAATTGGCGTAAGGGGATCTGTGGTATGGAAAAGTCGCGGCTTGGAAGTGAGCGTTAGATCCTTTCCTGACTGACTCTAAATACCAGCGGGTGGTAAAAAGCAGCGTTAGGAGCCCTTAACGCTGCTTTTGACGGCTAACGCCAAACTCTAAATCTAGGTATAAGTAAGAAAGACTAAGTTGCTGTCTTGCAAATTTGTCCTCATTACTCAAGGCTTATGAAGTAGCAACTGATCTATCTGGTAGAATGGGCAGTAGTCCGTTTAGGACCTGCTTCGAAGTAAGTATCTTAGGTAAAAATTCAAATTTAGTTCTCAAAACTGCCTTATCCTGATGAAAAACAAGAGGCTCCTCAACTAAGTGCAGACAATTCAGAAACTCTTCTAGCAGAAGAAATAGCCAAAAGAAACAGGAAAAAAGCTCACTATCCAAATCATGCATAGATTTAAAAAGAGGAACCTGCAAATCTCTTAAAACTAAATTAATATTCCATGGAGGAGAAATAGGTTTAATTACAGGCTTAATCCTGACTATTGACTGGAAAAAATCTGAAAACTTAGCAGGCTTCATGAAAAACAACACAGAAAGCGCACAGATCTGGACCTATAAAGAACTAGCGGAGAAACCATAATCCAAACCATCTAGAAGAAATTAAAGAATTCTAGGAATTCTAAAAGAGTGCCAACTGAACCCATGTACCACACACCAGCAAAAATAAAAGTCTTCCAAACCTTGCAATAAATCTTTCTTGTCAGAGGTTTGCGGGCCTGTACCAAAGTTTCAATGACAGAATCAGAAAAACCTCTCTGTCTTAAAACTATGCATTAATTCTCCAAGCCATAAAGTTTAGAGAGAACACAGAGGCCAACTGGACATCTGCTCCAGATCTGCAAACCAAGTTCTGGAATGCCAAGCTGGAGCAATCAGAATTACTGATGTTGTCTCCCTCTTGATCCTACCTATTACACTTGGTAACAGAACAAGAGATGGAAAAATGTAGGCCAGACAAAACAATCAAGGAGCTACTAGAACATCCACAAATCCCTGGACCTTGCAAAGTATCTGTGAAACTTGATGTTAAAACAAGAAGCCATAAGACCTACTTCCGGAAGCCCCCACAGGTTTACAATCTGACTGAAAACTTTCAGATGAAGAGACCATTCCCCTGGATGAAGGGATTGATAACTGAGAAAGTTTGTTTCCCAATTGCTCACCCCTAGAATATGTACTGCAGAAATTGCTATGTATTATACAGAAATTGCTCTCTGCCCATGCCAGAATTCGGGAAACCAGCATCATCACCAGGGATCTGCAAGTTCCACCATGATGATTGATGTAAGCCCCTGCTGTGACATTGTCTTACTGGAAATGCAGATAAGCCTCTTTTGTCCGGAGAGGCCAGAACAGAAGGGCCCTAAAAATTGCAAGGAGTTCCAGAATATTTATGGGCAACTTCGTCTCCCGAAGTAACCATACTCACTGTGCACCCCAACCTAAAAGACTTGCATCCAACAAGATCACAGTCCAATTTGAGTGGACAAAGGTTGCCCCCAAAACAATGGACCGATGACTGATCCACCAGTAAAGTGATTGACTTGTTTTGGTGCCCTAAGACCACTCTCTAGAAATGATCTCAGAGATAGCATCAGGAACAGAAAATACTTCAGAATTAAACAGAAGGTTTAAAAATTAAATCCAGCTGTTTAACAGTCTTATCCTCAGGAACTTAAGAATCCTGAACTCCTAAAGTATATAACACTTCTCTTAAAAGAAAACCAACGTGTTCAAGCTTAAACAAAAAAGAGGAAGATTCAGTTTATTGATCAGAGACTGACTCTTGATCATCTGAAAACACTTCACCCACAGAGGATAAATCAGAGGAACCAGGGTCTGGAACATTCATTTTAACAGACTTAGACTTTCTTACATCAGATAAGCTAGTAGAGGGATTATCAGAAACCACCTTATGCTTACTTGGAGGGGTCATGGCTGCCAACATCTCAGATATAGTACAGTGTACACAATATTTAAATGCTGGAGCAAAATCTGAAGAACTCCTGTGTGTAGAAAAAACAGAGGTAGGACAGATACCCTTAGAAACAAGAGCAGCAAAAGACTGATCAGAAAACATAAGGTGATTCGTACACGATTTCCAAAGCTGAGCAAGGGGAAATTGTATCAACCAGCTTGCAAAAAATACACTTAAAGGGACATAATACTCATATGCTAAATCACTTGAAACTAATGCAGTATAACTGTAAAAAGCTGACAGGAAAATATCACCTGAACATCTCTATGTAAAAAAGGAAGATATTTTACCTCAAAAGTTACTCAGCTCAGCAGAGTAAGTTCTGTGTAAAAAGTCATACTCAGCTGCAGTCCAGCAGCAGGTAAAAAAAAATAAAAAAATGAAGAAATGAACAACAGCGGGTGGTAAAAAGCAGCGTTAGGAGCCCTTAACGCTGCTTTTGACGGCTAACGCCAAACTCTAAATCTAGGCTTAAGTAAGAAAGACTAAGTTGCTGTCTTGCAAATTTGTCCTCATTACTCAAGGCTTATGAAGTAGCAACTGATCTATCTGGTAGAATGGGCAGTAGTCCATTTAGGACCTGCTTCGAAGTAAGTATCTTAGGTAAAAATTCAAATTTAGTTCTCAAAACTGCCTTATCCTGATGAAAAACAAGAGGCTCCTCAACTAAGTGCAGACAATTCAGAAACTCTTCTAGCAGAAGAAATAGCCAAAAGAAACCGGAAAAAAGCTCACTATCCAAACCATGCATAGATTTAAAAAGAGGAACCTGCAAATCTCTTAAAACTAAATTAATATTCCATGGAGGAGAAATAAGTTTAATTACAGGCTTAATCCTGACTATTGACTGGAAAAAAATCTGAAAACTTAGCAGGCTTCATGAAAAACAACACAGAAAGCGCACAGATCTGGACCTATAAAGAACTAGCGGAGAAACCATAATCCAAACCATCTAGAAGAAATTAAAGAATTCTAGGAATTCTAAAAGAGTGCCAACTGAACCCATGTACCACACACCAGCAAAAATAAAAGTCTTCCAAACCTTGCAATAAATCTTCCTTGTCAGAGGTTTGCGGGCCTGTACCAAAGTTTCAATGACAGAATCAGAAAAACCTCTCTGTCTTAAAACTATGCATTAATTCTCCAAGCCATAAAGTTTAGAGAGAACACAGAGGCCAACTGGACATCTGCTCCAGGTCTGCAAACCAAGTTCTGGAATGCCAAGCTGGAGCAATCAGAATTACTGATGTTGTCTCCCTCTTGATCCTGCCTATTACACTTGGTAACAGAACAAGAGATGGAAAAATGTAGGCCAGACAAAACAATCAAGGAGCTACTAGAACATCCACAAATCCCTGGACCTTGCAAAGTATCTGTGAAACTTGATGTTAAAACAAGAAGCCATAAGACCTACTTCCGGAAGCCCCCACAGGTCTACAATCTGACTGAAAACTTTCAGATGAAGAGACCATTCCAGTAGCGGTTCTAGACAAATTTTGCTGGGGGGGGGGGGGGGGGGGGGTCAAGGTGGGGCCAGTGTTTAATCAGGGGGGAACATTAAAAAACAAACTCCTAAAGTACATAACACTTCTCTTAAAAGAAAACCAACGTGTTCAAGCTTAAAGAAAAAAGAGGAAGATTCAGTTTATTGATCAGAGACTGACTCTTGATCATCTGAAAACACTTCACCCACAGAGGATAAATCAGAGGAACCAGGGTCTGGAACATTCATTTTAACAGACTTAGACTTTCTTACATCAGATAAGCTAGTAGAGGGATTTTCAGAAACCACCTTATGCTTACTTGGAGGGGGCATGGCTGCCAACATCTCAGATATAGTACAGTGTACACAATATTTAAATGCTGGAGCAAAATCTGAAGAACTCCTGTGTGTAGAAAAATCAGAGGTAGGACAGATACCCTTAGAAGCAAGAGCAGCAAAAGACTGATCAGAAAACATAAGGTGAATCGTACATGATTTCCAAAGCTGAGCAAGGGGAAATTATATCAACCAGCTTGCAAAAAATACACTTAAAGGGACATAATACTCATATGCTAAATCACTTGAAACTGATGCAGTATAACTGTAAAAAGCTGACAGGAAAATATCACCTGAGCATCTCTATGTAAAAAAGGAAGATATTTTACCTCAAAAATTACTCAGCTCAGCAGAGTAAGTTCTGTGTAAAAAGTCATACTCAGCTGCAGTCCAGCAGCAGGTAAAAAAAAAATTAAAAATGAAGAAATGAACAACAGCCAATCAGCATCAACAGTGCTGAGGTCATGAACTCTTTTACTGTGATCTCATGATTTCACTTAACTCTCATGAGATTTCATTGTAAACTTCCTTACACTGAATAGGGAAATAAGATGAGTGTGCACGAAAGCTCGCTCCTTCCGCTGTCCCGGGACAGACATACTGATTTGCTGCTTAGAAGTCCTTTACAATGGGATGTGGCTACTGAGATACTTTTGAGGTAGAATATCTTTCTTTTTTACATAGAGATGTTCAGGTGATATTTTCTAGTCAGCTTTTTACAGCTATAATGCATCACTTTCAAGTGTTTAAACATTTGGGTATTATGGCCCTTTAATATGAGTAGGGAAGTGTTCAGAGGATCTAGCTTCCGAGGTACTAGTATTAACAAAAGAGGGGACAGGATCAATATGCTTCATAATGAAAAATAGATTAACAGGCAGGTAATGAGAAAATCAAAACACAGATAATGATTTAAACATAAAAATAAAGGTAGGATAAATAAAGTAAACTTACATCCAAATAAAGCAGCTCTTGGAAACAATGAAATCTTACCCCTAACCAAAGGCTAAAACAAGTGTTAATAATCCATATAGTACCGGTTGAGCACTTAGGAGGCCGAAGATACAGACGTACACAAGAGATTAAACATGAGAAAACAAAATGTGCTAAAACCCGACAATTAAACGTCAATGACACGCAAATGCAGCCGAGGCATGAAAAAATTATGCACACAATCATGCCGACGTGTGGGGGGAAAAAAAAGACGCGCACAATCAAGGAGACGGGTGAAAACATTTTGCGTGAAAAAAAGAACTTAACACACCTCAAGGTCTACATAAGGTGAAATAAGGTACTTATATGCCCAAACTTAAAATGCCTGATAAAATGGTCCCCAGGCTATGATATTTCTATAAAGAATACCTACTCATAGCCTAGGGCTAAGCAGGTGCACCCATACTACTGGACTTACTAGAAGCAAAAAGAACTGCTTCCAGTGGATAGAAAGTCCAGTGCTGTATGTGTGACAGCAGAGGATCTAAATATATGGAGTATAACACTAAAACAACAAGAGGAGGCTAGGGACTTGTCCCTGCAACACCTGTGGCAAGCCTGCAACTAACTCCCATAGGGTGTTCTTGTGCCACTACCCATACTCTAAAGACATTCCTCTGCCCAAACAGTAGCACTTTGAGAGGAAACTGGGCCTCAAATCGGTCAGAGAACCCTTCTCGCAAACACCTGGAGCACCCTCCTTCTTCACATTTCTCCTGTGTAGACAAAGACAAGACTAGTTTCCAGTAAGGTGGGAAGAGTTTTAAGGGCTCTTGGAGTTTTGGGATATTTGCCTCCTCCTTGTGATAAGGAATATAATTTCCAGGAGTACTAGATCGTGGACTCTCACCACCTTTATGAAAGGAAGATTTTTTAATTGCATGCTCTGTCTGAAGCATGCGAGATTTCACTTAAACGTACTTAACTGCAGATGACTTGATTGTCATTTGTTAATTATATCACATGTGACAAGAAAGAAAACAAGGATGCAAGGGGCTGTTAGAGAGGTAATGTAGGTAAATTGGTCAGAGCAGTGGTCTCTGACATTTGTACTTGAAGCAAAATAACAGGTTGTAAATTATTAAACAATATGAGACATGAGAGTGTAATATAAAATTGTTAGTGTTTCTTAAAACACTTTGCATTATACTATCATTATTTATTTTGTCTCCTTTTTCCTGTAATTTAACTCTGACAATTGTGTTTTCTAAATTCCACTGAGTTTCTATAAAGTAATGGGTGCCCCCATTTCTAAACATATGTTTTCCCCTTATTTCGCTCTCCTGCTGAGGATACTTATGGACAGATTACAGATATAAAACAGGTCATAAAAGAAACTCCAAACAATGCTGTATGAAACAGAGGATTGGTAAAGTAAATATCTAACAGGGTTTCCACACATCCTTGTTTGCACAGTTTATATATGTCCCTAATTGTTCCAAGCAGAAGACACATATAGGGGGGAAACTTGTTTAAACATTGCAGCAACCATTACTTTAGAGAAAAGTACTGTATATAAACTAATACTTTACACTTCTATCTTCCATATTTAAAAAACTAAGATAACTGTATTATCTACATACTTTGCTTTGAATACGTCATTATTTCTAGCATGTATTACCTGTTTAAGATCCCTTTAAGCATGGGTAGTTAAAGGGATATTCCAGTCAAAATTTAAATGCACATAGACAAATGAGATCTTTGGATAGAAACATATTTGCAATATACATTTACTTGCAAAAAAAGCTTCTAGTAAAACTTATCACTGTTTCAGTGTTATAATTTTTATCTGCACGTGCATGTGAAGCATAGCTAGATATTCTCAGTGCACCAGCATTTTAAACACTACAGCTGCTCAGAGAGCCAGTGAGGCTTGTATTAAGTCTGCATTGAAATTGAGTCATTACCAGATAATATAAGCACCTTAGGCTCTCTGATCAAGTGCTGTGTTTAAAATGCTGGTGCACAGTGAATACTTAAATACACTTTTGAATCAGCTATAGCTTTTACTAGAAGCATTTTTGCTAATATGTGTATATTACAAAAATGCTTCTATTCAAAACTGAAATGCATCCATGTGGTTTCAAATTTGGCTGGAATGTCCCTTTGATGATTTGCTCAGTCATATAATTACTTTGTAAAGGTATACAAATACAAATGTTTTGTGTAAAGAATACAAAAGTGAAATATTAATAATATTATAAAGGGAATAAAAACAAATGTAAAGTTTATAAATGTTGTTTATGCTAAATTATTTTAACTGCATTAATAAAACTATGTCTCCACTTTTTTCTTTATGTGAAAGGCAGATGAGGTAATTAATTTGTTAAGAGGAAATAAAGCCTAATTTTCTGCATACACATGGAATGACATATCAAAGGTGTGATGCAATCCAAAATTTAGGTTAATTAAAATTTCACTTACAGTTTATGTAACAATTTCAGCATCACCATTCTGTTTTTCTTGGAAATTATCATGTGTGCTAGCATCATGAAAAGGGATGGAAAATCTGCTCGACATAAGACAGGCCAACATTTAGAAAAACCTAGTTTGGACATCATCTCATGTTTCTGCAGCCTTCAACAATATAAAGAAAATGTACACTGGTAGTAACCATGCCCCTTTATTATGAGAACACAACTTAAAGTGAAGGTCAAGTCTGGGGTTGTGCTTAGCAGTTTTCAATATTTTAGCTAAAATGAGTATGATGTTCATTCATCAAAGTATAGATAGATACAAGCAAAAGATTTATATTTTACGTTTTGAAACCGCTCCGTTTCAGCTGTAAAATCCGCCCGTCATAGTGCCTTTATTGATTGACATCTTTTGGCTCCAATCTATTGTTTTACCCCGTGGCGTCCAGCCCCTTTTCGTTTTCGTCATTGTCAGCTTATGCGCATGCGTGTAAGTAAACATCGCGTCATCATCATCATGCTCGTCCCCGTAACGCGCATTCGTTGTTTGCTCGCAAAATTACTGCATACAAAGTTACGGCCGTTAATTACGCGCATGCGCTATTGAGCTGACCGTACGCATGCGCATTTCAAACAGAACAAGGGTGCACGAGCGTAGTCTCGTTGTAAGAAACAAAGCGACGTCATCAAGTCAGAATAAGGAAGTCTTGTATGGGCGGAGATAAACGCAATAACGGAGCAACATTATAAATACATTTTTTGGGCAAAGGGTTAGTTATTTATACATATAAAGTAAGCGAATTTAATGTTTTTAAGATAATCTTCAACATGATGTATTTTGAATCCCAAAAATTGACCTTCACTTTAAAGGGATACAATATGATTTATTACATGTCTCTGGTTCAGGGTGAAGTTGGTCAAAAATGTAGAATAAAGGGACATAAAACAAGTTGGCCATTGGCGAGTAGGAATTGCATTGGGGCGAGTAGTGAAAGATAGTGAGTGAATGTTAAATCAACATCTTTACACTGCCAAATGGACAGCAAATGTATTTATTTTTGTTATGGTTTAAAATAATAAATATTAAAAATTACTAAACAATAAGGTTTCACAATGGCTAAACATATGCAAAGACGGGTTTGGGTAGTTTGTGTGGTGTGGGCAGCTGATGGATGGGATCAGTGGCGAGTAACATTTTGGCCTGACTAGTAGCTTTGGACTTGAAATTCTGAGCCCTGATATATATATATATATATATATATATATATATAATGAACACAGAATCATTAGAAATAAAATTGGAGGAACTTAATATAGTTCTAGCCTGTGTAGTGTATCGTTTATGCATAAATTTCGATTTTAAATGTCTAACCATATTTCTTCAGAACATATGTCTAGAATTAACTGTAATTGAAAAGGACTCAGGCTCTAGCAATCAAGAAAAATGTTGTGGTTGGTCATTTTTTGTCAGGTATGATATTTTTAAGAGGTATGTTTAATCAATCTATGTTTATCGCTGTAGCAGAGAGACATAATATGGAATGTACATTAAGTGCGTCTAGAAGGGAGTGTAAGGTTTCATGTGAAAAAGAATCAATCAAGCTTTAATATGTCAGTTTTGCTGGAGATAGGATAGAGAAAACTGCATCTTTATACCAGAATTGTATTTTGTTTGATTGCACTATGCTATAGACCTGAAATATCTATGGTTTGATTTAAATGGTTCTATGATAAAATAATTATACAAATCCACTATGCAAAAGAAAAAAAAATCTGCAAATCATATTATAGTCATGGAACTAAAAAAAAAGGCTGATCTGTGGCTACAAAAATAAAATAAAAAATGATATATATACTGTATATAATATATATATATATATATATATATATATATATATATATATATATATATATATATATATATATATATATACACCGGTATATATATATATATATATATATATATATATAAATATACACATACAGACACACTGTATATAAAAAAATTAAAAATACAAATTACTGAGTAATATTTTTGATGTAACAGATAGCAGGAGGGTGACAGCAAATTCCAATATTTATTTAATGAAGACAAAAATACAGGGCAACGTTTCGGGACCTTATCCCTTAATCATGCCATGCCTAACAAACATACCAAAGTGATTTATATACTAGTATGCCACTAGGTGGCGCTCAAGAACATTTAACTCATTCCATGATGAAGTCTAATACATTATACATGTTCATTTATTAACTTATACCTATAATGTAAAATACACTATTCTCTACTAACAAATCTTTATATGTAAAACAGCAAATAATAATAATTACATATTGCAACATTAATAAAAAATGATGAAAATTATCCATCATTCACAGAAACACTGTTAAGTCCCATTCTTTATTTAAAGGGACAGTCTACACCAAAATGTTTCTTATTTAAAAAGATAGATAATCCCTTTATTACCCATTCCCCGTTTTTGCATAACCAACACAGTTATATTAATATACTTTTTACCTCTGTGATTTCCTTGTATCTAAGCCTTTGCAGACAGCCTCCTTATCTAAGTGCCTTTGACAGACATGCAGTGTAGTCAATCAGTGAAGACTCCTAAATAACTTCACGGGAGTGAGCACAATGTTATCTATATGACACATGTGAACTAGCACAGTCTAACTGTGAAAAACTTTCAAAATGCTCTGAGCTAGGAGGCGGTTTTCAACTGTTTAGAAATCAGTTTGAGCCTAGCTAGGTTTAGCTTTTCAAAAATACCACCAAGGGAACAAAGCAAATTTGATGATAAATGTAAATTGGAAAGTTGTTTAAAATTGCATGCCCTATCTGAATCATGAAAGTTTAGTTTTGACTTTACTGTCCCTTTAACCCTTTCGGTTCCAAACATTCTAATTCATATATCCAGTAGGACTCTCTTTGTTTGAGCAATAATTCCCTATTCCCACCTCTACGTGGTATGTCAATGCAATCTATAATCTGAAACTTCAATTGACTAATTGAATGGCCAGCCTTTAAAAAATGAGCAGCAAGAGGGGCTTTTGTGTTACCAGTACGTATATTGCTCTTATGTTCAATAATCCGGTCCTTAGCGGACATGGACACTTAATCATGTATATTATAAATGTAGTTAAGCAGGTAAAAAAACCTCTTATATTATATTTCTTTCCAGTGTGGGGATGATGGAATACAGCTCATTTGGTCATATTACAGCAACATGAGCATCCTAAGCAAGGGTAACATCCTTGATTTTTAGTGGTGATATATCTAAGATTAGATTTAATATTAGATCCAATGTCTGCTTTCACCAATTTACTTTGAATATTAGCTCCTCTCTTAAAGGCAGGCATAGGGGGTTTCTGAAATACTACTATAGAAGGGTTGCAGTGAGACAGCACACTCCAATGTTTTTTAATAATTTGTTGGATCTTTTTGCTCTGAGCATTATATTCAGACACAAAAATGAGCCTATCACCCTTATTATCTACATTACTTCTCATATCTTTAGGTTTCGGTAGATTAGATCTAGGGATAGACTTTACAATTTTTATTTCTTCATTAATTAAACTAATAGGATAACCTCTTTCTTTAAACCTATCTCCCATTTCTATCAGTCTTTTATCCAGTGTATTATCATCTGACAAAAACAAACAAACATATCTTTCTTCATAAAGATTCATAAAAATATCGGAATAATTAGGGGCGACATTGGAACCCATGGCTGTACCCTGGAGTTGAAGAACAAAAAGTAGTTACCACATAATTTGATGGTAATTAATTGTATGAAGAAATCCATCTGTACCTATTATATGACCTTAAAACTGAATCAACTGCATTAAGGCCACTAATATGTTTGATATTGGTATAAAGACTTTCCACATCTAAACTAAATAGAGTGAATTTATTGGTGGGAAGTTCTAGGGAGTCAAGCTTAAGGAGGAAATATCCAGTGTCTTTAATAAAGAAACTAGAGTTCTCTACATAAGGGCGCAGGATCTTATCTAAAAATATTGAAATATTAGTAAACACTGAATTAGTGCGGGCCACAATAGGGCGACCGGGAGGGTTGGTAATATTCTTATGGACTTTAGGGAAAGTATATATAAATAGGGTGCAAGGCTTATCTGCTCTTAAAAAAAGACCACATATTTACCTATAACATAATTAGTCACTGCTTTAGAGATTATTATATCAATCTCTTTCTGTATCTTAAATACAGGGTTATAGCCAAGTTTCTTATATACCAAGTTATTATTCAGTTGATTCTTAACCCCTTAAGGACCAGCGACGTACCCTGTATGTCGCTGGCCTTTTTTTGGGACTTGATTGTTTTATAGCGCGGTCTTGCCACCAGCGTTGAGACCGCTCTATTCCACAAAGCCTTCTGGAGGGAGGGCATTAATAGCGTGTTCTTGCTAGACTTGTGCTATTATGTCCTGAAAAAACCCTTAACGACCAGTGACATACAGGGTACATTGTGGTCATTAAGGGGTTAATTTCATTAATATAGTAACCTTTATCTAATACAACGACAGCACCACCCTTATCAGCCCTTTTCAAGATAATATCTGGCTGATTGTGGAGATTATGTAATGCTGAACGCTGTTCTTCAGAGATATTAGCCTCCCTATGTTTATATTTCCTTTCAGTATTTTTATATTTCTCAACTCTTAGTTGTAATTTGGCTATATCTCTCTGAACAAGGGAGGTATATGTCTCTACACTATGATTACTAACATTAGGAATGAAACTACTCTTATTCCTTAGCCCCAATTGTTTTAAATGGATCATAGAACTCTCATTGGCCGGAGCTGTCTTATCGGCCCAATTCATAGTTTTTAACTTAAGAGTCCTTGTAAACCTAAACAAGTCTTTTTTAATTTAAAAAAATTACAATTTTTCTCAGGGCAAAAGGAAAACCCTTTATTCAGCAGTACAGACTCAGCATCTGATAGATCATATTTAGAGACGTTAATAACATTACTTCCTTGGTTTTTAGTGTGAGTGGGTTCATTAGTATTATTGATGGTACTACTGCTTACCCCCAATGTCCCGGTAACACTGTCTATGTCCTTTAGTGACGACGTCCTGACCGTAGCTGCCTGCCCGGCTTCTTCTTGGCTTCCATGCCTGAGCCACCACCAGTGTTTGCGCCCACCACTTCTTTTTCTTAATCCGATTCCCCCGGTGAAGTATCCTGCGACTCTGTACTACAGCTTTGCGTCTGCCCATGGCCCTGATGTCTTTGTGTGTGCAACGTATACCTCCGTCGGGCACCTTCTGGGTCATAGCGCCATCTGTATACTCTACCAGTGGAATAATCCTGCTCGTCCCGGGCGAACTTTGTGTGTTTACGTTCTTCGATTGATCTCTTCAGCTCAGCTATCTTTGCATCAATATCCAGCATAGTTTTATCAAGCTCTTCTGCCGGTAAGGACTTTTTCAGCTCTCTCTCCATATCGGTTAACTTAGTGCTTTGTTCTTCTATTTCCTTATTCAGGCATTCAACGGTCAGAGCAATAATGTCCATAGAGCATTTATTTAATATATGCTCAAACCTATTGCAGTAGTCTTGATTGTCTCTTATCAGTTTTGGTCTTGCACCCATTCGTAATCCTCTTGGGATACGTTTGACACGGTGGTATTCAGCAAGAGTATTTGCATGTAGATTAAATGCCAAATTCTTCTTGGACAATTTCTCATACTCTTGTGCTGTGTGTTACAATGGGGCTGTTTTTAGAAAATCTCTAGAGCCTTTAGTTAAGGTAGTTATTCTTGCTGCTTCCATATCAGAGTAGGAAAATGTTATACAGGCATCTTGTCTTTCCTCCATTTTCAAGCCAGGTGCACGAAATTAGGCAGTAGCATCCATATACAAACAAAAGTATTTCAGCCCTCCAGCAGGTATTGCAAGTCACCCAAGGGCCACTACCATAGGCCCCAACAAATAATGTAACAGATAGCAGGAGGGTGACAGCAAATTCCAATATTTATTTAATGAAGACAAAAATACAGGGCAACGTTTCGGGACCTTATCCCTTAATCATGCCATGCCTAACAAACACACCAAAGTGATTTATATACTAGTATGCCACTAGGTGGCGCTCAAGAACATTTAACTCATTCCATGATGAAGTCTAATACATTATACATGTTCATTTATTAACTTATACCTATAATGTAAAATACACTATTCTCTACTAACAACTCTTTATATGTAAAACAGCAAATAATAATAATTACATATTGCAACATTAATAAATAATGATGGGACAAAAACATAATTGTACAGCTAAGTGTGCTGCTGATTACGTCAGTGTCAGTTTCTATTCGGGACTTATCAGTGCTCTGTGCCTTCCAAGCAGAACTTAAACTATGTGTTTAACCTCTTTGTAGGGGGTTAAACACAAAGTTGGAGCATCTCTACTGTTAAAAGGACATACTCTAACAAATTAGAACATGCAATTTTTTTTTCAATTAGAATAGCCCTAGGTTAAAATGAAATATTTTGAAAGGTCATCAGAAAGACAAGATGACAGAGCAAATGTTTGCATCTAAATTCAAAGTGGAACGCTATGTCATCTATTTCACTGTGGAGGTTTATTGGAGAATAAATGCCTTAATTTCTCCTGACATCCATAACAAAAAAGGAACAATAAACATGTAGCAAATGGTGTGGGAAACATTACATGCGTTAAATTAAGCATTATATAACTGATGCGAACACATACAACTTTATATACTCACTAAGGGCAAAGAGGCTGCTCTTTACAAATGCCCTACAATGGCCTCATTTTTATTGTTCCTGAGGCAGCAACAACTTTGACTAAATGAACAGTGATTCTAAATAAGTCCTGTTCTAAGTCTCACAAATTTCACAATAAGCTGTACAGACCTTTAGGACATTTGCCATTAAACAACCCAAAAAGCAGGCAAGCAAAGATTCTATTGGCCCAGTTCTATAAAGCTCTCTGGTATGGCTAGATTAACTATGAAGACTTTGGCCTGATAGTTGTAAAAGTGAAATGAGAAAATGGTCAAAATAATTGTTAGTTAAATGTTGATACTTCCAAAATTCAATCTATTCCAGGCTTTTCCCAGAGCGATAAGACGTTGAGATATTACCAATTTAAAGCGAGAGCTTTTACATGGCAAAATTAAAGAATTTAGCAAAGTAGGCAAGGAAAACTAAGTAGCTGCCTTCAGGAGAGGCATTATTATGAAAGGCCCAACAAGTGTCCACTGATCAAGTAGAGTGAACAGTAAGCCTCAATGGGAAAGACAATTTAAGCTTTTCTAATTAACCCTTTGAGTGCTAATGACGGCTCTGAGCCGTCACAGAGTTTCTCACTCTGGTGCTAATGACGGCTCAGAGCCGTCATGATCACTCTCCCACCTTGAGGGAGATCTGGGGGCTCCTTACTGCTCCTACACCGGTGATCGTGCCTGTAGAGTGACAGGCATCGCCGGGCTTCAGGTGATGCGCGGTGACGTCACGCACAATTGCGTGATGACGTCACCGCGCAACTTTATTTATACTTATCAATGTTAAGTATAGGAGGAGGGGGCATGCTGCTTAGAAGCCTGTATCTCAGGCATCTAAGCAGCTACAGACCCCCAAGACCCATTGTTGGAAAGGTAATTGCTTAACCTTTCTAACAGTGTAAGTCTTGGGGGTCTGTAAAAAAAAAATAAAAAAGTAAAAAAAGCACCCAGGTGGGAAATGGCTTAGCAGCCAAAGGGTTAAAGCCTGAAACGGACATGAAACACAATTTTTTTTACAATTCAGATATTGCACACAATTTAAAACAACTTTCCAATGTACTTCTATTATCAAATTTACTAAATAATATTGGTATTCTTTGTTGAAGCAGAAATGCACTACTGGAGCTAGCTGAACACATCATGTGAGCAGAAGATGCATCACTGTGTAGCCACTAATCAGTAGCTAGCTCCATTAGGGCATTGTTGCTCCTGAGCCTACCCAGGTATACATTTCAATAATGGATACTAAGTGAACAAAACAAATTTAATAACATACTTTAGGTAAACTGGAAAGTTGCTAAGGTAGTATCGGTACTAGGACAAAGTAGAAGACAGGCGCAGCCCAATTCAAGTGCAGGGTAATTTATTGAGACATAAGTGCAAGTACACAATACATACTCACAAACTTTTAGAAGATAAAACAGCAAAATAGGTTAAAATGATCCCTCCAGTTGGGTAGTCGTATTCATAGCCCAGGCACAAACATCTCCGTCGGATAATGCTAGGTCTGGGTGAGAGGTGCTGGAACTATAATTGCTCCTGGTGGTATAGTACAGAAAATTCTACGTACGTTTCGTCTGAGTTCGCTCAGACTTTTTCAAGAGTATAATCAAAATGGTAATAAGCTGACTGCCTCACAGGGCTCAAACCTGCTTTATAAAAGAGAGCCACTGTGGGTGGTAAAAGGATTCTCAGCCAATCAAAGACCTTGCTAATTGTGCAAACTAATTATGTAAGGCTGAGTCCAATACCAATTAAGCAAAGTCCTGATTGTTGCTACTGTTGCACATAATAACTGAAAAACATGTAATAAAATTATTTATAACAGTATCAATTGTATTAGAATGATTATTTAGAAGTATTATTAAAATCATTTCTAAAATAGCCTAAAAGGATACATAAAAAATTGTGTAATAAAAAATATTAAGAATATTAAAAAATTTAAGATATTTAGAAAAAATCCCTTGGTCCTGAAGTGAAACAGCAAGTATAGAGAGTTAAAAATTAAATGTCACATAAAAGCTTGTAAATCTAAATCTACATTGAGACCGTGGGGCTGCATGGAGTCAAGTTGGTAAATCCAATATGACTCCCTGCGTCTCAATGTGAGGAGTCTATTGGGATATTTGTTTGCTGGAATCCAATCTATTATTTGTATTTTTAAAGAACTGGGGTCTTTATTGTGGTGTAGCCTAAAGTGTTCTGATACGCTATGTGTAGTTAGACCTATCTTAATATTGTTGACATGCTCACTGAGTCTAGTGCGTACATTCCTTTTCGTTCTTCCAATATAGATAAGATTACATTTACAACTAAGAAGATAAACGGCGTAATTGGTGCCGCAATTACATTTATATTTCATTTTAAAGGATTTCGATCCATTGTGGTTTATAAAGGAATTCCCTGTTTTAATGTAGCTACACATTCCACACCTACTCACCCCACATCTATATGTTCCTGGTTTTTGTTCCAGCCAAGTTGTAGGTGCAATTTTATCTCTTAAGGCACTGCGTAATATGGTGGGAGCTAAAATATTTTTCAGGTCTCTGTTTTTTCTGAAAGTCACTAAAGGGGTTTTATATAGAGAGGTTCCTAAAATGGGGTCTGCTTTTAATATTCCCCAATGTTTTCTCAAAACATTTTGAATGTCTCTACTGCCTTGATTGTATGTAGTGACAAACCTGACTTCCCTATTAGGATTGTGATTATTCTGTTTGGCTCTAATTTTAGGTTGTAGAATGCTTGTTCTATCCATAATTCTGACCCTTTCTTTTGCTTTTTGTAAATCTTTCGGATCATAGCCTTTCTCCTTAAATCTATTATCCAAAATTGCTTCCTCTCTGTAATAATCGGAATCTTTGGTGCAGTTCCTTTTGATCCGCTGGTACTGACCTAGCGGAATATTCGTATTCCACCTAGATAGGTGGCCGCTTTTTGCGTTCAAAAACCCATTTTTGTCAGTTGGTTTGCGGTAATTGGAAACTGCTATTTTCTGATTCTCGTCCACAAATAACACTAAGTCCAAGAATTCTACTTTTTGTTTATCTATTTTGGAAGTGAATTTAAGATTATAGTTGTTATTGTTCATATGGTTCAACAGTTCCCCACAGCTAGTTTCTGACCCCCTCCAAATAATAACAATATCATCTATGTACCGATGGTACTTGATTAAATTGCTGCTGTGGGGATTGTTGGCCCAAATGTGCTTAGATTCAAAATTGTCCATATAAATATTGGCATACGATGGGGCAAATGTAGTCCCCATCGCAGTCCCTTGTATTTGACAGAAAAATTGTTTCTCGAAAACGAAATAATTATGATTCAGTATGAATCTGATACCCATTAGAATAAAGTCTAAGTGTTTTGGAGCAAAATTTGCCTTTTGTAATGTCTCCTGTACCGCCTTGACTCCTGAGTCATGGGGGATACAGGTATACAAGGAGGACACATCACATGTTATCCAAAAATAGTCATCTTGCCACTCAAATCCCTCAAAGATATTGATGGTGTGTAGGGTGTATCTCAGGTAGGCCTTAGTTTCTTTAACAAGGGGTTGGAGGTAATGATCGATATAAATTGAAAGGTTATTAGTAAGGGAGCCTATACCCGATATGATTGGCCTACCGGGAGGTGCTACTAAGGTTTTGTGCACCTTAGGCAAGTGGTAAAAAGTAGGTATTGATGGATGCAATTCCATTAAAAAGTTAAATTCATCATTATTTAAAATGTCGTTATTTTTTGCATCCTTCAAAATAGAAAAAAGTTCTTTTTTGTATTTTTGAGTGGGATCAAAATATAGTTTTTTGTAAGTTTGAGTGTCACTAAGAATATTATTAGCCTCCTGGAGGTAATCGCATCTGTCTTGTACCACGACACCTCCTCCCTTGTCCGCTGCTCTTATTATGATATTATTGTTTTTTTGGAGTGAATTTAAAGTATTTCTTTCCTGTGCAGAAAGATTATCATTATATTTGGTTACCCAAGTTTTGTTTTTAGTTTCCCACAATTTTTTTAAATCACTACAAACTAGTCTATTAAAGGTGCTGATGTATTCACCCTGAGCCGAATATGGGTAGAAACTAGATTTCCTCTTTAAGTTACTATGTTCAATTGAGTCATTAGACTCATGAATAGAGAGATCCCCAAGATCTTCATCCTCTAAGGTTATGGGGTATGAGTCTGTGCCATAATTTTGTAATTCATTAAGGACCCCTATAGTTTTATAGTCATTCTCATTAAACCTAATCTGTACTGGATTATATATTTTTGGGGCACTTTTAATAAAATACCTTTTAAGTGTAAGATTACAGATGTACTTTTGTATGTCTATATACGTCTGAAACTTATCTGGTGCTGATTTGGGTGCAAAGTTCAGCCCTTTGGCTAGAAGGTTGACTTCATTGTCATTAAGAGTGGTGCTCGACAAATTGAAAATGTTAGTCTTATTTCTCTCTATCTCATCCTTTTTGGATTTATGTTTCTGGATCTTTCTCTCCCCTCTGCATCCCCACTTCCTCTCCTCCTTTTTCCGGGAGTAACTTTTAAGTGTTGGAAATTTCTGTTTTCTGTTTCTTTTAAATTTCGAAACCTTGTTGTTGGGGGGATGGCCAGATCTAAAAAACCCAGTTCATGATGATTATTAAAAGTGGGTTCACCATTGGTAGAATGGGACATTTGAGGGTGAATCTGTGTCTTAGGTTTGGCTCCTTGTCTATTCCAACTTACATCCCTAAATTCTCCCTCCCCATGTGTTTCTAAGATTTGATATCTATTGGCAGAATGAAAACTATTTACTGAGTTTGAATGGGGTCCTTGTTTAGCATGATAATTATATTGTTTATCCGAATTTTTCAAAAAGGGTGGAGTAAAGTGACTAGGTCTATTTTGACGCCAAGTGTGATGAGTAGGTGTTGACAATGTTCTACTATTATGGTTACTAGCATAGGGTAATTGATTCCTAGGGCATTGGTAGCTGTGTTTCTGTTTATTGGGCTGTTGGTTGTAACCCCCATTCGTTCTATTGGGAGTTTGGTTGTTGGTACTCTTATTATTCTTCATATGGAAGCTATTATATGGATTGTGTACATCCCTGGTATTCGTGTGTGTTCTAATCATGTGATCAGTTGTTACTGCAGATTGGGCTCTATTGGTATCACTGTTCCTATTAGTTCTATCGATTTCTTGGTTATGCGTATTCTGGTGTTTCACATTATAGTCATAGACTTGATCATGTTTATAATCCTCCATGTCCCTACATAGTTTCTTATGTTTGGTTTTTATCAAATCTATGCTCAACTTGGTGTTTCTTTCTTGTATGCTTTCGTTAAGTGATTTCCAATAATCCTCTGATTGGTATCTTTGAATTTTTGGAAGTAAAGTATCAAGATCAGTCTTGATTTTGTCTAACTTGTACTCCCTATATTTAATTAAAATCTTAATTAGTGTGATGGAACAATCATGGAAGGATTTGTCCCACTCAGTCATGTACTCAACTTCCTCTAACTCAAATGCGGAACGTTTGTACACTCTCAGTCCCCTAGGGACTATATCATGGAGGATGTAATTGTCTAGTAATATCAAATCCTGCCATTCTTTGGTGTCACCATTCAATAATTTTTCTAGTTCTCTAAAGAGTTCTCGTGGATTATTGGACTCAGAATTAATATTTATAGCTGAATTGTGTTCTAATAGGTTTGAGGACCTCTGTCTAAGGTGTCTGGTGGGACAATCTCCAAAAATAGTACTGGTCATTATGGATGGAGATAAAAGCCTTAAAGCTAATATATTATAAATAAGGAGGCAGAAGTGATTGAGAGTGAAAAAAATAATCAAACTACAATAAATAATTCACCCCTGACAATATATGGGTGTTTAGACAAGGGAAAAAGGACTAATAAGCAATAGTAAAACAGTTAATAGTGTACCCTTATGATAAATTCATGGGATCACTACGATACTGAAAAGTGTTACTAATAATTGCCGTATGAACAAATCTTAGCTTAAAGGAGAAAAATGCAAAAAATGTTATACCATAAAGAACAACAAGAAAACGTGTATCATGCAAAAAAGGAACATCAACCAGTTAACTATTAGAACCGCATAAACAAACTCTATTACTGAGATATAAGGGAAGAGTTGGGGAGTGCAAGTATTCTAAAAGCGCCGGGCTCAGTAAAAAACCCCTCTGTGTGAGAATGTTAGGACCGGTGACCTGTATTTAAGCAGTGTTAGGTCGGTATGCCGATCTGAAAGAGCGATATGCACTGAAGTGTTTGATCAGTGCATAAAAACTAACAGGCGTGTCCTACTTTGCTAACCCGGTCTTAACATCGACAGGTAAAGCAAGAATGTTTGCTGTTCCGTAATAGGAACGTTATTCTGACAGTTATAATCAATGTAGGAAGACAAAGAAAAAACAGAGAAAATACAATTCAACTCAATAAAACCTTTTGTAGCAGTCTTTCCTTAGTTCACATGTGAGGTTGAGATCACGGCAAGGCTGTGGATAGTAGCTGTGAATATGTAACAGCTGGCCGGACTGAGCAGCCGATATACAAAGTGCACTTTAAACTTGAAGAGAAACAAACAGTTACCGGTATCAGCGCTTTAGTCTTGGTGGTTAGTAGAAGGCAAACAATAAGCCGGTAGTTGTAATTTGGAAATTGGAGGTGCAAGAATCAACAGGCTGGCTAGTATGGACAACCCAGCTGATGAACCCGGAACCTCTGCAGTTCAGATCCGGGTGTGCTGCTGCCCGTAGCTGTGGGGAACTGTTGAACCATATGAACAATAACAACTATAATCTTAAATTCACTTCCAAAATAGATAAACAAAAAGTAGAATTCTTGGACTTAGTGTTATTTGTGGACGAGAATCAGAAAATAGCAGTTTCCAATTACCGCAAACCAACTGACAAAAATGGGTTTTTGAACGCAAAAAGCGGCCACCTATCTAGGTGGAAAACGAATATTCCGCTAGGTCAGTACCAGCGGATCAAAAGGAACTGCACCAAAGATTCCGATTATTACAGAGAGGAAGCAATTTTGGATAATAGATTTAAGGAGAAAGGCTATGATCCGAAAGATTTACAAAAAGCAAAAGAAAGGGTCAGAATTATGGATAGAACAAGCATTCTACAACCTAAAATTAGAGCCAAACAGAATAATCACAATCCTAATAGGGAAGTCAGGTTTGTCACTACATACAATCAAGGCAGTAGAGACATTCAAAATGTTTTGAGAAAACATTGGGGAATATTAAAAGCAGACCCCATTTTAGGAACCTCTCTATATAAAACCCCTTTAGTGACTTTCAGAAAAAACAGAGACCTGAAAAATATTTTAGCTCCCACCATATTACGCAGTGCCTTAAGAGATAAAATTGCACCTACAACTTGGCTGGAACAAAAACCAGGAACATATAGATGTGGGGTGAGTAGGTGTGGAATGTGTAGCTACATTAAAACAGGGAATTCCTTTATAAACCACAATGGATCGAAATCCTTTAAAATGAAATATAAATGTAATTACGGCACCAATTACGCCGTTTATCTTCTTAGTTGTAAATGTAATCTTATCTATATTGGAAGAACGAAAAGGAATGTACGCACTAGACTCAGTGAGCATGTCAACAATATTAAGATAGGTCTAACTACACATAGCGTATCAGAACACTTTAGGCTACACCACAATAAAGACCCCAGTTCTTTAAAAATACAAATAATAGATTGGATTCCAGCAAACAAATATCCCAATAGACTCCTCACATTGAGACGCAGGGAGTCATATTGGATTTACCAACTTGACTCCATGCAGCCCCACGGTCTCAATGTAGATTTAGATTTACAAGCTTTTATGTGACATTTAATTTTTAACTCTCTATACTTGCTGTTTCACTTCAGGACCAAGGGATTTTTTCTAAATATCTTAAATTTTTTAATATTCTTAATATTTTTTATTACACAATTTTTTATGTATCCTTTTAGGCTATTTTAGAAATGATTTTAATAATACTTCTAAATAATCATTCTAATACAATTGATACTGTTATAAATAATTTTATTACATGTTTTTCAGTTACTATGTGCAACAGTAGCAACAATCAGGACTTTGTTTAATTGGTATTGGACTCAGCCTTACATAATTAGTTTGCACAATTAGCAAGGTCTTTGATTGGCTGAGAATCCTTTTACCACCCACAGTGGCTCTCTTTTATAAAGCAGGTTTGAGCCCTGTGAGGCAGTCAGCTTATTACCATTTTGATTATACTCTTGAAAAAGTCTGAGCGAACTCAGACGAAACGTACGTAGAGTTTTCTGTACTATACCACCAGGAGCAATTATAGTTCCAGCACCTCTCACCCAGACCTAGCATTATCCGACTGAGATGTTTGTGCCTGGGCTATGAATACGACTACCCAACTGGATGGATCATTTTAACCTATTTTGCTGTTTTATCTTCTAAACGTTTGTGAGTATGTATTGCGTACTTGCACTTATGTCTCAATAAATTACCCTGCACTTGAATTGGGCTGCGCCTGTTTTCTACTTTGTCCTAGTTCCTGACCGGGTGTAACCTGAGAGCACACACCTTCCACTACGGGCAGCAGCACACCCGGATCTGAACTGCAGAGGTTCCGGGTTCATCAGCTGGGTTGTCCATACTAGCCAGCCTGTTGATTCTTGCACCTCCAATTTCCAAATAACAACTACCGGCTTATTGTTTGCCTTCTACTAACCACCAGGACTAAAGCGCTGATACCGTTAACTGTTTGTTTCTCTTCAAGGTAGTATCGGTAACTTTCTTTTATGCCAGAAAAATGCAGAAAAAAAGCAAAATCTGAAAGGACTTAAATATAAAACTTCAAAGCACAAACCACATCTAGATGTGCAGAAGAAATTTGCTGGAATTCTCTGGAGCTGGACACAAGGAAGCAACCACAATTTCTGGAGAAACCACCTTAGGTAAGAACAAATAAATAACAAATAATTTGTCTTTTTAAAACAGCCTTATCCTGATGAATAAAGGAGGTTTACAAGATGGAGCAAAAATCTCATTTAGCTGATAAGAAGGCTACCAGAAACAAAACTTTCCAGGAAAGCAACTGCAAGTATCACCCATGTATAGACTCCAAAGGAAGGGCTTGAAGAACCCCCAGCATTCATGGAGTCATCAGATGATTAACCATCCACAGGTGAATCAGAGCCTGATCAAAGATCTGCATATCAGGAAACTTAGCAATCTTCCTATTATACAGAAAAGATAAGGGTAACATCTGACCTTTCTGAGAACTCGCAGACAAACTTTGCTCCAAACCCTGTTAAAGAAACTCCAACACCCTAGGAATACTATAAGGGATAGGCAAGTCCAAATTAAACTTGTGTGACTCAGATAGAGCATGTATTTTTAAGACACTTAAATTCAAGTCTATTTTCAAATGTGCTTAGTTTTCTTAGTATCCCTTGTTGAAAGACATAATTTATGCTTACCTGATAATTTCTTTCACGGTGATGAGATTCCACAATGCTTTATTCTTGGGAATTACTTTTCTCTACCACTAGGAAGCAAAGATTCCTAAACCCCAAGAGCTCTATAAAACCCCTCCCCCACCTCACACATACCTCAGTTTAACGTATAGCCAAGCAAGTGAGGTAAGAAAAAGGAATAAGAACCATAAAAGGAGAAGGGAAAAAAGGTGTGCTAAAGAAAAAACTAACTTCAAAAAACTAACCTGGGGTCTCGTGGATTCTCACCACCATGAAAGAAATTAATTTATAAGGTAAGCATAAATTATGTTTTCTTTCATAAAGTTGGTGAGAGTCTATGATCCATTACTCCTGCAAATCAATACACAAGCTGTGGAGTCCACAAGTAATCTGGGTGGGACCAGTGTTATACTATTCCAAATAGATTGCAAATTTGATCAACTGAAGCCTTATTCTTGAAAGCCAAAAAAGTGGCATCTGACCTAGTAGAATGAGCAGTAATCTGCAGCGGTGGAGGCTGACCATCCTCCAAATAAGCTTTGTGAATCAAAAGTTTTAACCAGAGGCTAAAGAAACAGCAGAAGCCTTCTGACCCTTCCTAGGACCAGAAAAAAGAATGAACAAACTGGAAGTTTGTCTAAAATCCTTAGTAGCATCAATGTAATATTTCAATGCCCTAACAACACCCGAGTAATGCAAATATCTTTCAGAAGCATTCTTAGGATAAGGACACAAAGAAGGAACAACAATCTCTCTGTTAATGTTATCTGAAGAAAGAAGCTTATGCAAAATATTGAAAAAAACATAATTTATGCTTACCAGATAAATTCCTTTCCTTCCGGATAGGGAGAGTCCACGACTTCATTCCTTACTGTTGGGAAATACAACACCTGGCCACCAGGAGGAAGCAAAGACACCCCAGCCAAAGGCTTAAATATCCCTCCCACTTCCTCATTACCCCAGTCATTCTGCCGAGGGAACAAGGAAAAGTAGTAAAAAAAGTAGGGTATAAATGATGCCAGAAGAATAAAATAAATAATAGGGGACCGCCCATAGACAAGAAAAAATTGTTGAGTCCATGGCTTCATTCCTTACTGTTGGGACAAATATACCCAAGCTCCAGAGGACACTGAATGAATAACGGGAGGGAACAAAAAGGAAGAGGCGGACCCTATTCTAAGGGCACCACAGCCTGCAAAACTTTTCTCCCGAAAACTGCTTCAGCCGAAGCAAAAACATCAAACTTGTAAAATTTTGAAAAAGTATGTAAGTAGGACCAGGTAGCTACCTTACAAATCTGATCCATAGGGGCCTCGTTCTTAAAGGCCCAAGAGGAAGCCACTGCTCTAGTGGAATGAACCGTTATCCTCTCAGGAGGACAATGTCCCGCTGTCTCGTAAGCTAAGCGGATGACACTCTTTAACCAGAAAGATAGAGAAGTCAAAGTAGCCTTCTGCCTCTTACGCTTCCCCGAATAGACAACAAACAAAGAGGAAGATTGTCTAAACTCCTTAGTAGCCTGAAGATAGAACTTCAAGGCGCGAACCACATCCAAATTGTGAAGTAAGCGTTCCTTCAATGAAGAAGGATTAGGACACAAGGAAGGAACCACAATCTCCTGATTGATGATGTGATCTGACACAACCTTAGGAAGAAAACCTAATTTAGTACTTAAAACTGCCTTATCTGCATGAAAAATCAGATAAGGGAGCTCACATTGCAAAGCAGAGATCTCAGAAACTGCGCGCAGAGGCATTAGCCAATAAAAAGAGAACCTTCCAAGATAACAATTTAATGTCAACGGAATGCAGAAGCTCAAACGGAAACTGTTGCAAAACCCGAAGAACAAGATTTAGGCTTCAAGGAGGAGCCCCAGATCTAAACACAGGTCTGATCCTAATCAGAGTCTTAACAAAGGACTGCACGTCTGGAAGCTCAGCCTCTCAGTCTCTTGTGCAATAAAACCAACAGGGCTGAAATCTGTCCCCTCAAGGAAATAGCAGAAAGGCCCTTCTCCAGCCCATCCTGGAGAAAAGATAAGATCCTGGCAACCTTAACTCTGTGCCAGGAAAATCCACGCTCTTCACACCAGAATAAGTAGGTCTTGAATTAGAGTATCAATGACACTCTCAGAGAAACCTCTCTTGGTAAAGAGTAAGCGTTCTATCTCCACGCAGTCAGCCTCAAAGAATCTAGATTTTGATGAACAAATGAATCTTGTATCAGCAGGTCTCTGCGACAAGGTAACTTCCATGGAGGAGATGAGGACATCCCCACTGAATCCGCGAACCACGTCCTTCGCAGCAACGATGGAGCAATCAGGATTACTGATACCCGCTCCTGCTTGATGCGGGCCACCGCTCAAGGAAGAAGCGGTAATGGGGGAAAAAGATAAGAGTTTGAACCTCCAGGGCACTGCTAGTGCATCTATTAGATCCGCTTAGGGATCCCTCAACCTCGACCCGTACCTGTGTAGCTTGGTATTGAGACGGGACGCCATGAGATCTATCTCCGGCGTCCCCCATTTGCTGCATATCTCTGCAAACACCTCGGGATGGAGAGACCATTCACCTGGATGGAAGGATTGCCTGCTGAAAAAATCTGCCTCCCAATTATCCACCCCTGGAATGTGGATCGCTGACAGCAAACAGCTGTGGGCCTCTGCCCACTCCAGAATCTGAAATACTTCCTTCATTGCCAAGGAACGTATCCTTCCCCCCTGATGGTTGATGTAAGCCACCAAGGTTATATTGTCTGATTGGAATCTAATAAACTGTGACAAAGCCAGAAGTGGCCAAGCCTTCAAGGCCTTGAAGATTGCCTGTAGTTCCAAAATATTGATCGGGAGGACTCCTCCTGAGTCCACAACCCTTGTGCCTTCTTGGCACCCCAAACAGCTCCTCATCCGGATAGGCTTGCGTCCATAGTAAAAACCTCCCAAGATGGTCTTACAAAGCATGTCTCTCGGGACAGATGATCTGGACAGAGACACTAAGAGAGCTATTCTCTCGACCGGCTGTCTAATACAATCTGTTGAGACGGATCTAAATGATCACCTTTCCACTGCCTCAGCATGCACAGTTGTAAAGGTCTGACACGGAACCTGGCAAAAGGAATGATGTCCATCCAGGACACCATGAAACCAATCACCTCGTAGAGATAGCACCATCCACCTTAAGAATAAAAAAACACTTTCCAAGAAAGTAGTTTAATGTCCAATTTATGCATAGGTTCAAAAGGAGGAGCCTGCACCACCCTTAACATCAGGTTATGATTTCATGGAGGAGAAATAGGCTTGATAACAGGTTTAATACAAACCAGAGCCTGAACAAAACTTCTGTGGAACAAAACTGGAAAAGCATAAATCTGCCCTTTCAGAGAACTGGCAGATATGCCCTTATCTAGACCATCCTGCAAATAAGGCAGAATCCTAGAAATTCTGAAAGAATGCCATGCAAAACCATGATTTATACACCATAAAATAAAGACATTCAAGACCTTGTGATAGATTTTCTTAGTTACAGGCTTACAAAAGCATGAATCATGGTTTCAATCACAGAATCAGAGAAGCCCCTGTGTCCAAGGACTAAGCGTTCAATTTCCATGCCATCAAGTTCAGAGACTTGAGATCCAGATGGAAAAACGGACCATGAGATAGGAGGTCTGACCGCAGAAGTAGAGGGCAAGAAGGGCAACTGGACATCTGAACCAGAAATCCAAATACTAAATCTTGTGAGGCCAAGCTGGGGCAATCAAGATTACAAACAAACCAGAGACAGAAACAGATAAGCCAGCTGAAAAGACCAAGGAACTACTAGAGCATCCACTAACTCTTCCTGAAGATCCCTTGACCTTGTAAAGTACCTAGGAAGTCTGTTGTTCAAATGAAAGGCCATCAGATTTCTGGGAGACTCCAAAGATCCACAATCTGACTGAACACATACTAGTGAAGATATCAATCCCCAGGATTTAGAGATTGATGAATGAGAAAGTCTGCCTCCTAGTTGTTCACTCTTGGAATAGGAATTGCAGATTCTAGACAAGAATTGGCTTCTGGACAAGAAATAATCCGAGAAACCTCCATCATTGCCAGAGAACTGCGAGTTCCCCCCTTATGGTTGATATAAGCTACTGATGTGACACTGTCTGTCTGGAAACAGAGATGATACTCCCCTTTCAACAGAGGTCAAACTTGATTGGTAAGCTTGCCTCCTGAGGATCCCAAACTCCCTGTGTTGTCAGAGACCCCCAAACAGCTCCCCAACTTGAGAGAGACTTGCATCTGTAGTGATTACAGTCCAGGTAGGATGAGCAAAAGAAGCCCCCTGAATAATAAACTGATGATCCTGCCACCAAGTTAGAGACTGACTTGTACTGGGATATAAAAAATCCCTGCACTGTTGATGCAACAAACAAAGCTGAAGAGGCCTCATGAAATCAAGCAAACGGAATTGCATCTGAGGCTGCAATCATTAGACCTAAGACTTCCATACACAGAGCCACTAAATGAAACGAGAGATGGAAAGTTCAGACCAGTTTCAACCCCCTCTGCTCTGTTAGAAAAAAACTCATGGATACTGAATCTATTTGAAAACCCAAGAAAGTGACATTTGTCTGAGGAACCAAAGAACTCTCTGGAAAATTGATCTCCCAACCATGTTGTAGAAGAAATAACAAGAGTTGGTTGGTGTGAGATACTGCTAAAGGAAAAGATCGAGCTTGAACTAAGGTCCAGGTATGGAAACACTGTAATACCCCAAGAACTGATCATAAATAAAAGGGCACCCAGAACTTTTGTGAATATTCTTGGACCTGTAGCCAGACCAAATGGAAGAGCAACAAACTGAAAATGCCTGTACAGAAAGGCAAACCTCAAACTGGAAATGATCTCCTTGAATAGGAACACGAAGGTAAGCATCTTATAAATCTATTGTGGACATACACTGCTTAACACAAAAGGCAGAATAGTCTGGATAGTTTTCATTATAAAAGATGGAATCCTTATAAACATGTTCTGAGCCTTTAGATCTAGAACTGGTCTCAAATTACCTTCCTTCTTTGGAACAATGAAGAGATTAGAATAAAATCCCATTCCCTGTTCCTGCTGGAACAATCACTCCCATATCTTCCAGATCTGAGACAGACTAAAGAAAAGCTTGAGCTTTTATAGGATTCCTTGGAACATTGGACAGAAAACATTTTCCTCTGGGAGACCTTGTTCGATATCCCTGAGAAACAATATTCCGAACCCAGAGATCTGAAACAGACTGAAACAAAGCCTCCTGAAAAAGGCTAAAACTGCCCGCATACTAGAACTTCTGGATTGGGGGCTGCACCTTCATGCAGATATGGTAGTAGGAATAGATATCTTACCCTGTTATGACTTGTTACAGTTAGCATCAGATTTCCAGACTGAACAAAATGAACCTTGCTTTTGAGCAGGAATCAGCTTTCTGTTCCTTATTCTGATGAAAGGAAGGCAAACTATTAGAAGCTTTGGATTTACCTCTAGACTTTCGGTCTTGAGGAAGAAAAGCCCTTTTACCTCCAGTAACAGTAGAAATAATAGAATCTAAATGAGGACCAAATAACTTATTTCCATGAAAGGAAAGAGACAATCTAGATTTAGACACCATATCAGCAGATAAGGATCTAAGCCACAATGCTCTCCTGGCAAGGTCTGCTAAAGACATTCTTTTGACATAATAATATCAAAAACAGCATCACAAATAAAAAAATTGGCACTCTGAAGGAAACTTAATGGATTTGCACTAACAGAGTCCTCAGAATACTGTTTTGAAAGACTAGACAACCAGTAAGCAAAAGCAGCAGCTACATCAGCAATATAAATAGCTGGTCTGAGAATATAACCTGCATGTAAAAAGGCCCTTCTATGAAAAAAGTCTAACTTTCCGTGTAAAGGATACTTAAAAGAAGTACTGTCTTCCAAGGGAATAGTAGTACGTTTAGCCAAAGTGGAAAAGGCCCCATCAACACCCTTGGAACTGTTTCCAATAAATCTGAATTAGCAGCAGGTAAGGGATATAACTTTTTAAACATAGCAGGAGGAGTAAAATAATAACCTGGCTTAGACCATTCCATAGAGATCATGTCAGAGACAGCATCAGGCACAGAGAAAACCTCAGGGAGATTAACAACAGTCTTAAAAACTGAATTTATCATCAAAAACCTAATGATCTTTAACCCCTATAGTAATTAAGACCTCTTTTTATAAAAGAACAAATATGTTCAACTATAAACAAAAAATGGAAATATTAGGTTCAACATCCCCATCCCCAGTATCCCTGGTCTCGGGGCACATAGCACTTGTAGAAGGTAACATCTGAACTGATCTTTTGCACTTGTTTAAAGCAGGAGAGCAGCCAAAGCTTCAGAAACTGCAGCCTTGATAAAAATTTTCATGGCAGAAGGCACTACATCAGCATTATCTTGTAATGAACAAAGAGTAGGTGCATTAGTACACAGAGAAACAGCATTAGATTGGTCTGATTGCATTAATAAATCTAAACATGAGTCACATAAATGAGCTGAAGAAGGCACTTCAGTTCTCTTACAATAAGCACTCCTAATAGCGGTAAGGAGCCAGTGGTCGGTTCGCTATGGATTGAGAGGCGAATATGAGGGTAAGATCCTTTTTAAGCACACATTCTCACACTGAGCTTTAGTAACGTTACTATAACTGCTTGTAAACTGCCTTATATACGGACAAAGTATATGCAGCATTTGGGGAAAGCCTCATTACCAGCTTAAAACAGATTGGATAAGTATGGTAGCTGCTTAGCTGGAAGTATATGCTACAGCAGAAATGGGATGATTTGTGTGTGTTTATTAAAACTTTGAATTTATTGGTTGTATGGATCATGTTAGCGAATAATATCAACCTAAGCAGAAGCATAAAGCTGAATCGAGGTTTATGAACATTGCAATACATGTAAGTACTTGTATATTAACCCTATGATCACCATATGCAGCCAAGTGTACATGCAAATCCACTAAGTATATTTATAGTGGACTTTGACCCTCATATTAAACTACCTGAATAGAAGGCAAGCAGATGCAGAAATTTTGAGCAACCCTTATAATGGACTGATTTCCTACATATTTAAATATAGAGAATGACAAGATCGTGTACCCTGTAACCCACAAAAGTTTTTTTTTACTTTTTCTTAAGCGAATAAAAGGGTTGGGTGTGATTTCTGTGTCAATGACCTCCGACATGGGCTTTATAATATTGTTCCAGAAGGTGGTCAGCATGGTGCCTTCCTGGCCACATCCTCTCCAGCATCGGGTACTTAAAGTGAAAGTAAAGTTTTTGCCTAATCAATCTGATTTTCCTATTATATTGTGCCAAACATTATAGTCGCTAACTTATTTTTTTTATAAATCAATCTGAAATTAAATAAATATAAGATTTACTGTGACCGTCTTTTTGCAGCTTCCTCCTCCCCCTCGCTTTCTTCCTGGTTTGTATCTGTTGCCCTCCCAACCCCCGTTTGCGTAAGTAAGCGTGCGCGTTCTAGATTGTTAAAACTATTTCGCATCTTCGATACATGTATAAACATTAAATGTTAGAAATAATGAATAATAAATTCAATAATGCAGTAATATATGCGCAATATGTATCACAATAACGTTTCCTTTATTATAACTTACTTGACTACAGCAGTGCAGCGATATCCCAAACAAATTCTTTTTTATAATGATGACGATCTTTGTTTGCAAGTGCGCATGCAGATTGTGTGCACGCGCAAATTGACTGACAGTGATTTTCAGATTTCACGCATACGCAATGGAACAAGTGGGAGTAGATTATTTCGGCTTAGACGCCAATGGGGGAACCAATCCGTTAGATACGGATCAAATAGTCACAACTAGCCGAATTTTTTTTTTGATGCAGGTGGAGGGATAAGGTTAGTTTACGGAACGATAGAAAACAGAATTTATGTTTACCTGATAAATTTCTTTCTCCTACGGTGTATCCGGTCCACGGCTTCATCCTTACTTGTGGGATATTCTCAATCCCTACAGGAAGTGGCAAAGAGAGCACACAGCAGAGCTGTCCATATAGCTCCCCTCAGGTTCCGCCCCCCCAGTCATTCGACCGACGGTTAGGAGAAAAAGGAGAACCATAGGGTGCAGTGGTGACTGTAGTTTACAAAAAATAAAATTTAAACCTGACTAAATGCCAGTGTGGGCCGTGGACCGGATACACCGTATGAGAAAGAAATTTATCAGGTAAACATAAATTCTGTTTTCTCATACATTGGTATATCCGGTCCACGGCTTCATCCTTACTTGTGGGAACCAATACCAAAGCTTTAGGACACGGATGAAGGGAGGGAACAGGTCAGGTAACCTAAACGGAAGGCACCACTGCTTGTAAAACCTTTCTCCCAAAAATAGCCTCAGAAGAAGCAAAAGTATCGAATTTGTAAAATTTGGCAAATGTATGCAGTGAAGACCAAGTCGCTGCCTTACAGATCTGTTCAACAGAAGCCTCATTCTTGAAAGCCCATGTGGAAGCCACAGCTCTGGTAGAGTGAGCTGTAATTCATTCAGGAGGCTGCCTTCCAGCAGTCTCATAGGCCAACCGGATGATGCTTTTCAGCCAGAAAGATAGAGAGGTCGCAGTCGCCTTTTGACCTCCCCTCTTGCCAGAATAGACGACAAACAGGGACAATGTTTGTCTGAAGTCTTTAGTTGCTTTTAGATAAAACTTCAAAGCACAAACCACATCAAGATTGTGTAATAGACGTGCCTTGTTAGAAACTGGATTAGGACACAGAGAAGGAACAACTATTTCCTGGTTAATATTCTTATTGGAAACCACTTTTGGAAGAAAACCAGGCTTGGTACGTAAAACGACCTTATCTGTATGAAACCCCTTGAAGAACTGAAAGAACTAAATTTAGACTCCATGGAGGAGCCACAGGTCTGTAGACAGGCTTGATTCTGACTAAAGCCTGTACGAACGCCTGAACATCTGGCTTGTACTGGGATATAAAAAATCCCTGCACTGTTGATGCAACAAAGCTGAAGAGGCCTCATGAAATCAAGCAAACGGAATTGCATCTGAGGCTGCAATCATTAGACCTAAGACTTCCATACACAGAGCCACTAAATGAAACGAGAGATGGAAAGTTCAGACCAGTTTCAACCCCCTCTGCTCTGTTAGAGAAAAACTCATGGATACTGAATCTATTTGAAAACCCAAGAAAGTGACATTTGTCTGAGGAACCAAAGAACTCTCTGTAAAATTGATCTCCCAACCATGTTGTAGAAGAAATAACAAGAGTTGGTTGGTGTGAGAAACTGCTAAAGGAAAAGATCGAGCTTGAACTAAGGTCCAGGTATGGAAACACTGTAATACCCCAAGACCTGATCATAAATAAAAGGGCACCCAGAACTTTTGTGAATATTCTTGGACCTGTAGCCAGACCAAATGGAAGAGCAACAAACTGAAAATGCCTGTACAGAAAGGCAAACCTCAAACTGGAAATGATCTCCTTGAATAGGAACACGAAGGTAAGCATCTTATAAATCTATTGTGGACATACACTACTTAACACAAAAGGCAGAATAGTCTGGATAGTTTTCATTATAAAAGATGGAATCCTTATAAACATGTTCTGAGCCTTTAGATCTAGAACTGGTCTCAAATTACCTTCCTTCTTTGGAACAATGAAGAGATTAGAATAAATTCCCATTCCCTGTTCCTGCTGGAACAATCACTCCCATATCTTCCAGATCTGAGACAGACTAAAGAAAAGCTTGAGCTTTTATAGGATTCCTTGGAACATTGGACAGAAAACATCTTCCTCTGGGAGACCTTGTTCGATATCCCTGAGAAACAATATTCCGAACCCAGAGATCTGAAACAGACTGAAACAAAGCCTCCTGAAAAAGGCTAAATCTGCCCGCATACTAGAACTTCTGGATTGGGGGCTGCACCTTCATGCAGATATGGTAGTAGGAATAGATATCTTACCCTGTTATGACTTGTTACAGTTAGCATCAGATTTCCAGACTGAACAAAATGAACCTTGCTTTTGAGCAGGAATCAGCTTTCTGTTCCTTATTCTGATGAAAGGAAGGCAAACTATTAGAAGCTTTGGATTTACCTCTAGACTTTCGGTCTTGAGGAAGAAAAGCCCTTTTACCTCCAGTAACAGTAGAAATAATAGAATCTAAATGAGGACCAAATAACTTATTTCCCTGAAAGGAAAGAGACAATCTAGATTTAGACACCATATCAGCAGATAAGGATCTAAGCCACAATGCTCTCCTGGTAAGGTCTGCTAAAGACATTCTTTTGACATAATAATATCAAAAACAGCATCACAAATAAAAGAATTGGCACTCTGAAGGAAACTTAATGGATTTGCACTAACAGAGTCCTCAGAATACTGTTTTGAAAGACTAGACAACCAGTAAGCAAAAGCAGCAGCTACATCAGCAATATAAATAGCTGGTCTGAGAATATAACCTGCATGTAAAAAGGCCCTTCTATGAAAAAAGTCTAACTTTCCGTGTAAAGGATCCTTAAAAGAAGTACTGTCTTCCAAGGGAATAGTAGTACGTTTAGCCAAAGTGGAAATGGCCCCATCAACACCCTTGGAACAGTTTCCAATAAATCCGAATTAGCAGCAGGTAAGGGATATAACTTTTTAAACATAGCAGGAGGAGTAAAATAATAACCTGGTTTAGACCATTCCATAGAGATCATGTCAGAGACAGCATCAGGCACAGAGAAAACCTCAGGGAGATTAACAACAGTCTTAAAAACTGAATTTATCATCAAAAACCTAATGATCTTTAACCCCTATAGTAATTAAGACCTCTTTTTATAAAAGAACAAATATGTTCAACTATAACCAAAAATGGAAATATTAGGTTCAACATCCCCAGTATCCCTGGTCTCGGGGCACATCGCACTTGTAGAAGGTAACATCTGAACTGATCTTTTGCACTTGTTTAAAGCGGGAGAGCAGCCAAAGCTTCAGAAACTGCAGCCTTGATAAAAAGTTTCATGGCAGAAGGCACTACATCAGCATTATCTTGTAATGAACAAAGAGTAGGTGCATTAGTACACAGAGAAACAGCATTAGATTGGTCTGATTGCATTAATAAATCTAAACTTGAGTCACATAAATGAGCTGAAGAAGGCACTTAATTTCTCTTACAATAAGCACTCCTAATAGCGGTAAGGAGCCAGTGGTCGGTTCGCTATGGATTGAGAGGCGAATATGAGGGTAAGATCCTTTTTAAGCACACATTCTCACACTGAGCTTTAGTAACGTTACTATAACTGCTTGTAAACTGCCTTATATACGGACAAAGTATATGCAGCATTTGGGGAAGCCTCATTACCAGCTTAAAACAGATTGGATAAGTATGGTAGCTGCTTAACTGGAAGTATATGCTACAGCAGAAATGGGATGATTTGTGTGTGTTTATTAAAACTTTGAATTTATTGGTTGTATGGATCATGTTAGCGAATAATATCAACCTAAGCAGAAGCATAAAGCTGAATCGAGGTTTATGAACATTGCAATACATGTAAGTACTTGTATATTAACCCTATGATCACCATATGCAGCCAAGTGTACATGCAAATCCACTAAGTATATTTATAGTGGACTTTGACCCTCATATTAAACTACCTGAATAGAAGGCAAGCAGATGCAGAAATTTTGAGCAACCCTTATAATGGACTGATTTCCTACATATTTAAATATAGAGAATGACAAGATCGTGTACCCTGTAACCCACAAAAGTTTTTTTTTACTTTTTCTTAAGCGAATAAAAGGGTTGGGTGTGATTTCTGTGTCAATGACCTCCGACATGGGCTTTATAATATTGTTCCAGAAGGTGGTCAGCATGGTGCCTTCCTGGCCACATCCTCTCCAGCATCGGGTACTTAAAGTGAAAGTAAAGTTTTTGCCTAATCAATCTGATTTTCCTATTATATTGTGCCAAACATTATAGTCGCTAACTTATTTTTTTTATAAATCAATCTGAAATTAAATAAATATAAGATTTACTGTGACCGTCTTTTTGCAGCTTCCTCCTCCCCCTCGCTTTCTTCCTGGTTTGTATCTGTTGCCCTCCCAACCCCCGTTTGCGTAAGTAAGCGTGCGCGTTCTAGATTGTTAAAACTATTTCGCATCTTCGATACATGTATAAACATTAAATGTTAGAAATAATGAATAATAAATTCAATAATGCAGTAATATATGCGCAATATGTATCACAATAACGTTTCCTTTATTATAACTTACTTGACTACAGCAGTGCAGCGATATCCCAAACAAATTCTTTTTTATAACGATGACGATCGTTGTTTGCAAGTGCGCATGCGGATTGTGTGCACGCGCAAATTGACTGACAGCGATTTTCAGATTTCACGCATGCGCAATGGAACAAGTGGGAGTAGATTATTTCGGCTTAGACGCCAATGGGGGAACCAATCCGTTAGATACGGATCAAATAGTCACAACTAGCCGAATTTTTTTTTTGATGCAGGTGGAGGGATAAGGTTAGTTTACGGAACGATAGAAAACAGAATTTATGTTTACCTGATAAATTTCTTTCTCCTACGGTGTATCCGGTCCACGGCTTCATCCTTACTTGTGGGATATTCTCAATCCCTACAGGAAGTGGCAAATAGAGCACACAGCAGAGCTGTCCATATAGCTCCCCTCAGGTTCCTCCCCCCCAGTCATTCGACCGACGGTTAGGAGAAAAAGGAGAACCATAGGGTGCAGTGGTGACTGTAGTTTACAAAAAATAAAATTTAAACCTGACTAAATGCCAGTGTGGGCCGTGGACCGGATACACCGTATGAGAAAGAAATTTATCAGGTAAACATAAATTCTGTTTTCTCCTACATTGGTGTATCCGGTCCACGGCTTCATCCTTACTTGTGGGAACCAATACCAAAGCTTTAGGACACGGATGAAGGGAGGGAACAGGTCAGGTATTCTAAACGGAAGGCACCACTGCTTGTAAAACCTTTCTCCCAAAAATAGCCTCCGAAGAAGCAAAAGTATCGAATTTGTAAAATTTGGCAAATGTATGCAGTGAAGACCAAGTCGCTGCCTTACAGATCTGTTCAACAGAAGCCTCATTCTTGAAAGCACATGTGGAAGCCACAGCTCTAGTAGAGTGAGCTGTAATTCATTCAGGAGGCTGCCTTCCAGCAGTCTCATAGGCCAACCGGATGATGCTTTTCAGCCAGAAAGATAGAGAGGTCGCAGTCGCCTTTTGACCTCTCCTCTTGCCAGAATAGACGACAAACAGGGACGATGTTTGTCTGAAGTCTTTAGTTGCTTTTAGATAAAACTTCAAAGCACGAAGCACATCAAGATTGTGTAATAGACGTGCCTTGTTAGAAACTGGATTAGGACACAGAGAAGGAACAACTATTTCCTGGTTAATATTCTTATTGGAAACCACTTTTGGAAGAAAACCAGGCTTGGTACGTAAAACGATCTTATCTGTATGAAACCCCTTGAAGAACTGAAAGAACTAAATTTAGACTCCATGGAGGAGCCACAGGTCTGTAGACAGGCTTGATTCTGACTAAAGCCTGTACGAACGCCTGAACATCTGGCTTGTACTGGGATATAAAAAATCCCTGCACTGTTGATGCAACAAAGCTGAAGAGGCCTCATGAAATCAAGCAAACGGAATTGCATCTGAGGCTGCAATCATTAGACCTAAGACTTCCATACACAGAGCCACTAAATGAAACGAGAGATGGAAAGTTCAGACCAGTTTCAACCCCCTCTGCTCTGTTAGAGAAAAACTCATGGATACTGAATCTATTTGAAAACCCAAGAAAGTGACATTTGTCTGAGGAACCAAAGAACTCTCTGGAAAATTGATCTCCCAACCATGTTGTAGAAGAAATAACAAGAGTTGGTTGGTGTGAGATACTGCTAAAGGAAAAGATCGAGCTTGAACTAAGGTCCAGGTATGGAAACACTGTAATACCCCAAGACCTGATCATAAATAAAAGGGCACCCAGAACTTTTGTGAATATTCTTGGACCTGTAGCCAGACCAAATGGAAGAGCAACAAACTGAAAATGCCTGTACAGAAAGGCAAACCTCAAACTGGAAATGATCTCCTTGAATAGGAACACGAAGGTAAGCATCTTATAAATCTATTGTGGACATACACTGCTTAACACAAAAGGCAGAATAGTCTGGATAGTTTTCATTATAAAAGATGGAATCCTTATAAACATGTTCTGAGCCTTTAGATCTAGAACTGGTCTCAAATTACCTTCCTTCTTTGGAACAATGAAGAGATTAGAATAAAATCCCATTCCCTGTTCCTGCTGGAACAATCACTCCCATATCTTCCAGATCTGAGACAGACTAAAGAAAAGCTTGAGCTTTTATAGGATTTCTTGGAACATTGGACAGAAAACATCTTCCTCTGGGAGACCTTGTTCGATATCCCTGAGAAACAATATTCCGAACCCAGAGATCTGAAACAGACTGAAACTAAGCCTCCTGAAAAAGGCTAAATCTGCCCGCATACTAGAACTTCTGGATTGGGGGCTGCACCTTCATGCAGATATGGTAGTAGGAATAGATATCTTACCCTGTTATGACTTGTTACAGTTAGCATCAGATTTCCAGACTGAACAAAATGAACCTTGCTTTTGAGCAGGAATCAGCTTTCTGTTCCTTATTCTGATGAAAGGAAGGCAAACTATTAGAAGCTTTGGATTTACCTCTAGACTTTCGGTCTTGAGGAAGAAAAGCCCTTTTACCTCCAGTAACAGTAGAAATAATAGAATCTAAATGAGGACCAAATAACTTATTTCCCTGAAAGGAAAGAGACAATCTAGATTTAGACACCATATCAGCAGATAAGGATCTAAGCCACAATGCTCTCCTGGTAAGGTCTGCTAAAGACATTCTTTTGACATAATAATATCAAAAACAGCATCACAAATAAAAGAATTGGCACTCTGAAGGAAACTTAATGGATTTGCACTAACAGAGTCCTCAGAATACTGTTTTGAAAGACTAGACAACCAGTAAGCAAAAGCAGCAGCTACATCAGCAATATAAATAGCTGGTCTGAGAATATAACCTGCATGTAAAAAGGCCCTTCTATGAAAAAAGTCTAACTTTCCGTGTAAAGGATCCTTAAAAGAAGTACTGTCTTCCAAGGGAATAGTAGTACGTTTAGCCAAAGTGGAAATGGCCCCATCAACACCCTTGGAACAGTTTCCAATAAATCTGAATTAGCAGCAGGTAAGGGATATAACTTTTTAAACATAGCAGGAGGAGTAAAATAATAACCTGGCTTAGACCATTCCATAGAGATCATGTCAGAGACAGCATCAGGCACAGAGAAAACCTCAGGGAGATTAACAACAGTCTTAAAAACTGAATTTATCATCAAAAACCTAATGATCTTTAACCCCTATAGTAATTAAGACCTCTTTTTATAAAAGAACAAATATGTTCAACTATAACCAAAAATGGAAATATTAGGTTCAACATCCCCAGTATCCCTGGTCTCGGGGCACATCGCACTTGTAGAAGGTAACATCTGAACTGATCTTTTGCACTTGTTTAAAGCGGGAGAGCAGCCAAAGCTTCAGAAACTGCAGCCTTGATAAAAAGTTTCATGGCAGAAGGCACTACATCAGCATTATCTTGTAATGAACAAAGAGTAGGTGCATTAGTACACAGAGAAACAGCATTAGATTGGTCTGATTGCATTAATAAATCTAAACATGAGTCACATAAATGAGCTGAAGAAGGCACTTCATTTCTCTTACAATAAGCACTCCTAATAGCGGTAAGGAGCCAGTGGTCGGTTCGCTATGGATTGAGAGGCGAATATGAGGGTAAGATCCTTTTTAAGCACACATTCTCACACTGAGCTTTAGTAACGTTACTATAACTGCTTGTAAACTGCCTTATATACGGACAAAGTATATGCAGCATTTGGGGAAGCCTCATTACCAGCTTAAAACAGATTGGATAAGTATGGTAGCTGCTTAACTGGAAGTATATGCTACAGCAGAAATGGGATGATTTGTGTGTGTTTATTAAAACTTTGAATTTATTGGTTGTATGGATCATGTTAGCGAATAATATCAACCTAAGCAGAAGCATAAAGCTGAATCGAGGTTTATGAACATTGCAATACATGTAAGTACTTGTATATTAACCCTATGATCACCATATGCAGCCAAGTGTACATGCAAATCCACTAAGTATATTTATAGTGGACTTTGACCCTCATATTAAACTACCTGAATAGAAGGCAAGCAGATGCAGAAATTTTGAGCAACCCTTATAATGGACTGATTTCCTACATATTTAAATATAGAGAATGACAAGATCGTGTACCCTGTAACCCACAAAAGTTTTTTTTAACTTTTTCTTAAGCGAATAAAAGGGTTGGGTGTGATTTCTGTGTCAATGACCTCCGACATGGGCTTTATAATATTGTTCCAGAAGGTGGTCAGCATGGTGCCTTCCTGGCCACATCCTCTCCAGCATCGGGTACTTAAAGTGAAAGTAAAGTTTTTGCCTAATCAATCTGATTTTCCTATTATATTGTGCCAAACATTATAGTCGCTAACTTATTTTTTTTATAAATCAATCTGAAATTAAATAAATATAAGATTTACTGTGACCGTCTTTTTGCAGCTTCCTCCTCCCCCTCGCTTTCTTCCTGGTTTGTATCTGTTGCCCTCCCAACCCCCGTTTGCGTAAGTAAGCGTGCGCGTTCTAGATTGTTAAAACTATTTCGCATCTTCGATACATGTATAAACATTAAATGTTAGAAATAATGAATAATAAATTCAATAATGCAGTAATATATGCGCAATATGTATCACAATAACGTTTCCTTTATTATAACTTACTTGACTACAGCAGTGCAGCGATATCCCAAACAAATTCTTTTTTATAACGATGACGATCGTTGTTTGCAAGTGCGCATGCGGATTGTGTGCACTAGCGAATTGACTGACAGCATTTTTCAGATTTCACGCATGCGCAATGGAACAAGTGGGAGTAGATTATTTCGGCTTAGACGCCAATGGGGGAACCAATCCGTTAGATACGGATCAAATAGTCACAACTAGCCGAATTTTTTTTTTGATGCAGGTGGAGGGATAAGGTTAGTTTACGGAACGATAGAAAACAGAATTTATGTTTACCTGATAAATTTCTTTCTCCTACGGTGTATCCGGTCCACGGCTTCATCCTTACTTGTGGGATATTCTCAATCCCTACAGGAAGTGGCAAATAGAGCACACAGCAGAGCTGTCCATATAGCTCCCCTCAGGTTCCTCCCCCCCAGTCATTCGACCGACGGTTAGGAGAAAAAGGAGAACCATAGGGTGCAGTGGTGACTGTAGTTTACAAAAAAACAGAATTTATGTTTACCTGATAAATTACTTTCTCCAACGGTGTGTCCGGTCCACGGCGTCATCCTTACTTGTGGGATATTCTCTTCCCCAACAGGAAATGGCAAAGAGCCCAGCAAAGCTGGTCACATGATCCCTCCTAGGCTCCGCCTACCCCAGTCATTCGACCGACGTTAAGGAGGAATATTTGCATAGGAGAAACCATATGGTACCGTGGTGACTGTAGTTAAAGAAAATAAATTATCAGACCTGATTAAAAAAACCAGGGCGGGCCGTGGACCGGACACACCGTTGGAGAAAGTAATTTATCAGGTAAACATAAATTCTGTTTTCTCCAACATAGGTGTGTCCGGTCCACGGCGTCATCCTTACTTGTGGGAACCAATACCAAAGCTTCAGGACACGGATGAAGGGAGGGAGCAAATCAGGTCACCTAAATGGAAGGCACCACGGCTTGCAAAACCTTTCTCCCAAAAATAGCCTCAGAAGAAGCAAAAGTATCAAACTTGTAAAATTTGGTAAAAGTGTGCAGTGAAGACCAAGTCGCTGCCCTACATATCTGATCAACAGAAGCCTCGTTCTTGAAGGCCCATGTGGAAGCCACAGCCCTAGTGGAATGAGCTGTGATTCTTTCGGGAGGCTGCCGTCCGGCAGTCTCGTAAGCCAATCTGATGATGCTTTTAATCCAAAAAGAGAGAGAGGTAGAAGTTGCTTTTTGACCTCTCCTTTTACCGGAATAAACAACAAACAAGGAAGATGTTTGTCTAAAATCCTTTGTAGCATCTAAATAGAATTTTAGAGCGCGAACAACATCCAAATTGTGTAACAAACGTTCCTTCTTTGAAACTGGTTTCGGACACAGAGAAGGTACGATAATCTCCTGGTTAATGTTTTTGTTAGAAACAACTTTTGGAAGAAAACCAGGTTTAGTACGTAAAACCACCTTATCTGCATGGAACACCAGATAAGGAGGAGAACACTGCAGAGCAGATAATTCTGAAACTCTTCTAGCAGAAGAAATTGCAACTAAAAACAAAACTTTCCAAGATAATAACTTAATATCAACGGAATGCAAGGGTTCAAACGGAACCCCCTGAAGAACTGAAAGAACTAAATTGAGACTCCAAGGAGGAGTCAAAGGTTTGTAAACAGGCTTAATTCTAACCAGAGCCTGAACAAAGGCTTGAACATCTGGCACAGCGGCCAGCTTTTTGTGAAGTAACACAGACAAGGCAGAAATCTGTCCCTTCAGGGAACTTGCAGATAATCCTTTTTCCAATCCTTCTTGAAGGAAGGATAGAATCCTAGGAATCTTAACCTTGTCCCAAGGGAATCCTTTAGATTCACACCAACAGATATATTTTTTCCAAATTTTGTGGTAAATCTTTCTAGTTACAGGCTTTCTGGCCTGAACAAGAGTATCGATAACAGAATCTGAGAATCCTCGCTTCGATAAGATCAAGCGTTCAATCTCCAAGCAGTCAGCTGGAGTGAAACCAGATTCGGATGTTCGAACGGACCCTGAACAAGAAGGTCTCGTCTCAAAGGTAGCTTCCAAGGAGGAGCCGATGACATATTCACCAGATCTGCGTACCAAGTCCTGCGTGGCCACGCAGGAGCTATCAAGATCACCGACGCCCTCTCCTGATTGATCCTGGCTACCAGCCTGGGGATGAGAGGAAACGGCGGGAACACATAAGCTAGTTTGAAGGTCCAAGGTGCTACTAATGCATCCACTAGAGCCGCCTTGGGATCCCTGGATCTGGACCCGTAGCAAGGAACTTTGAAGTTCTGACGAGAGGCCATCAGATCCATGTCTGGAATGCCCCACAGCTGAGTGACTTGGGCAAAGATTTCCGGATGGAGTTCCCACTCCCCCGGATGCAATGTCTGACGACTCAGAAAATCCGCTTCCCAATTTTCCACTCCTGGGATGTGGATAGCAGACAGGTGGCAGGAGTGAGACTCCGCCCATAGAATGATTTTGGTCACTTCTTCCATCGCCAGGGAACTCCTTGTTCCCCCCTGATGGTTGATGTACGCAACAGTTGTCATGTTGTCTGATTGAAACCGTATGAACTTGGCCCTCGCTAGCTGAGGCCAAGCCTTGAGAGCATTGAATATCGCTCTCAGTTCCAGAATATTTATCGGTAGAAGAGATTCTTCCCGAGACCAAAGACCCTGAGCTTTCAGGGATCCCCAGACCGCGCCCCAGCCCATCAGACTGGCGTCGGTCGTGACAATGACCCACTCTGGTCTGCGGAATGTCATCCCTCGTGACAGGTTGTCCAGGGACAGCCACCAACGGAGTGAGTCTCTGGTCCTCTGATTTACTTGTATCTTCGGAGACAAGTCTGTATAGTCCCCATTCCACTGACTGAGCATGCACAGTTGTAATGGTCTTAGATGAATGCGTGCAAAAGGAACTATGTCCATTGCCGCTACCATCAACCCGATCACTTCCATGCACTGAGCTATGGAAGGAAGAGGAACGGAATGAAGTATCCGACAAGAGTCTAGAAGTTTTGTTTTTCTGGCCTCTGTCAGAAAAATCCTCATTTCTAAGGAGTCTATTATTGTTCCCAAGAAGGGAACCCTTGTTGACGGAGATAGAGAACTCTTTTCCACGTTCACTTTCCATCCGTGAGATCTGAGAAAGGCCAGGACAATGTCCGTGTGAGCCTTTGCTTGAGGAAGGGACGACGCTTGAATCAGAATGTCGTCCAAGTAAGGTACTACAGCAATGCCCCTTGGTCTTAGCACAGCTAGAAGGGACCCTAGTACCTTTGTGAAAATCCTTGGAGCAGTGGCTAATCCGAAAGGAAGCGCCACGAACTGGTAATGTTTGTCCAGGAATGCGAACCTCAGGAACCGATGATGTTCCTTGTGGATAGGAATATGTAGATACGCATCCTTTAAATCCACCGTGGTCATGAATTGACCTTCCTGGATGGAAGGAAGAATAGTTCGAATGGTTTCCATCTTGAACGATGGAACCTTGAGAAACTTGTTTAAGATCTTGAGATCTAAGATTGGTCTGAACGTTCCCTCTTTTTTGGGAACTATAAACAGATTGGAGTAGAACCCCATCCCTTGTTCTCTTAATGGAACGGGATGAATCACTCCCATTTTTAACAGGTCTTCTACACAATGTAAGAATGCCTGTCTTTTTATGTGGTCTGAGGACAACTGAGACCTGTGGAACCTCCCCCTTGGGGGAAGTCCCTTGAATTCCAGAAGATAACCTTGGGAGACTATTTCTAGCGCCCAAGGATCCAGAACATCTCTTGCCCAAGCCTGAGCGAAGAGAGAGAGTCTGCCCCCCACCAGATCCGGTCCCGGATCGGGGGCCAACATTTCATGCTGTCTTGGTAGCAGTGGCAGGTTTCTTGGCCTGCTTTCCCTTGTTCCAGCCTTGCATTGGTCTCCAAGCTGGCTTGGCTTGAGAAGTATTACCCTCTTGCTTAGAGGACGTAGCACTTTGGGCTGGTCCGTTTCTGCGAAAGGGACGAAAATTAGGTTTATTTTTTGCCTTGAAAGGCCGATCCTGAGGAAGGGCGTGGCCCTTACCCCCAGTGATATCCAAGATAATCTCTTTCAAGTCAGGGCCAAACAGCGTTTTCCCCTTGAAAGGAATGTTAAGTAGCTTGTTCTTGGAAGACGCATCAGCCGACCAAGATTTCAACCAAAGCGCTCTGCGCGCCACAATAGCAAACCCAGAATTCTTAGCCGCTAACCTAGCCAATTGCAAAGTGGCGTCTAGGGTGAAAGAATTAGCCAATTTGAGAGCATTGATTCTGTCCATAATCTCCTCATAAGGAGGAGAATCACTGTCGACCGCCTTTATCAGCTCATCGAACCAGAAACATGCGGCTGTAGCGACAGGGACAATGCATGAAATTGGTTGTAGAAGGTAACCCTGCTGAACAAACATCTTTTTAAGCAAACCTTCTAATTTTTTATCCATAGGATCTTTGAAAGCACAACTATCCTCTATGGGTATAGTGGTGCGTTTGTTTAAAGTGGAAACCGCCCCCTCGACCTTGGGGACTGTCTGCCATAAGTCCTTTCTGGGGTCGACCATAGGAAACAATTTTTTAAATATGGGGGGAGGGACGAAAGGAATACCGGGCCTTTCCCATTCTTTATTAACAATGTCCGCCACCCGCTTGGGTATAGGAAAAGCTTCTGGGAGCCCCGGCACCTCTAGGAACTTGTCCATTTTACATAGTTTCTCTGGGATGACCAACTTGTCACAATCATCCAGAGTGGATAATACCTCCTTAAGCAGAATGCGGAGATGTTCCAACTTAAATTTAAATGCAATCACATCAGGTTCAGCTTGTTGAGAAATGTTCCCTGAATCAGTAATTTCTCCCTCAGACAAAACCTCCCTGGCCCCATCAGACTGAGTTAGGGGCCCTTCAGAAATATTAATATCAGCGTCGTCATGCTCTTCAGTATCTAAAACAGAGCAGTCGCGCTTACGCTGATAAGTGTTCATTTTGGCTAAAATGTTTTTGACAGAATTATCCATTACAGCCGTTAATTGTTGCATAGTAAGGAGTATTGGCGCGCTAGATGTACTAGGGGCCTCCTGAGTGGGCAAGACTCGTGTAGACGAAGGAGGGAATGATGCAGTACCATGCTTACTCCCCTCACTTGAGGAATCATCTTGGGCATCATTGTCATTGTCACATAAATCACATTTATTTAAATGAATAGGAATTCTGGCTTCCCCACATTCAGAACACAGTCTATCTGGTAGTTCAGACATGTTAAACAGACATAAACTTGATAACAAGTACAAAAAACGTTTTAAAATAAAACCGTTACTGTCACTTTAAATTTTAAACTGAACACACTTTATTACTGCAAATGCGAAAAAACATGAAGGAATTGTTCAAAATTCACCAAATTTTCACCACAGTGTCTTAAAGCCTTAAAAGTATTGCACATCAAATTTGGAAGCTTTAACCCTTAAAATAACGGAACCGGAGCCGTTTTGAACTTTAACCCCTTTACAGTCCCTGGTATCTGCTTTGCTGAGACCCAACCAAGCCCCAAGGGGAATACGATACCAAATGACGCCTTCAGAAAGTCTTTTCTAAGTATCAGAGCTCCTCTCACATGCGACTGCATGCCATGCCTCTCAAAAACAAGTGCGCAACACCGGCGCGAAAATGAGGCTCTGCCTATGCTTTGGGAAAGCCCCTAAAGAATAAGGAGTCTAAAACAGTGCCTGCCGATATTATTAAATCAAAATACCCAGATAAAATGATTCCTCAAGGCTAAATATGTGTTAATAATCAATCGATTTAGCCCAAAAAAAGTCTACAGTCTTAATAAGCCCTTTTTGAAGCCCTTATTTACAATCGTAATAAACATGGCTTACCGGATCCCAGAGGGAAAATGACAGCTTCCAGCATTACATCGTCTTGTTAGAATGTGTCATACCTCAAGCAGCAAGAGACTGCTCACTGTTCCCCCAACTGAAGTTAATTGCTCTCAACAGTCCTGTGTGGAACAGCCATGGATTTTAGTGACGGTTGCTAAAATCATTTTCCTCATACAAACAGAAATCTTCATCTCTTTTCTGTTTCTGAGTAAATAGTACATACCAGCACTATTTCAAAATAACAAACTCTTGATTGAATAATAAAAACTACAGTTAAACACTAAAAAACTCTAAGCCATCTCCGTGGAGATGTTGCCTGTACAACGGCAAAGAGAATGACTGGGGTAGGCGGAGCCTAGGAGGGATCATGTGACCAGCTTTGCTGGGCTCTTTGCCATTTCCTGTTGGGGAAGAGAATATCCCACAAGTAAGGATGACGGCGTGGACCGGACACACCTATGTTGGAGAAATAAAATTTAAACCTGACTAAATGCCAGTGTGGGCCGTGGACCGGATACACCGTATGAGAAAGAAATTTATCAGGTAAACATAAATTCTGTTTTCTCCTACATTGGTGTATCCGGTCCACGGCTTCATCCTTACTTGTGGGAACCAATACCAAAGCTTTAGGACACGGATGAAGGGAGGGAACAGGTCAGGTATTCTAAACGGAAGGCACCACTGCTTGTAAAACCTTTCTCCCAAAAATAGCCTCCGAAGAAGCAAAAGTATCGAATTTGTAAAATTTGGCAAATGTATGCAGTGAAGACCAAGTCGCTGCCTTACAGATCTGTTCAACAGAAGCCTCATTCTTGAAAGCACATGTGGAAGCCACAGCTCTAGTAGAGTGAGCTGTAATTCATTCAGGAGGCTGCCTTCCAGCAGTCTCATAGGCCAACCGGATGATGCTTTTCAGCCAGAAAGATAGAGAGGTCGCAGTCGCCTTTTGACCTCTCCTCTTGCCAGAATAGACGACAAACAGGGACGATGTTTGTCTGAAGTCTTTAGTTGCTTTTAGATAAAACTTCAAAGCACGAAGCACATCAAGATTGTGTAATAGACGTGCCTTGTTAGAAACTGGATTAGGACACAGAGAAGGAACAACTATTTCCTGGTTAATATTCTTATTGGAAACCACTTTTGGAAGAAAACCAGGCTTGGTACGTAAAACGACCTTATCTGTATGAAACACCAGATAGGGTGAATTACACTGCAAAGCAGACAATAGCAACCAAAAACAAAACTTTCCAAGATAGTAACTTAATATCTATGGAATGTAGAGGTTCAAACGGAACCCCTTGAAGAACTGAAAGAACTAAATTTAGACTCCATGGAGGAGCCACAGGTCTGTAGACAGGCTTGATTCTGACTAAAGCGTGTACAAACGCCTGAACATCTGGCACGGCTGCCAGACGCTTGTGTAACAAAACAGACAGAGCAGATATCTGTCCTTTTAGGGAACTAGCTGACAGACTTTTCTCCAATCCTTCTTGGAGAAAAGATAGAATCCTTGGAATCCTAATCTTACTCCATGAGTAACCCTTGGATTCGCACCAGCAAAGATATATCTTATGGTAAATTTTCCTGGTGACAGGTTTTCTAGCCTGAATCAGAGTATCTATAACTGATTCCGAAAACCCACGCTTAGATAGAATCAAGCGTTCAATCTCCAAGCAGTCAGTTGCAGAGAAACTAGGTTTGGATGTTGGAATGGACCTTGGATTAGAAAGTCCTGCCTCAAAGGTAGCTTCCATGGTGGAACCGATGACATATTCACCAGGTCTGCATACCAAGTCCTGCGTGGCCATGCAGGAGCTATTAGAATTACCGAAGCCTTCTCCTGTTTGATCCTGGACACCAGCCGGGGGAGAAGAGGAAACGGTGGAAAGACATAAGCTAGATTGAACAACCAAGGCGCCACTAAGGCATCTACCAATGTCGCCTTGGGATCCCTGGACCTGGACCCGTAACGTGGAACTTTGAAGTTCTGACGTGATGCCATCAGATCCAGATCTGGAAGGCCCCAGAGTGAGTTAACTGGGCAAAAACCTCCGGGTGAAGTTCCCATTACCCCGGATGAAAAGTCTGACGACTCAGATAATCCGCCTCCCAGTTGTCCACTCCTGGGATGTGAATTGCTGATAGATGGCAGGAGTGATCCTCTGCCCATTTGATGATTCTGGATACCTCCCTCATCGCCAGGGAACTCTTTGTTCCTCCCTGATGATTGATGTACGCTACAGTCGTCATGTTGTCCGACTGAAATCTGATGAATTTTGCCTCCGCTAGTTGAGGCCATGCCTGGAGCGCATTGAATATCGCTCTCAATTCCAAAATGTTGATCGGGAGAAGAGATTCTTCCCGAGACCAAAGACCCTGAGCTTTCAGGGACTCCCAGACCGCACCCCAGCCTAAGAGGCTGGCATCGGTCGTGACAATGATCCACTCTGGTCTGCGGAAACTCATTCCCTGAGAAAGGTGATCCTGAGACAACCACCAGAGGAGTGAGTCTCTGGTTTTCTGGTCCATATGTATCTGGGAAGACAAATCTGCATAATCCCCATTCCACTGTTTGAGCATGCACAGTTGCAGTGGTCTTAAATTAATTCGAGCAAAGGGAACCACGTCCATTGCCGCAACCATTAATCCTATTATCTCCATGCACTGAGCTATGGAAGGTTGAGGAATGGATTGAAGAACTCGATAAGTGTTTAAAAGTTTTAACTTCCTGACCTCTGTCAGAAAGATCTTCATTTCTACCGAGTCTATTATTGTTCCCAGGAAGGGATCTCTTGTGAACGGGGACAGGGAACTCTTTTCTATGTTCCCCTTCCACCCGTGAGACCTTAGAAAGTCTAGAACAATGTCCGTATGAGCTTTTGCTTTGTGAAAGGACGACGCTTGTATTAAGATGTCGTCTAGGTAAGGTGCTACTGCAATGCCCCTCGTCCTTAGCACCGCTAGAAGGGAACCTAGCACCTTTGTGAAAATTCTGGGGGCAGTTGCCAATCCAAAGGGAAGAGCCACGAACTGGTAATGCTTGTCCAGAAAGGCGAACCTTAGGAACTGATGGTGATCTTTGTGGATAGGAATATGCAGGTACGCATCTTTTAAGTCCACGGTAGTCATATATTGACCCTCCTGGATCATTGGTAAAATTGTCCGAATGGTTTCCATTTTGAATGATGGAACTCTGAGGAATTTGTTTAGGATTTTTAAATCCAGAATTGGCCTGAAAGTTCCTTCCTTTTTGGGAACTACAAACAGGTTTGAGTAAAAACCCAGTCCTTGTTCTGCTGTTGGAACTGGGTGTATCACTCCCATTTTTAAAAGGTCTTCTACGCAATGTAAGAATGCCCATCTCTTTATCTGGTCTAAAGACAAGCGAGACATGTGGAACCTTCCCTTTGGAGGAAGGTCCTTGAATTCTAGAAGATACCCCTGAGAGACAATTTCTAGTGCCCAGGGGTCCGGAAGATCTCTTGCCCAAGCCTGAGCAAAGAGAGAAAGTCTGCCCCCTACTAGATCCGGTCCCGGATCGGGGGCTACCCCTTCATGCTGTCTTGGTAGCAGCAGCAGGCTTCTTGGCCTGTTTACCCTTGTTCCAGCCTTGCAATGGTTTCCATGCTGGTTTGGGCTGGGATGCGTTACCCTCTTGCCTAGTGGCTGTAGAGGTAGAAGCCGGTCCGTTCCTGAAATTGCGAAAGGAACGAAAATTAGACTTATTTTTAGCTTTGAAAGGTCTATCCTGTGGAAGGGCATGGACCTTTCCCCCGGTGATATCTGAAATAATTTCTTTCAACCCTGGCCCGAATAGGGTCTTACCCTTGAAAGGAATATTAAGCAATTTTGTTTTGGACGATACATCCGCCAACCAAGATTTTAGCCAAAGCGATCTATGCGCCACTATTGTGAAACCAGAATTTTCATTTGTAATGAAAGAATTAGCCAACTTCAGGGCGTGAATTCTGTCCATGACTTCATCATAAGAAGTCTCCTTCTGGAGCGAGTTTTCTAGATCCTCAAACCAAAAAGCCGCTGCAGTGGTTACAGGAATAATGCAAGAAATTGGTTGAAGAAGAAAACCTTGTAGAACAAAAATTTTCTTAAGTAAACCTTCTAATTTTTTATCCATAGGATCTTTGAAAGTGCAACTGTCTTCTATTGGTATAGTCGTGCGCTTAGCTAGCGTTGAAACTGCCCCCTCTACCTTGGGGACCGTCTGCCACACGTCCCTTCTGGGGTCAACAATTGGGAACATTTTCTTAAATATAGGAGGGGGAACAAAAAGGTACACCTGGCTTCTCCCACTCCTTATTCACTATATCCGCCACCCTCTTAGGTATCGGAAACGCATCAGTGTGTACTGGGACCTCTAAGAATTTATCCATTTTACACAATTTTTCTGGGACCACCAAGGGGTCACAACCATCAAGTGTAGCTAGGACCTCCTTAAGTAGGGCGTGGAGGTGTTCTAGCTTAAATTTAAATGCTATGGTATCAGGCTCTGCCTGCTGAGAAATTTTTCCTGTGTCAGAAATTTCTCCCTCAGACAGGCCCTCCCTCACCGCCAAGTCAGATTGATGTGAGGGCACTACAGATAAATTATCCTCTGCGTCTGCTTGCTCATTTTCTGTATTTAAAACTGAGCAATCACGCTTCCTTGGAAAAGCTGGCAGTTTGGATAAAAATGCTGCGAGAGAATTATCCATTACTGCTGCTAACTGTTGCATAGTAATAGCAATTGGAGCGCTAGATGTACTGGGCATCAGTTGCGCGGGCATAGCTGGTGTTGACACAGGAGGGGATAGCAGGCTATCCTCACTACCTTCAGCTAAAGAATCATCTTGGGCTACATCTTTAAGCGTGATTGTACGGTCCTTAAGCTGTTTGGACGCTATGGCACACTTCACACATAAATTTATTGGAGGAACCACCTTGGCCTTTAAACATACAGAACATAGGCTATATGAAGGGTCAGACATGTTTGACAGACTTATACAGAACTTCAATGCAATAAAAATTATTTTTGACAAAAACGTTACTGTCTCTTTAAATAATAAAAGTGCACACTTTATTACTGAAACATTAGAAAACCATCAAATAAACATCCGATTTTAATGAAATTTTCACCACAGTGTCTTAATGCTTTGAGAAGATTGCACACAAATTTTCAAACCAATTAACACCTTAATGCCTAAACCGGAGCTAATAACAGCAGTTAACCGGTTAAAAAACACTACAGTCCCATGCCACAGTCTCTACTGTGGCCTTTACCTTCCTTAGGCCTAGATTTGAAGTTTGGCGGTAGCCGTGAAAACCAGCGTTAGAGGCTCCTAACGCTGGTTTTAGGCTACCTCCGGTATTTGGAGTCACTCAAAAAAGGGTCTAACGCTCACTTTTCAGCCGCGACTTTTCCATACCGCAGATCCCCTTACGTCATTTGCGTATCCTATCTTTTCAATGGGATCTTTCTAACTCCGGTATTTAGAGTTGTGTCTGAAGTGAGCGTTAGAAATCTAACGACAAAACTCCAGCCGCAGAAAAAAGTCAGTAGTTAAGAGCTTTCTGGGCTAACGCCGGTTCATAAAGCTCTTAACTACTGTACTCTAAAGTACACTAACACCAATAAACTACCTATGTACCCCTAAACCGAGGCCCCCCCCACATCGCCGCCACTCGATTTAATTTTTTTAACCCCTAATCTGCCGACCGCCACCTACGTTATCCTTATGTACCCCTAATCTGCTGCCCTAACATCGCCGACCCCTATATTATATTTATTAACCCCTAACCTGCCCCCCACAACGTCGCAGCCAGCTACCTACAATAATTAACCCCTAATCTGCCGACCGCAAAGAGCCGCCACCTACATTATAGCTATGTACCCCTAATCTGCTGCCCCTAACACCGCCGACCCCTATATTATATTTATTAACCACTAATCTGCCCCCCTCAACGTCGCCTCCACCTGCCTACACTTATTAACCCCTAATCTGCCGAGCGGACCTGAGCGCTACTATAATAAAGTTATTAACCCCTAATCCGCCTCACTAACCCTATAATAAATAGTATTAACCCCTAATCTGCCCTCCCTAACATCGCCGACACCTAACTTCAATTATTAACCCCTAATCTGCCGACTGGAGCTCACCGCTATTCTAATAAATGTATTAACCCCTAAAGCTAAGTCTAACCCTAACACTAACACCCCCCTAACTTAAATATAATTTTAATCTAACGAAATTAATTAACTCTTATTAAATAAATTATTCCTATTTAAAGCTAAATACTTACCTGTAAAATAAACCCTAATATAGCTACAATATAAATTATATTTATATTATAGCTATTTTAGGATTAATATTTATTTTACAGGTAACTTTGTATTTATTTTAACCAGGTACAATAGCTATTAAATAGTTAAGAACTATTTAATAGCTAAAATAGTTAAAATAATTACAAATTTACCTGTAAAATAAATCCTAACCTAAGTTACAATTAAACCTAACACTACACTATCAATAAATTAATTAAATAAAATACCTCCAATTACCTACAATTAAACCTAACACTACACTATCAATAAATTAATTAAATACAATACCTACAAATAACTACAATGAAATAAACTAACTAAAGTACAAAAAATAAAAATGAACTAAATTACAAAAAATAAAAAAATATTTACAAACATAAGAAAAATATTACAACAATTTTAAACTAATTACACCTACTCTAAGCCCCCTAATAATCAGAATATTCCTACCTTAATTCCGATTGGCTGATAGAATCCTATCAGCCAATCGGAATTCGAGGGACGCCATCTTGGATGATGTCCCTTAAAGGAACCGTCATTCTTCAGTTGGACGTCGCCGGATGAAGATGGGTCCGCGGTGGAGGTCTTCAGGATGGAGCCGGTCCTCATCGGATGAAGATAGAAGATGCCGCTTGGAAGATGATGGTTGCCGGTCCGGATCTACTCTTCTTCCCAGATAGGATGAAGACTTTGGAGCCTCTTCTGGACCTCTTCAGCCACCGGATGATGGATCGCCAGCCCCCGCTTGGGTTGGATGAAGATTTTGGAGCCAGGACCGATCGGTGAACCTGGTGAGGTGAAGACAAGGTAGGATGATCTTCAGGGGCTTAGTGTTAGGTTTATTTAAGGGGGGTTTGGGTTAGATTAGGGGTATGTGGGTGGTGGGTTGTAATGTTGGGGGGGGGGGTATTGTATGTTTTTTTTTACAGGCAAAAGAGCTGAACTTCTTGGGGCATGCCCAGCAAAGGGCCCTGTTCCGGGCTGGTAAGGTAAAAGAGCTTTGAACTTTAGTAATTTAGAATAGGGTAGGGCATTTTTTTATTTTGGGGGGCTTTGTTATTTTATTAGGGGGCTTAGAGTAGGTGTAATTAGTTTAAAATTGTTGTAATATTTTTCTTATGTTTGTAAATATTTTTTTATTTTTTGTAACTTAGTTCTTTTTTATTTTTTGTACTTTAGTTAGTTTATTTCATTGTAGTTATTTGTAGATATTGTATTTAATTAATGTATTGATAGTGTAGTGTTAGGTTTAATTGTAGGTAATTGTAGGTATTTTATTTAATTAATTTAATGATAGTATAGTGTTAGGTTTAATTGTAACTTAGGTTAGGATTTATTTTACAGGTAATTTTGTAATTATTTTAACTATTTTAGCTATTAAATAGTTCTTAACTATTTAATAGCTATTGTACCTGGTTAAAATAAATACAAAGTTACCTGTAAAATAAATATTAATCCTAAAATAGCTATAATATAATTATAATTTATATTGTAGCTATATTAGGATTTATTTTACAGGTAAGTATTTAGCTTTAAATAGGAATAATTTATTTAATAAGAGTTAATTTATTTCGTTAGATTTAAATTATATTTAATTTAGGGGGGTGTTAGTGTTAGGGTTAGACTTAGCTTTAGGGGTTAATACATTTATTAGAATAGCGGTGAGCTCCAGTCGGCAGATTAGGGGTTAATAATTGAAGTTAGGTGTCAGCGATATTAGGGAGGGCAGATTAGGGGTCAATACTATTTATTCTAGGGTTAGTGAGGCGGATTAGGGGTTAATAACTTTATTATAGTAGCGCTCAGGTCCGCTCGGCAGATTAGGGGTTAATAAGTGTAGGCAGGTGGAGGCGACGTTGAGGGGAGCAGATTAGGGGTTAATAAATATAATATAGGGGTCGGCGGTGTTAGGGGCAGCAGATTAGGGGTACATAGGGATAATGTAAGTAGCGGCGGTTTACGGAGCGGCAGATTAGGGGTTAATAATAATATGCAGGGGTCAGCAATAGCGGGGGCGGCAGAATAGGGGTTAATAAGTGTAAGGTTAGGGGTGTTTAGACTCGGGGTACATGTTAGAATGTTAGGTGCAGACGTAGGAAGTGTTTCCCCATAGGAAACAATGGTGCTGCGTTAGGAGCTGAACGCGGCTTTTTTGCAGGTGTTAGGTTTTTTTTCAGCTCAAACAGCCCCATTGTTTCCTATGGGGGAATCGTGCACAAGCACGTTTTTGAGGCTGGCCGCGTCCGTAAGCAACTCTGGTATCGAGAGTTGCAGTTGCGTTAAATATGCTCTACGCTCCTTTTTTGGAGCCTAACGCAGCCTTTCTGTGGACTCTCAATACCAGAGTTATTTTTATGGTGCGGCCAGAAAAAAGCCAGCGTTAGCTACGCGGGTCCTTACCGACAAAACTCTAAATCTAGCCGTTAGAGATTATGTAAGAAGGAAATAAGCCTCTCTGAAGTCCTTTCTGATGCCTCTGGACTCCCCACGTGAAGCTGCATGAACTGTCTAGTGAAAAACAACTGCGCAATTGAGGCGCAAAAATGAGGCCTCCTCCCTCTACATTCCAGAGTGGAGGGGCCTTTCTGACTAGATTAGGTGTCTAAGTAACTGCCAGGCGTAATATTAAACCCCGGAAGTGTTTTAAAGTTTGAAAAAACACCTTATTTATACTTCAAACATGCCAAAAAGGCAATCGATTTAGCCCACAATAGTGTCAACCAGCATAGAGCCCTTAATATAAGCCATAATTTTATACAGAGTCTAAGAAAAATGGCTTACCTATCCCAGAGGGGATTTCTGACAGTCTTCTAGCATTACTTGGTCTTGTTAGAAAAATGACTGATCATACCTGAAGCAGTTAAGCCTGCAAACTGTTCCCCCCGACTGAAGTTCTCTGGTTTCAACAGTCCTGCATGGGAACAGCAATGGATTTTAGTTACTGGTGCTAAAATCATATTCCTCTCAGTAGAAATCTTCATCACTTTCTGCTGCAGAGTAAATAGTACAAGCCGGCACTATTTTAAAATAACAAACTCTTGATAGAAGAATAAAAAACTACAACTAACACCACATACTCTTTACCACCCCCGTGGAGATGCTACTAGTTAGAGCGGCAAAGAGAATGACTGGGGGGGCGGAGCCTGAGGGGAGCTATATGGACAGCTCTGCTGTGTGCTCTCTTTGCCACTTCCTGTAGGGATTGAGAATATCCCACAAGTAAGGATGAAGCTGTGGACCGGATACACCAATGTAGGAGAAATATAAATAACAAATGTCAGAAATATATTTTGAAGAAATGATGAATTAAACTTCAGTTTATTTTATGATTACTTTGCAGTGATAACGAGATATGAGGTTAACTTTACTTTCACTTTAAGTGTGGATAAGTCTTGTGTAATAATTTAAAGTGGATTTTTGTTGATGAGACATTTCTGGCTGTCTTGAATGGCGTAAGCCATTGTTTATAATTTATGTCTTTGCCTAGTTCTTTAAGTACTTTACAATTGCCAGATTGCAGGAAATAGTGCCAGTGTTTCTATAGTAACCCCCAGGCTATATGAACCTACACTTCAGTGTCCAATACAATAGTAGCTGACAATAGGTGTGCCCAGTAACACCTAATGTAGCCAACACTAGACTAAGATGAATGAAACAATTGTGTGATTTTCCCTGTGCACCGCCATCACCTAGGGCCAATTGGAACTTTTAATACTTGCGAAGGTCCACTAAATTCAATCTCCCGGAAAAAAGTGGGAGAGTGCAGATGGGGTAACTGGCATCAGGGGGCCATGGCAGGCCTGCCTGCTAGACTTGGGCTCAAGTAACTCACTGTCATTGCTGTAGCTGCCATTGTGCTTTAATTTGAGCATGGCATGATGGTAGTCTCCATGTTGCACACAGTTTTTAACTTCATGTCAACAGCTTCAACAGCACAAGACAATATCTTAGTGCCTCTCGCAGTTACTGAATCCATGCACTGAAGCAGGCATCCTGTGTGTGTGTGTGGGCCACTGTTTCTGGTCCGCATGTAGAGGGTATTAGTTATCTGTTTAAAAATGTACACTAATTTTGTGTGCCTTGTTATAACTACTAAAAAATGTTGGTATTTTGTGTCATATATTTGTTGGGTATGTATCTTTAAAGGGACATTCCAACCAAAATTGGAATTCACATGGGTGCATTTAACTATTGAAGATATATATATATATATATATATATATATATATATATATATATATATATATATATATATATATACACACATTATATATATATATATATATATATATATATATATAAATGTATTAGCACAAATGCTTCTAATAAAAGCTATAGTTGTTACAAAAGCGTATTTAAGTATGGCGCTCTGAACAGCTGCAGCATTTAAAATGCTGGTGCACTGAGAATATCTAGGTAAGCTTCATATGACCATGCATATCCATTTTTTAACATTAAAACAGTGATAACTTACTAGAAGAAATTTTGCCATTACATGTTTATTGCAAATATTTTTGTATTCAAAGATGTAATTCATCTATGTACATTTACATTTTGACTAGACTGTCCCTTTAAGTTCTTCCATTAAATTGTTTTGTTTGGGTTTATTTTTATTATACGGATTATACTTACCACAGTTGCAGAAGACTGTATCCAGTAGAAGGGCCCATCTGAGGCAGTTCAAGCAAGGTGTTAAAGACCTCACAAGAAGCAGCAGACTGAAGACCAGGGGATTTGGCAGATAAATTTGCATTTCACCTGGGAGGCCAGTGATATCTCCACAGAAGATTCTCACTGCCTGGCAGAACTGCTGTTTTCCCCTGTGAGAGTGTACGCACTCTGAGGGGGAAAACAGGTCTCAGATTGGTTAGAGAACCCCTACTGATGATTTGTAGATCACAGCACTTTATAAGTTCACCTCACTCCTATGGAGTGTCTATGGTGTGGGGGGAGACAGTAGTGAAGCTGAAAGCTCTGGCATCTGGGATTGGTTTGTCTCCTCCTGGTAGATAGGAAATTAATTGCCCACATATGATAATTTCCCAGACTCTCAATCCATTGAAGGAAAATGGCATGCATCATAATTTTAACAAGCAAGTTGGAAAGTGCAGTTGAAAAATGTAGCAGAGCTTAAAGAATAGATAGGTATTTCTTATCTGACCCTCAAGGTTTCTAATCAAAATGTGGCAGATTGTATGTTAGTTGTAGATTTTTTAATATGATAAGTCTTCATTCTCCTGATAAATTTTAATTATTTAATACTACACCTGATAATTACTAAAGTGATATAAACTTATATGGTCGGTTTGGTGATCTATTAATGGGACATCAGCGTTGCGGAATCTGTTGGCGCTCTACAAATACCTGATAATAATAACCCAAATTTTTTCTTTCGCGATTCAGATAGAGCATTTTAACATTTTAAGCAAATTTCTAATTTACTACTATTATCACATTTTCTTTATTATCTTGGTATCTTTATTTGAAATGCAATAATGTAAGTTTAGATGCCGGCCCATTTTTGGTGAACAACCTGGGTTGTCCTTGCTGATTGGTGGATAAATTCATCCACTAATAAAAAAGTGCTGTCCAGAGTCCTGAACCAAAAAAAAAGCTTAGATGCCTTCTTTTTCAAAAAAAGATAGGAAGAGAACGAAGAAAAATTGATAATAGGAGTAAATTAGAAAGTTGCTTAAAATTGCATGCTCTATCTGAATCACGAAAGAAAAAAAATTGGGTTCAGTATCCCTTTAAAGAAAAGGGACAGTCTATTTCAGATTTTTTTTATTGTTTAAAAAGATAATCCCTTTATTACCTATTCCCCAGTTTTGCATAACCAACACGGTTATATTAATATACTTTTTAAATTTGTGATTACCTTGTACCTAGATCTCTGCAGACTGTCCCCTTATTTCAGTTCTTTTGACAGACTTGCATTTTAGCCAATCAGTGCCCTCTCATAAGTAACTCCACGGGCGTGAGCACAATGTTATCTATATGGCACACATGAACTATCACCCTCTAGCTGTGAAAAATTGACAAATGCATTGAGATAAGAGGCGGCCTTCAAGGGCTTAGATATTAGCACAAGTCTACCTAGGCTTAGCTTTCAACTAAGAATACCAAGAGAACAAAGCAAATTTTGATGATAAAAGTGCATTGGAATGTTGTTTAAAATTGCATGCCCTATCTGAATAATGAAAGTTTAATTTTGACTAGACTGTCCCTTTAAGGTCCTATTCATGTAAAGTTAGATTTAAAGCTTTCTGGATGACAGCTTTAGTTTTACACAGGTATTATGCAACAGATGCTTTTCTAGAGAAAGTAACCCCAACTGTCAAGGATGTCCTTTGTGCTACTTAGTACAGCAGGATTTCTTCTGCTTCAACACATACTGAATTTCACTTATAAAGAAAAATCGCTTGCTGTTAACTTGCTTTATAGTTGACTCATCCTTAAAAAATAAATTAATTAAAAAACAAAATAAAAATCATCAAGGAATGTCCAACAATGTTAGCACAACAAGAATTCACTGTGCTCATTTACAATACAGAAACAAACATTTCAAGCAAATGGTAATGAATATGGACAATATACTATATATACTTATGTAAATACTATATATACAATATATACAACATAAATACATACAGCCTAGAAGTGCATATGGCATACACATAAGTATAGTATATATGATATTCTACTTAACTGATATTTCTTAAATGTAGCCCTTTAGTGGATTTACAAATAATAAATCATCTCCCATGGTTCCTCTCAATAACTACAATTTCAGGCACCATCTACGAAAGGTATGGTCCTGATCGTAAATCAGTCAGGCAGTCAATCTCAGAAAGGGGATGAAGAACTTCAGGAAGAACTATGTTGCCTTGAGCCTTTAGATATTAGGAATGGTAAAAGTAAAGATTTGAAATCTCTGCAAATATCTGAACTAGTCATAGCGTACAAAAACCAAGCAAGAGAAAGACTTCAAAAGTCATACGCCATGACACTTAATTTCTTTGAAAGCAATATGATTTATGACAAACATATCTGTAGGAAAGGAGCTCTCTTATAAGGATACTGCAAAGTTATAGGTAATATTTTTAGAAAGTACTGAGAAATTACTACTACAGCAGAAGAGAAACAATATTATATGTTAAAAAGCCACAGCTTTGGAAATAATGCAGAAACAAAGAGTTCATCCATTCATAAGATGAAGGCACAGATGTAGATGGAATAAAAAACATAAATCAATAGCTGTTGTTTAACTTTAAATGGATGTTAAACTTAACATTTTTAATCTATGTATATAACAATTCAGCAAATAAACAGGTTATATATATTTATGAATAATTAAAGAAAAAAAGAAAATAGACAAATAAAGCAACAAATTATGCCCTATGCCAGCACAATCTATAAATAATCAAATGAGAGGATAAAGCTATTAACGACTGAGTGTAAAGGTCCAAGTGTGGACGGAAACAGATCCCCTTCCCATAAACAAACAGATGCCTCTACATATAAATACAAAAATATATATTTATTCAACAATTAATCTTATGTAATTAGTGCAATAAAAAATATAATGCATATACTAAATTGCTAATATATGATGCCTACCTACCAATGGCCATTGGGATAATATAGTAGCCCCATTGCGATATAAGAGCTCTTATGGATCATAATAGTGGGGTTATTGGTGTCCCATTTTCTTGTTGCCTGTAAGGGCCTAGGGAGCATAAGAAAAATCCATTCCTATAATAATGTTATTCCCCATTAGAATAACATTATTACAGGTATGGATTTTTCTTATGCTCCCTAGGCCCTTACAGGCAACAAGAAAATGGGACACCAATAACCCCACTACTATGATCCATAAGAGCTCTTATATCGCAATAGGACACAACCTTAGGAAGAAAACCTAATTTAGTACGTAAAACTGCCTTATCTGCGGCGGAGCATGCAGGCGTACTGAATAGCCGCACCACACTAGAGCTCCTGAACCGGTAATAGCGGAGCCCTCTCCCAGGCATGCAAAAGGTGACACTGATGCAGAGATAATACGGGGGAAGTACCCAGGACCGCCACCGGACCTTGCAGCCACCTTGAACGTGCGTTAAATAGCACTTTTAGACCCTGATATGACTTGCGGTGTAGGCCGCATCCAAGGCGCACCACGTCGATTAAAGACCTTGCATAGCGAGGCAAGAAAGCCCTCAAATGTAGAGCTTAGCAGAGCAAAGAAATCAACCGGAACTCAACTCAGAGGCTACTTGCTCCTCGGGAGATACCGTATAGCAGCCCAGAGCCTGCCCGACATAAAAATATATGGTGGCTGGTGCACCTTCTCTACAGATCGCCATCTTGGGGGTAAGAGAGTATGACAAACTTACCTGCTTCACGCTAAGATCTTTAAGCATAGCCCCATGCAATCCACTTTTTTAACACAGCTGCAACTCTTACAATGACACTGCTGAGACTTACAACATAATCTAGGTTTCAAATAATTTTGGTACAAATAATGACTCTTTATCCCAAATGTCTTCATGTTCTGCAACTTTATAAGCAGCTTGATTATACTTTGGACAGTGAAAATTTATCTGGGACTCACTATATGCTTTAAGCACACAAAACCTTCAATGTGGCCATCTTATGCTCATCAAGACATGTTCTTAACAGTTCTGCCTAACTTTTAAAGTAAGGTTATGAAAAAGAAAAGAGAAAAAGGAAACAGTTTCTTTCCACCCTGTAGTTTTCAAGAGCACTGATTTGCTATGGCATTGTATTTGGTCCTTGTTCAGGCCTTCAACTTGGCAGCACTAGCATCAATACTGATCTACATACTTAAACAAGGGGTCCCTATTCTGATAACACGCCAACCATAAAGCCTTAACTGGGTCTTCAAACCTATTTTAAGGGTCTTTATCTAAAAGTCCTCCTTTATAACCTCAGCTCTGGTTAAGCTCATAGCGAAAAAATACCTCTGTCCGGCACACCTGCTGGAGTGTACAGACCATACACTACAAAATTGTGCTGCAAAGAAACTCTAAAATGGACAAGACCTTAAAGTCTGGTAACACTGCCAATACAATGAACACTTTTTTTAAGAGCACAGACCAACTGAAGAAAGCAGAGGCTTCTCAAGTGGATAGTGAGGAAGAATCCATGTCTGATAACCTCGACACCTTTCAGGCGCCTTCAACCTCGCCTAATTCACTTGGGCAAGCTATAGATGAACCAGTGACTCTAAAGGCAATGGAAGCCCATATAAATCAAGTAAAGTCTTGCATCAAATCTGAATGTGCGGACTTGAAAAAAAAGATATAAACGAATTAGGTCACCGTGTGGAAGTCTTAGAAGATGAGCTAACCAAAGAAATGTCTGACATGTCCCATTCCATTGAAACACAACAAGGTCAGATCTTGGAATTAGAAAACAAACTGGATGATATAGAAAATAGAACGAGAAGGAACATTCTTAGATTTTGTGGGGTGCCTGAATCAGTAAGCAGCGAAGATAAACCTGACCATCTGCAAAACCTGTTTCAATCATTGGTCATCGCCAACCAAAGGGTGATTCAGGAGATACCCCTTGAAAGGGCCCACCGTGCTGTACGACCTAAGCCCAAGGAAAATCAGCCTCCTAGAGACATCATCGTGTGCTTCCAAAGCTACTGAGATAGAGAAAAGATCTTTCAATAACCAGAGCACAACCATCCTTTGCTTTTATGGGTGCTAAAATCCAAATATATCAAGATCTTTTGGCACGAACGCTACAACTTAGAAGATAGTTTGCCTTCTTTACTAATCATCTACGCTCATTAAAGATACCTTATAGATGGGGTTTCCCTGTGTCTTTACAAGTCATTAAGGAAGGAAACGCCATGAATGCCAGCATACCTGACTTTTCTAAGCAACTCGACCTTCCTCTTCCAGCAGAATTGGATTCTTCACTGTTAAAGGGTGCATCACTACCTGCAAAACCACAAAGGAAACTGTGGTCTGAAATTGCTGGCAAGCAGGCCAAAAAGAGACAAAGTACCGATCCATCTAACCTACTGGACACTTCCTGATCCATATTAAGGTGATCTGCACTTCCACAATCTAGTGAGTATCGAATGCAGGGTACCTCTACCCTGTAAATTGTACTAATTATATTGAAATTGACTCTCACACTAAGAGACTACTGTTCAAATTGGCTCATTAACTTTGGAATCAATTGCTCTCCTGGTCAGTAAGACAAATTTCATGTTAAGGAGCACTAATTGTTAACCTGTCTAGATTTTATTTGCTATAAGTTTTTAAACACTGTTGTTGACATGAAAATTGAGTTGACAACTTGCACTATGTTTTCCCTAAAATTTCTACCGCGTTCTGTTTGCGGTCTTGAGAGAAATCTCTGTTAGATCTTGTTTTGTGCCGTACTTTATTGATTTGGTATTATCTTTTTGCCCATTTTATGCAGCAGAAGTTTTTTACTATTACATTATGACTACGGCTGCATGATCTTACACCCTCTAAACAAAGCTCCTGTATTTTAGTATTAATTATTAGTTCTATAATTGTGCCTGTTGGGGAGGGCTCCATTGGGCCGTTGTTACCCCTGTCTTATTTCTTTACTTATCTACCACTCTCCCATTTCCCTGTCGGATTAAACCCCACCAGATACTTTCTCTCCCCCCTCTCTTCCTTATCTTGAACCCCTCCTTCTAATCCTTCTTTCCTCTTTAGTTTAAGTTATTGTTTGTTTACTTACTTGACTACAAGCAGTGCTTATTTTCAGTACAGAACATACCTCAATAGCAGCAGTGGTAGCTTCTACCAGCCACATCTGAAACACATCTAACACCTGCTACCTCATTTAGGCATCTATGGCACATTATCCCACAGTAAGCCAATTTAAAATTGCCTCACAAAACGTTAAAGGCTCCATAGCGTTCCATGATTTCTATAAAAAGCAAATCGGTATCAATAATGGTTCAAGAGACACATTTAAAAAAAAAACAAAAAACATTGAGCCCACCCTCTCGCACTTTTATTATGATCAACACTTCCGGAACTCAGGACTGTCAAAACATAATGGAGTATGTATCTCTTTCAGGAGAGGATTACCCTTTGTTTTAAATACCAGGAGGGTAGAATATTAATCCTGGTTGGACTATACTATGGCAGACCCTTAACTTTGGCCAACATATATGCTCCTAACTGCCCCTCCTTTCGTACAGTAATCAATCATTTAGTGGATATCTCCAAAGGCCCAATAATCGTAGGGGTGGGGACTTTAACTTTCCAATCAACCCAGCACTAGATACATCCACAGGTAAATCTTATATACGATATACCCAAATAAAAGCTAACTGGCATACTATCAGGACAATACCCTTTTATGATACCTGGAGGATAACTCATCCTACCACAAAATACTTTACTTTTTTCCCCCATCCACAATGCTCTTATTCCGGCATCGATTACATTCTCTGTGATCAAAACACCTTTTCCAAACTAATTGATTCCAGACTTTACCACACCACATGGTCTGATCACAGTATGGTCAGCTCCACATTCTCATGGTCTATCAAGCCTCAACACCAACAACACTAGAAACGTAATGATCACATATTTTCTGACCCACTTATAACCACAGATATAGTTGCAAAGACTGATGAATTTTTCACCTTTAATGATCCCACTGTTACCTCGGCTACAAATAATTGGGAGGCTAACAAATGTTACATAAGAGGAGTGATACTGAGCCATACACACAAACTACGTAAACAGAGGGCGGCACAATACTTATCCTTAACAACAAATTTTCAAAATAGCGAAAAAGCACTGAAACAAAACCCCCCTCTCCCCACAACTCTTATTGCTGTCACAGAAATAGTTAACCAATTTGCAAATTACTACTCCTCTCTATACAATCTCCCAACTTCAAACTCCGACTCTAAACTTTCTATGATCAATAATTATCTTTCACAAGTCCAACTCCTCACTCTTTCCAGGAGTGGCGAGTCCCTTGATTCGCATTTTACACTACAAGAAATCCTTATAGCCATTAAAAACCTCCCTCTAGGTAAAGCCCCTGGCCCGGACGGGTTCACCACTAAATTTTATCACCTGTTTAAAACCCACCTGAGCCCTCATCTCCTAACAATGTATAATTCCCTAGGCCATGGTTGCCATCTATCCCAGTCTCTACTGGAAGCCACAATAACTGTTATTCCAAAGCCCGGAAAAGATGTGGAACAAGTCTCTAATTATCGCCCAATATCCTTGATTAATATTGATATCAAGCTGTATGCAAAATTGTTAGCTACTAGAATGAATAACATCCTCCCCACTCTTATTCACACCGATTAGGTGGGTTTTATTCCTGATAGAGAGGCCAAGGACAATACTATGTGTCCTACAAATCATATTTACTGCCAATGCCACTAAGACCCCCATAATCCTACTCTCCACGGATGAAGAAAAGGCCTTCAACAGGGTGGACAGGGATTTCCTATGGGCCACCCTGTTGAAATTTGGCTTCTCGGAAACATTAATCTCACGTGTAAAAGCACTATATAATGGCCCAATCACTAACATTAGTGTTAACAACACACTGTCCAAGAAGATCCCTATTAGAAACGGCACGAGACAGGGATGCCCCCTTTCTCCCCTGCTATTTGCCCTGACATTGGAGGTACTGGCTGCTAGGGTCAGAAATGATAACCGAATTGAGGTCATGACTTTTGGACTGTCTCAACCAAAATGTCTACACTATGCGGGCGATTCACGATTCGTCCCCGTCTACTTCACTACCAGTGCTGCTCACAGAACTTGAGGGCTTTAGGGAGGTCTCTAACTTTTCGATTAATATGGAGAAATCTAAGTTAATGCCTCTTCATATTTCAGAAGAAGAAACAAGATTCATTACGCCACAAACCCCTTTCCAGAACACAAATAAGATACATTATCTAGGAATAGATATTTCCCCTACCCAGTCGGACTTGTTCTCACCTTACAAAAGGAATCCCAAATCTCCCTCGAGGCATGGCATAAGCGAGGCCATCTTTCTTGGATGGGACGCGTTAATGCACTCAAAATGAACCTCCTCTCCAAATTTCTGTACCTATTTCAGGTCCTCCCATTAGATGTTCCACCCTCCTACTTGATACAACAACAAAAAATGTTTGATTCTTTTATTTGGGCGCCCCAAATCTTACTGCATACTTTAGGGCAGCTCATCTAGTGCGAATAGTTGCATGGACACATTCCCATCACGAGAAGTCCTAGGTACAATTAGAATCCTCCTTAATTGGCGGATAGAATCTTGGAGATTTGTGCTGGAACCCGTTCAAATACAGACCCCTGGAAGCTTATACAAACTACTATGTGATGCTACACTGAATGTATTAGATAAGTTAATCTTGACCATACCGTCTCCCCTTACCCCTCTCCTTAATAACCCTCTTCAATTACACCCACACTCCTTACAAACTCTCCCTCCAATGTCCCAGCACATCTTGTACTTAATAAAGGCCAAATTCGTTTGCAATTAGAACTCTCCCAACTGCTAGGTCCTCCATTTCATCTCTGGTTCCCCTACCTACAATTAAGACATGCCATAGTAAGTAGTCCCTTTACCGATGACCTTACCAGACCCCTCAATCCCTTTGAAACATTGTGCACAACCCCCTCTATGATGAGATCTCATATCTCCATAATATACAAATTACTTAGAGGCTCTTTCCCCGCCAAACAACCCTCATACATTTATAAATGGGAAAAAGAACATGATATCACCTTAACAGAAGCTCAATGGAGCCATATTTTTGTGGAAACCAAAAAATCATCCCTTTCATTAGTGTTTGCAGAGATGAACTACAAGCTATTATCCAGATGGCACCTAACTCCACATTGACTCCATAGTATATTCCCAAGCTCCTCCCCTCTATGTTGGAAACACTGTGGTGGAACAGGAACCTTATCACATATCTGGTGGTCATGCCCCCTCCTACAAACATACTGGAAAAATATCACTAAACGCATTAACGCTACATTAGGGCTTACTATCACGCTCACTCCTAGTATAGTTTTGTTACATGACACTCCACCTATTCCCTTCATATACCTGCTAATACCTAGAATCTGAAAGACAACACAGGCCCCCAATTTTTCCATGTGGTTGAGAGAAGTAGACTATATCTTATCTCTAGAAATAATACACTACACTTTCATTGGTAAACAAGATTTTATTGCAGACATCTTATACATTTGGGAACAAAGGAAGTCATAACTTTGGACTATGATCTCTATAATGCTAACTGAATTATAACTGAATTGTTTGGCTATATGCTAACTGTTATGATAAATTGTAAATTCTTCCCTTTGGATGCGACTCCTAAAGGAGCGCTGCGGTGAATTGTTCTTCTCCATCATGGACATTTATAACTCTGAATTGATTTCAGCTATCCTAAATGTTGACATCCATATCTGTAACCATTCGCTTTAACTCTGTCATCACTGCTGTTCTGTTGAAAATTATATGTACAATTACATTCTCTGTACACCTGTTTGAAGAAAAAACACAATTTATGCTTACCTGATAAATTTATTTCTCTTGTGGTGTATCCAGTCCACGGATCATCCATTACTTGTGGGATATTCTCATTCCCAACAGGAAGTTGCAAGAGGACACCCACAGCAGAGCTGTTATATAGCTCCTCCCCTAACTGCCATATACAGTCATTCGACCGAAAACACGCAGAGAAAGGAGAAACCATAGGGTGCAGTGGTGACTGTAGTTTAAATGAAAAAATTACCTGCCTTAAAATGACAGGGCGGGCCGTGGACTGGATACACCACAAGAGAAATAAATTTATCAGGTAAGCATAAATTGTGTTTTCTCTTGTAAGGTGTATCCAGTCCACGGATCATCCATTACTTGTGGGATACCAATACCAAAGCTAAAGTACACGGATGAAGGGAGGGACAAGGCAGGTACTTAAACGGAAGGTACCACTGCCTGTAAATCCTTTCTCCCAAAAATAGCCTCCGAAGAAGCAAAAGTATCAAATTTGTAGAATTTTGAAAAAGTATGAAGCGAAGACCAAGTCGCCGCCTTGCAAATCTGTTCACCAGAAGCCTCATTTTTAAAGGCCCAAGTGGAAGCCACAGCTCTAGTAGAATGAGCTGTAATCCTTTCAGGAGGCTGCTGGCCAGCAGTCTCATAGGCTAAGCGGATTATGCTTCTTAGCCAAAAAGAAATAGAGGTTGCCGAAGCCTTTTGACCTCTCCTCTGTCCAGAGTAGACAACAAACAAAGCAGATGTTTGACAAAAATCTTTAGTAGCTTGTAAGTAAAACTTTAAAGCACGAACCACGTCCAGATTGTGTAATAGATGTTCCTTCTTTGAAGGAGGATTAGGACACAAGGATGGAACAACAATCTGTTGATTGATATTCTTGTTAGATACCACCTTAGGTAAAAACCCAGGTTTGATACGCAGGACTACCTTATCCGTATGGAAGATCAGAGAAGGAGAATCACATTGTAAAGCAGATAACTCGGAGACTCTATGAGCCGAGGAAATAGCTACCAAAAACAGAACTTTCCAAGATAAAAGTTTGATATCTATGGAATGAAGAGGTTCAAACGGAACTCCTTGAAGAACCTTAAGAACCAAATTTAAGCTCCATGGAGGAGCAACAGGTTTAAACACAGGCTTGATTCTAACCAAAGCCTGACAAAATGCCTGAACGTCTGGAACATCTGCCAGACGCTTGTGCAAAAGAATAGACAGAGCAGAAATCTGTCCTTTTAAGGAACTAGCTGACAATCCTTTTTCCAAACCATCTCACACCAATAAAGATATGTACGCCATATTTTATGGTAAATTTTCCTGGTGACAGGCTTTCGTGCCTGTATTAAGGTATCAATGACTGACTCGGAGAAAAATCAAGCGTTCAATCTCCAGGCAGTTAGTCTCAGAGAAATTAGATTTAGATGGTTGAAAGGACCCTAAAGTAGAAGGTCCTGTCTCAGAGGCAGAGTCCATGGTGGAAAGGATGACATGTCCACCAGATCTGCATACCAGGTCCTGCGTGGCCACGCAGGCGCTATCAAAATAACTGATGCTCTCTCCTGCTTGACCTTGGCAATCAGTCGAGGGAGCAGAGGAAACGGTGGAAACACATAAGCCAGGTTGAAAGACCAGGGCGCTGCTAGAGCATCTATTAGCGTCGCCTTGGGATCCCTGGACCTGGATCCGTAACAAGGAAGCTTAGCGTTCTAGCAAAACACCATGAGATCCAGTTCTGGTTTGCCCCAACGATGAATCAATTGTGCAAACAGCTCCGGATGGAGTTCCCACTCTCCTGGATGAAAAGTCTGACGACTTAAAAAATCCGCCTCCCAGTTCTCTACACCTGGGATATGGATAGCTGATAGGTGGCAAGAGTGAGTCTTTGCCCAGCGAATTATCTTTGAGCCTTCTAACATCGCTAGGGAGCTTCTTGTTCCCCCTTGATGGTTGATGTAAGCCACAGTCGTGATGTTGTCCAACTGAAATCTGATGTACCTCAGAGTTGCTAACTGAGGCCAAGCCTGAAGAGCATTGAATATCGCTCTTCCAGAATATTTATTGGAAGGAGTGTCTCCTCCTGAGTCCACGATCCCTGAGCCTTCAGGGAGTTCCAGACTGCACCCCAACCTAGAAGGCTGGCATCTGTTGTTACAATTGTCCAATCTGGCTTGCGAAAGGTCATACCTTTGGACAGATGGACCCGAGATAGCCACCAGAGAAGAGAATCCCTGGTCTCTTGATCCAGATTTAGTAGAGGGGACAAATCTGTGTAATCCCCATTCCACTGACTGAGCATGCATAGTTGCAGCGGTCTGAGATGTAGGCGTGCAAACGGCACTATGTCCATTGCCACTACCATTAAGCCGATTACTTCCATGCACTGAGCCACCAAAGGGCGCGGAATGGAATGAAGAACACAGCAGGAATTTAGAAGCTTTGATAACCTGGACTCCGCCAGGTAAATTTTAATTTCTACAGAATCTATCAGAGTCCCTAGGAAGGAAACTCTTGTGAGTGGGGATAGAGAACTCTTTTCCTCGTTCACTTTCCACCTATGCGATCTCAGAAATGCCAGTACTACGTCCGTATGAGACTTGGCAATTTGGAAGTTTGACGCCTGTATCAGGATGTCGTCTAAATAAGGGGCCACTGCTATGCCCCGCGGCCTTAGGACCGCCAGAAGCGACCCTAGAACCTTCGTAAAGATTCTTGGGGCTGTAGCTAATCCAAAGGGAAGAGCTACAAACTGGTAATGCCTGTCTAGAAAGGCAAACCTGAGAAACCGATGATGATCTTTGTTATCGGAATGTGAAGATAAGCATCCTTTAAATCCACTGTAGTCATATATTGACCCTCCTGGATCATAGGTAGGATGGTACGAATAGTTTCCATCTTGAATGATAGAACTCTGAGGAATTTGTTTAAGATCTTTAGATCCAAAATTGGTCTGAAGGTTCCCTCTTTTTTGGGAACCACAAACAGATTTGAGTAAAAACCCTGTCCCTGTTCCTCCTTTGGAACTGGATGGATCACTCCCATAACTAGGAGGTCTCGTACACAGTGTAAGAATGCCTCTCTCTTTATCTGGTTTGCAGATAATTGTGAAAGGTGAAATCTCCCTTTTGGGGGGAAGCTTTGAAGTCCAGAAGATATCCCTGGGATATAATTTTCAACACCCAGGGATCCTGGACATCTCTTGCCCACGTCTGGGCGAAGAGCGAAAGTCTGCCCCCTACTAGATCCGTTACCGGATAGGGGGCCATTCCTTCATGCTGTCTTAGAGGCAGCAGCAGGCTTTTTGGCCTGCTTACCTTTGTCCCAGGTCTGGTTTGGTCTCCAGACCGTCTTTGACTGAGCAAAAGTTCCCTCTTGTTTGCATTAGAGGAAGTTGATGCCACACTTGCCTTGAAGTTTCAAAAGGCACGAAAATTAGACTGTTTGGCCCTTGATTTGGACCTGTCCTGAGGAAGGGCATGACCTTTTCCTCCAGTGATATCAGCAATAATCTCCTTCAAACCAGGCCCGAATAGGGTCTGCCCCTTGAAGGGAATGTTAAGCAGCTTAGATTTTGATATCACGTCAGCTGACCATGATTTAAGCCATAGCGCCCTGCGCGCCTGTATAGCAAAACCAGAATTCTTAGCCATTAGTTTAGTCAAATGAACAATGGCATCAGAAAACAAAGGAATTGGCTAGCTTAAGTGCTCTAAGCTTGCCAAGTATGTCATCCAATGGAGTCGCTACCTGTAAAGCCTCTTCCAGAGACTCAAACCAGAACGCCGCAGCAGCAGTGACAGGAGCAATGCATGCAAGGGGCTGTAGGATAAAACCTTATTGAATAAACATTTTCTTAAGGTAACCTTCTAATTTTTTATCCATTGGATCTAAAAAAGCACAACTGTCCTCGATAGGGATAGTAGTAAGCTTTGCTAAAGTAGAAACTGCTCCCTCCACCTTAGGAACTGTCTGTCATAAGTCCTGTGTGTTGGCGTCTATTGGAAACATTTTTCTAAAAATAGGAGGGGAAGAGAACGTCACACCTGGTCTATCCCATTCCTTATTAATAATTTCTGTAAACCTTTTAGGTATTGGAAAAACATCAGTACACACCGGCACTGCATAGTATTTATCCAGTCTACACAATTTCTCTGGCACTGCAATTGTATCACAGTCATTCAGAGCAGCTAAAACCTCCCTGAGAAACACGCAGAGGTGTTCAAGCTTAAATTTAAATGTAGAAATATCAGAATCAGGTTGCATCATCTTTCCTGAGTCAGAAACATCACCCACAGACTGAAGCTCTCCTTCCTCAGCTTCTGCATATTGTGAGGCAGTATCAGACATGGTTCTTAAAGCGTCAGTATGCTCTGCATTTCGTCTAACCTTAGAGCTATCTCGCTTACCTCTAAATTCAGGTAGTCTGGCTAATACCGCTGACAGTGTATTATCCATGACTACCGCCATGTCTTGTAAAGTAATCGCTATGGGCGCCCTAGATGTACTTGCCGCCATTTGAGCGTGAGTCCCTTGAGCGGGAGTCAAAGGATCTGACACGTGGAGAGAGTTAGTCGGCATAACTTCCCCCTCGTCAGATTCCTCTGTTGATAAAATTTTTTAAAGACAGAATATGATCTTTATTGCTTAAAGTGAAATAAGTACATTTGGTACACATTATAAGAGGGGGTTCCACCATGGCTTTTAAACATAATGAACAAGGAGCTTCCTCTATGTTTGTACAGACTAGCAATGAGACTAGCAAGCTTGGAAAACACTTTAAATCAAGTTAACAAGCAAATATAAAAAACGGTACTGTGCCTTTAAGAGAAACAATTTTTGTCAAAATTTGAAAAACAGTGAAAAAAGGCAGTAAATCAAACAAATTTTTTACAGTGTATGTAATAAGTTAACAGAGCATTGCACCCACTTGCAAATGGATGATTAACCCCTTAATTCAAAAAACGGATCAAAAAAACGATATAGACTTTTTTTAACAGGCCCTACCTTCCCCAATAAACGACTTTGGAAAGCCTTTGAGCCCTTTAGAGATGTCCTATAGCATACAGGGGACTCCTGAGGGAAGATGGATGTCACAGTTTGTAATTTTAACTGCAACAACTGTAACTTTTATACTACAACAGTGGAAAGCCTCAGAAAACTGTTTCTAGGCAAAATTTAAGCCAGCCATGTGGAAAAAACTAGGCCCCAATAAAGTTTTATCACCAAAGCATATATAAAAACGATTAAACATGCCAGCAAACGTTTTATATTGCAATTTTATAAGGGTATTACCCCTGAGAGTAAGCATGATACCAGTCGCTATTAAATCACTCTATTCAGGCTTAATTACATTAATCCGGTATCAGCAGCATTTTCTAGCATTTTCCATTTCTAGAAAAAATTGTAACTGCACATACCTCATAGCAGAGTAACCTGCACGCCATTCTCCCGCTGAAGTTACCTCTCTCCTCAGACATATGTGAGAACAGCAATGGATCTTAGTTACAACCTGCTAAGATCATAGAAACTCAGGCAGATTCTTCTTCTATTTACTGCCTGGGATAAAATAGTACAACTCCGGTACCATTTAAAATAACAAACTTTTGATTGAAGATAAAAAACTAACTATATTTCACCACTCTCTATTACTACCTCCATGCGTGTTGAGAGTTGCAAGAGAATGACTGGGTATGGCAGTTAGGGGAGGAGCTATATAACAGCTCTGCTGTGGGTGTCCTCTTGCAACTTCCTGTTGGGAATGAGAATATCCCACAAGTAATGGATGATCCGTGGACTGGATACACCTTACAAGAGAAAAAAAGAAAGAAATATCCTTGTACTTGGGATAAGAGAACTCTTTTCCAAGTTTATCTTCCAGCCATGTGATCGAAGAAGACTGAGAAGGGACTCAGAGAATTCTTCTGCAAGACGAAAGGATGGTGCTTGCACCAGAATATCGTCCAAGTATGGGGCTACTTCAATACTCTGAGTTCTGGCAAAGGCTAGAAGAGCCCCCAGAACACTTCGTAAAGATTCTTGGAGCAGTAGCTAGGCCAAACGGAAGGGCAATGAACTGGAAGTGCTGGTGCAGGAATGCAAACCTCAGAAACTGAAAGTGTTCCCTGTGGATTGGAACATGAAGGTAAGCGTCCTTCAGATCTATAGTGCTCATAAACTGGCCTTCCTGAAAGAAAGGAAGGATGGACCCTATCGTCTCCACCTTAAACGAAGGGATCCTGAGAAATTTGTTTAAGCACTTTAGGTCCAGAATTGGGCGGAAAGTTCCCTCCTTCTTTGGGACTACAAAAAGGTTTGAATAAAACCCCAAACCTCTTTCTTCAATAGGCACCGGGACAACAACTCCTAAGAAGGATAGATCCCGAACGCACCCTAGAAAGGCATCCCTCTTTTCTGGTCTGGTAGACAGATTCGAGAGAAGGAATCTGCCACTTGACGGATGAGATTTGAAGCCTATCTTGTATACCTGAGATACCACCTCCAGGACCCACAGATCCTGTACGTTGTTGAACCAGGCATCTGAAAAAGAGACGGTCTGTCCCCTACACAATCTAATACCAGATCGGGGGCCGCCCCTTCATGCTGATTTGTTTTCGGCGAGCTTCTTATGCTGCTTGTATTTATTCCAGAACTGAGTCGGCTTCCAAGAACTCTTGGTTGCTTGGGCTTGGAAAAGGATTGTTGTCATTGGGATTTTTCAGAATGAAAGGAATGAAAATTAGAAGATTGTTGTCGCTAGACTTGTTCTTCTTATCTTGCAGTAGGAAGGCAACCTTGCCTCAGGTAACCGTAGAAATAATGGAGTCCAGGCCTGGACTAAATAAAATCTTTCCCTTGAATGGAAGAGAAAGGAGTCTGGACTTAGAAGTCATATCCTCAGACCAAGACTTCAACCAGAGTGCCCAATGGGCTAGAACCACAAAGCCGGAGGCCTTTGCATTTAGGCAAATAATTTGCATGTTCGCATCACAGATAAAAGAATAAGCAATTCTCAGAGCTGTAATTCTGTCTTGAATATCCTCGAGGGGAGACTCCACCTCAATGAGTTAGGATAAAGAGTCGAACCAGTAGGTAGCCGCTCCAGCAACTGCCGGTTGAAACAAAAATCCCTTATGTTGAAACATCTTTCTCAGAAAGGTTTCCATTTTCTTATCCATCGGCTCTCTGAACAAAGAACTATCCTCAAGAGGTATAGTAGTACGTTTAGCAAGCGTAGAGATAGCACAATCCACCTTAGGAATGGAGCCCCACAAATCCAGTTGAGAGTCCGGGACCAACTTTATAAAAGTGGAGGGGGGAAAGGAAGAACCAATTCTTTCCCATTCATTCTTAATAATGGTTGCCATCTTAACCGGCACAGGAAAAGTCAAAGGAACTTTCCTGTCTTCGTAACTCTGTCTAATTTAGGTATCATAGGTTCTTCAGGCAGCGCAGTCTCTGGAACCTCTAACGTAGACAGAACCTCCTTTAATAAAAACTGCAAGTGCTCAATTTTAAATCTAAAGTACGGTTCCTCCGCAGCAGGAGGCTTAGAGGCTAAGGACTCCGACCCAAAAAGTTCACCCTCTGAAGCTACAGAGGTTAACTCATCATTGTATAACTGGGACATAATAGCTAAATCCGATAAATATTTAGATGACTCCGGGGGTCAGGAGAGTTATGTTTAACCTTTCTCTTGCATTTGTTAGAGCGAGGTAATGCACTGAGGGCTGCAGATATCATTGTTTGTTTGTAACTGCGTATTACAAGTACAGCAAGTAATAGGAGCTGTGCAAAAAAACAAACAAAAGTGAAACTTAAAAGTGAAACCTGTTTGTTCCAGCAAAAAACACACAGTATATTAGCCCAGGAAAAAATCACACAAAGCAGCATGTAAATAATTAATACACTGATTAATTAATCCCAACTGTTCAATAAACCCCCTTCAGAGAATATTAACCCTGGATCCTATCAAGGTATAAACGAGCCACATTGTGACCCTGTTATAGCGTTTTGTGTGTAAAAATTGAAATGATCTTACCTTACAGGATCCATGCTGTGGAACAAAACATAGCCTCTCAAGTGTGACAATCTTATAGCAGCGCTCCTTACATGGACTTGAGTGAGAGAAAGCAGGCAGTGAAACTCGTCAACACTGATAGCTTAGGAGCTGTTATAGCAGTAGTCTGGATGGTTTCACAGAAAAGCTTTCCTTGGATCTCCAGACTCTCACTGAGAGGTTGACATGACTACTTAAAAACTCCAGTCCTATCTCGAAGGGCAGATACCCCTTTCAGGACTCTCCAAATCTTCTGACACTTCTCTGCCACCTCTTAACTTGACGAAAGGCAAAGAATGACTGTGGTACTGAGGAAGTGGGAGGGATATTTAAGCCTTTGGCTGGGGTGTCTTTGCCTCCAACTGGTGGCCAGGTGTTGTATTTCCCAACAGTAAGGAATGAAGCCGTGGAATCTCCCTAACTTAGGAAGGAAAGAAGTAGTTCTTTGGCTATAATATAGCAAGCCAGAGGGTAACCATTATTGGTATGGAAAGCTACTTGGAAATAAGCAGAATCTTGTGGTTCCAGGTAAATGTCTAAAACCTGATGATTCACAGTCACATTGCCTTGGTATGGATCTTGGAGAATGACGAACTGCCAACGACATACAGAAATATAATAGACAATATATAGTCCCCTTTTTCTTTGTTGTACCTGACTCCCAACTTCTCAAGACATAAGAAAGGTATTTGATTCTTGCAACCAGGGTACAGAGATTTATATTTAATATGGCAAAATGATGTGAAGGGGCAATTTGATTGTCTATTTCTGAGCTTCAATTTCTCAGATTAGTTGTTATACCACAATTGAGGCTCTTGAACATGAGAGCATTTTATGAGCTAATTTAGTATTTGAAAAAAATGATTCTTTCATGCAAATGTTTTACAATATTTAATTAATAATTTATTAATTGCTGTATATCAGATACAGCAATTAATAAACTTAAAGGGACGCTTGAGCTTTAACTGTGCTAGAAGTAAGCTGTTTGTGTGTGTCTGGTTGCGCTTGTATTACAAGTTGAAAGTAAACTGTTTTTGCTCGCTCGCTCGCTTGCTAACCCGACACGCGTAAAAAGTCAAACTTAGAATATCGAGTGCGCAATAACCTCTTCCCCAATAGAAGTCAATGGAGCAGAAAAAGTGGAGCCAAAATCTAATACCCAACTCGCACGAAAATCTGATCACATATTCTCAAATGCGCTAACCCAACATGAAAATATGAATATTTCACATTCCAATGTTCTTCACATAGCAGAATATGTTCTATTTCATCATAAATACATATTTTTATATTTATCTGATGGTAATTTGGTACTATATATATATATATATATATATATACACACACACACACGATTATATATAGTTATAGATATATACATATATATAGGAATATCTATTTATAAACACTTAGAACATATTCACCCATATGCAGAACATTGGAATGTGAAATGTTTACAGTAAAGCAAAAAATATTAGAATAAAGAGCTTAAAAATTATCCATAGCAATATTTCCAGAATTATAGATTAATTGACACAATGTAGGAACAAGAGGATCTACACCAAATGTGCCAATAAAGTGGACAAAAGATTAGCGTCCAATAGAGAATCATCTCTATTACTACAAACAAAATGCTGTTCCAATAAAAAAACAGAATTTATGTTTACCTGATAAATTACTTTCTCCAACGGTGTGTCCGGTCCACGGCGTCATCCTTACTTGTGGGATATTCTCTTCCCCAACAGGAAATGGCAAAGAGCCCAGCAAAGCTGGTCACATGATCCCTCCTAGGCTCCGCCTACCCCAGTCATTCGACCGACGTTAAGGAGGAATATTTGCATAGGAGAAACCATATGGTACCGTGGTGACTGTAGTTAAAGAAAATAAATTATCAGACCTGATTAAAAAAACCAGGGCGGGCCGTGGACCGGACACACCGTTGGAGAAAGTAATTTATCAGGTAAACATAAATTCTGTTTTCTCCAACATAGGTGTGTCCGGTCCACGGCGTCATCCTTACTTGTGGGAACCAATACCAAAGCTTTAGGACACGGATGAAGGGAGGGAGCAAATCAGGTCACCTAAATGGAAGGCACCACGGCTTGCAAAACCTTTCTCCCAAAAATAGCCTCAGAAGAAGCAAAAGTATCAAACTTGTAAAATTTGGTAAAAGTGTGCAGTGAAGACCAAGTCGCTGCCCTACATATCTGATCAACAGAAGCCTCGTTCTTGAAGGCCCATGTGGAAGCCACAGCCCTAGTGGAATGAGCTGTGATTCTTTCGGGAGGCTGCCGTCCGGCAGTCTCGTAAGCCAATCTGATGATGCTTTTAATCCAAAAAGAGAGAGAGGTAGAAGTTGCTTTTTGACCTCTCCTTTTACCAGAATAAACAACAAACAAGGAAGATGTTTGTCTAAAATCCTTTGTAGCATCTAAATAGAATTTTAGAGCGCGAACAACATCCAAATTGTGCAACAAACGTTCCTTCTTTGAAACTGGTTTCGGACACAGAGAAGGTACGATAATCTCCTGGTTAATGTTTTTGTTAGAAACAACTTTTGGAAGAAAACCAGGTTTAGTACGTAAAACCACCTTATCTGCATGGAACACCAGATAAGGAGGAGAACACTGCAGAGCAGATAATTCTGAAACTCTTCTAGCAGAAGAAATTGCAACTAAAAACAAAACTTTCCAAGATAATAACTTAATATCAACGGAATGCAAGGGTTCAAACGGAACCCCCTGAAGAACTGAAAGAACTAAATTGAGACTCCAAGGAGGAGTCAAAGGTTTGTAAACAGGCTTAATTCTAACCAGAGCCTGAACAAAGGCTTGAACATCTGGCACAGCGGCCAGCTTTTTGTGAAGTAACACAGACAAGGCAGAAATCTGTCCCTTCAGGGAACTTGCAGATAATCCTTTTTCCAATCCTTCTTGAAGGAAGGATAGAATCCTAGGAATCTTAACCTTGTCCCAAGGGAATCCTTTAGATTCACACCAACAGATATATTTTTTCCAAATTTTGTGGTAAATCTTTCTAGTTACAGGCTTTCTGGCCTGAACAAGAGTATCGATAACAGAATCTGAGAATCCTCGCTTCGATAAGATCAAGCGTTCAATCTCCAAGCAGTCAGCTGGAGTGAAACCAGATTCGGATGTTCGAACGGACCCTGAACAAGAAGGTCTCGTCTCAAAGGTAGCTTCCAAGGAGGAGCCGATGACATATTCACCAGATCTGCGTACCAAGTCCTGCGTGGCCACGCAGGAGCTATCAAGATCACCGACGCCCTCTCCTGATTGATCCTGGCTACCAGCCTGGGGATGAGAGGAAACGGCGGGAACACATAAGCTAGTTTGAAGGTCCAAGGTGCTACTAGTGCATCCACTAGAGCCGCCTTGGGATCCCTGGATCTGGACCCGTAGCAAGGAACTTTGAAGTTCTGACGAGAGGCCATCAGATCCATGTCTGGAATGCCCCACAGCTGAGTGACTTGGGCAAAGATTTCCGGATGGAGTTCCCACTCCCCCGGATGCAATGTCTGACGACTCAGAAAATCCGCTTCCCAATTTTCCACTCCTGGGATGTGGATAGCAGACAGGTGGCAGGAGTGAGACTCCGCCCATAGAATGATTTTGGTCACTTCTTCCATCGCCAGGGAACTCCTTGTTCCCCCCTGATGGTTGATGTACGCAACAGTTGTCATGTTGTCTGATTGAAACCGTATGAACTTGGCCCTCGCTAGCTGAGGCCAAGCCTTGAGAGCATTGAATATCGCTCTCAGTTCCAGAATATTTATCGGTAGAAGAGATTCTTCCCGAGACCAAAGACCCTGAGCTTTCAGGGATCCCCAGACCGCGCCCCAGCCCATCAGACTGGCGTCGGTCGTGACAATGACCCACTCTGGTCTGCGGAATGTCATCCCTCGTGACAGGTTGTCCAGGGACAGCCACCAACGGAGTGAGTCTCTGGTCCTCTGATTTACTTGTATCTTCGGAGACAAGTCTGTATAGTCCCCATTCCACTGACTGAGCATGCACAGTTGTAATGGTCTTAGATGAATGCGTGCAAAAGGAACTATGTCCATTGCCGCTACCATCAACCCGATCACTTCCATGCACTGAGCTATGGAAGGAAGAGGAACGGAATGGAGTATCCGACAAGAGTCTAGAAGTTTTGTTTTTCTGGCCTCTGTCAGAAAAATCCTCATTTCTAAGGAGTCTATTATTGTTCCCAAGAAGGGAACCCTTGTTGACGGAGATAGAGAACTCTTTTCCACGTTCACTTTCCATCCGTGAGATCTGAGAAAGGCCAGGACAATGTCCGTGTGAGCCTTTGCTTGAGGAAGGGACGACGCTTGAATCAGAATGTCGTCCAAGTAAGGTACTACAGCAATGCCCCTTGGTCTTAGCACAGCTAGAAGGGACCCTAGTACCTTTGTGAAAATCCTTGGAGCAGTGGCTAATCCGAAAGGAAGCGCCACGAACTGGTAATGTTTGTCCAGGAATGCGAACCTCAGGAACCGATGATGTTCCTTGTGGATAGGAATATGTAGATACGCATCCTTTAAATCCACCGTGGTCATGAATTGACCTTCCTGGATGGAAGGAAGAATAGTTCGAATGGTTTCCATCTTGAACGATGGAACCTTGAGAAACTTGTTTAAGATCTTGAGATCTAAGATTGGTTGAATAATAAAAACTACAGTTAAACACTAAAAAACTCTAAGCCATCTCCGTGGAGATGTTGCCTGTACAACGGCAAAGAGAATGACTGGGGTAGGCGGAGCCTAGGAGGGATCATGTGACCAGCTTTGCTGGGCTCTTTGCCATTTCCTGTTGGGGAAGAGAATATCCCACAAGTAAGGATGACGCCGTGGACCGGACACACCTATGTTGGAGAAATTGTTTACAATATTAAACAAAAAAATAGAAAAATGTAAGAGAAACACAAAATAATCTCCATATTGCATGACAAATTGTTATAGTGATGGTAGCTCATAAAAGGAATAGAAATGAGTAAGTGAATAAGATGCACAATAGATAGAAATGAGAACCGCTGGAGAAGAGAGGAGGTTTAATCCCAATAATTTATCAGGTCATATTCAGCATTGAGAGTCGACCTGAGGGCACTCTCGTGGATAATCTAAAAATCCATTCTGGAAATATTGCTATTTGTTTATGTAGCTCATTGGATAATTTTGTTGCTCTTTATTCGAACCCTAGCTGTGTTTGTAAAAACATGTTTGCCTATGTCATATTTTCTGATCTGTATATATGTATATATATTTTATATATCTATGAACTTAACTTTATTACTCTGTAGTATAAGAGTGTGTTCAGGTCTGTTAACTAATTAAACTTTTGGTATTCTTAATGTATAATAGGTGTGTAACCTTTTACCCAATGGGTGTCTAGCACGCCCTTTTTAAGGAGGTGTGTGTAAATGCATTTTATCAGTTGTGAGTACGGCTTGATGCCGAAACACGTAAACTGTTGTTCCTTGAATACCAGTATGTTGCCCTCCGTGGGATTTTAAGACTTTTATAATAAAAGTGAAGTTTTATTCAGCATCGCTGCTTTGTCTACTTCATTGGTTCATGTTTACAGTAAATACATAGTTAAAACCTTCATTAAATATGAATATTGCATAAATATGATTTTACATCTACTTAACTGTAAAGGGCTCCATGCTACTGAACTGTTATAATAAATTAATGTGGAAAGTTTTTAATTTAATTTACTGTTTAATGAAAATGTTAGCTGTAGAGATGCAAAAACTAATCGGCATAATCGATAACAATCGATTATGAAAATAGTTGTCAACGAATCTCATAATCGATTAATCGGTTTGCAATTAGTTGGTCTGTGCACAACACCAGCTGCTTCACTAAAATGAACTCCTGCACATGGTATTCTGTTTTATGGTTATGTCCTTAGCCTAAAGGACATCTACAGACGTCTACTTTTCACTTTTTCAGGACAGTATAAGTTTACAACTACCCCTGGCTTATGTGCAACCCAGATATAATAGTCATCCTTTGGATTGTTTATATTAAATCTGGTGATTTGGAACTATGCTTTTCATGATATAGTGCCATGCTTGTTATTTACACCTTGCCCCTAGATTGATGGGAGTTATTTAAATTGATGTGCACTATTATCTGTTTGCACATTTATTAGCGTATTGCTTGCTATTGCTGATTATATGTACTGTATAAATAAATGTGTAAGGCTTTGTCCGGTTATTGATATACAGTCCTTAGCGCTTTTTATTTAGTTTTTTTATATTTTTAATAAATTGTAATAATATGTACCAGATTCAACCTTTATAAGTATATATTCATTATTTTTAGAGCGGACTAGATATTTCCCCTAAGCTTATAGCTGGTTATTTACCATTGCATATAGATATTCAAGATATTTTTATTTTACAATGAAGTCAAGGGTTTCTGAAAAGAGTGAATAACAGAATGTTATTAACAGTGATAGTCTAACTCTTTCTAGTTCTACCTCTTTTCAAACAGTTTGTGGTTTTGTTTTGTTTAATTATAAAACTGTGCTCTCTGCTGCTTAAAAATTGAAGAAACAGTTGTGTTAATGTAAAGTTTTAGTCTGAAGTTTATATTTGTAACACTCATTATGTGGATTTTATTTAAAACATAGAAAACTATTATTGATTCTCTTTTGATCCGATTAGTCGATTAATCGAAAAAATAATCGTCCGATTAATCAATTATGAAAATAATCGTTAGTTGCAGCCCTAATTAGCTGCATTACAAATTGATGTTGAGCTTGTACTACTACAATACAGTAAGTGAGGAGAAAATAATAATAAATGTATATCATATAAATACAGCAATACAGTAAATCACTACTAATCTCTTTTATTGGAATGTAAATACCACAGTTTCCTCTGACTTTTTGTACTAAGACCATTTTGTAATATTGGCAGTACACATGTACTTGCCTTGGCATGGAATCTGTGTGTGAAAATGGCTTCCCTAGCATGTGACTAGCTCAAACGATGTACAAGTATAATACAAATTTAAATCAGACCCAATTTGTATGACTATTAATGGTAATTTAGAGTTTAACAATACAACAGTGTTATTGCGAAAACTTGAACATTAATAATATGACACATTTTTTTTAAACTTATTTGAATAGCTAGTTATGTAAACATCTAGTTTCCTGATATTAGAGGAAAAATCTTATACACATACCATTAAAGGGTCAGTCTAGACACAATACATAATTTTGATTACTTACCGTTACATACCAGATCAACATCCTGCAACTGGCCCCATATCTATAAGCTTGCAAGAAGTTCATGAAACATTAAAATATTAGTTTGTTTGGACACCAAGCCCCTACCACCTATTATTTGTATATTTTGGTATGTTAAATTTCTCCAATCAGTATCGAATCGTGAATACCTTTTCCAATTTGCACATGCTGAGTTTGCATGTGCACTTTTGTGAGGAGCTTGGCAGACATTTTTTGGCTGCTAACGAAATGAAAATTTAAAAGTTTTATGTAGTTCTTACAAGCTTATAGATGTGGAACCCATTACAAAATGCTTGTATGGAATGTAACAATAAGTAATAAAGAATAAGTATTGGGTCTAGCAGAATGTTTTCTATGAATGTGATAACAAATGCAATCTATACTTCACAGATAGTCCATTATAAAATAAAATATGAAAAAAATATATATTCATACTGTTTTAAAACTGTCTTTCTTTAGTTAACACTTTAAGTGGTTTACCAGAAGCAAACTGAAATATTCAATAAATATATTTACACTAGGCTATATTTTGTTTTCTGTACCTATTATCACCTATAATAATGGCAGTCTCATTTGTGAAAGGGACACTGTACTGTAAAAGTTTCTCCCATTTAATGTGTTCTGAATGATCCATTATACCTGCTGGGGTATTTTAAATTGTTTACACACGTTTACCTTTATTTTGTTATTTGGAATAGCTGATTTTGCCTGCACTGATTAAAAATAGGAGTACTTTTGTGTTCTCTAACGAAAAGCTATGTAAACAAAAATCAGCAACTGCTCAGTGGGGGTGGGGTAATAGAGTAATTGAAAATAAATATATTAGTATCAGCCTTTGTGTATCAACAAAGGGATAAGAAAACATGAGACGTGTGTATAGAGAAAAAGACAAAATAAAGATGCCTGCAAGCTCAGCCCCTTTAAATAGGTTGTGTTTTCAATTAGAAAAAACAAGTATTACATAAACCTAAGATAGCAATTTCCTATACATTTTATACTCTGCACCTGATATAACAAGCCATTAGAAACACATTAAGGGGAAAACAATTTACAGTACACTGTCCCTTTAAGAAGGAATCTTCCTCTTAATATACTCCTGCAAACATGATATCAAATCATCCCACTTACAGCAATATCATGTGGTAACATTTTCTTAAAGTGAAACAAACGCCTCAAGTGCTTGAAATGTCATGCTTCAAGAGAAACAAATATATTTGTGATTAAGTAGTTCTGAATAACAGGCTTCTGTGTAATTTTAAATTACTTTAATTTCACTTGCAATAAATATAGATATCATTTTGTGAATGGAAAGACAAGCTATTAACAGCTGAAACCTCCTGGTTTGGCAAACGGCCTAGAAATGCCCTTCGGCATCAGTCTTTAATCACATAACCAGACAAACCATTTGGCGTTTTAAAGTTATATTCTTATTAGACAGACAGATAAGATAAGTTACAATTTCCCTATGGAACTGTGTCATAATTGAAGGAAATTAAAGTTACTCCCAGAATATACCAAATGTCTGAAAGAAAATTTTCATTTCTTTATTTAATTCACAGATACAGAAAGTAAAATAAGTACTGCAGCATAAATGCAGCTATTTATTATAACATACAGAAAACAAATTTAAGATACGGTGAAATGTTTCTTAGTGTAGTGTAATAAAGCGTGACATTGATTTTATGAAGGCTGCACATATTGGGAGTACATAATACTGCACTTCAAAATAGTCCTAAATAAAGTTAAATACTATCAGCTAAATGGCTAATATTGCCTCGGCTCTACTAGATAACAGATCAGAGTATATAAATACTTGGGAAGAGTGGATAATTTGGGAAGACAAAAAACCCCTACAAAATAGAAGTAGTATGGTGGGAGTTGTGTCGGACTGAGTGAGCCACTGTTTTTGTGGATAATCATGGGTGACCACCCTACACTTTTCTTTCTTTTCTTTCTCCCCCTTTCTTACTACTTGTTTTTCTTCATTATTCTCTCAGTGTTACGTGAGGGATATATTGAGATTTATTGTGCACATTTGCCGGAATATTGGATGTGATAATAATTTCTGCTATAAACAGAAACTGTTTTACTGAGTAAATACTAAGAAAGTTATGAGTTCTTATAGCTCAGTTTTTGGTTACAATTGTCAAGGTTATTGTATATGGAGGAATTCACTTGAAAATGTCGCAATTGAGAAAGCAGGATTGTTGATACAGCTAGTTTTATTACTATTTTTTGTATCTCTTTATTCACTGAAAACTTCAATAAAAATATTTAAAAATAAAAATAAAGGATTTAAGTTCTATTTACAATTAATACTTATGAAACTAATGTTTATTAATTAAAAAAAGTTTCAAGGCAGAATTATTGTATGTGTGTGTATATATGTATGTATGTGTGTGTATATATGTATGTATGTGTGTATATATATATATATATATATATATATATATATATATATATATATATATATATATATATATATACAGGTGGCCCTCATTTTACAACGGTTCAATTTACACCGTTTCAGAATAACAACCTTTTTTTCCAGTCATGTGACTGCTATTGAAAAGCATTGAGAAGCAGTGCATTTATTAAAATAGCCAGTAGGTGGAGCTGTCTGCTTGTGTTGCAGCAAAGCCAAGCAAGCTGAAATTAATCAATTTAACCAAACCTGAGCTATCGAGCAGATTTCAAAGGAACAAGATCTTCCTGTCTATAAATCAGTCCAGATTGGAATGCATAGAAAGAACTGTTTGCAGAAAAATGCAAGTGAAGTCTGTGTTGTGTGATTATTTCATAAGGTTTATAATGCAGTTTAGCAAATGTTTTTGTTCATTTAACTTAGTTTAATTATGTATTCTGTGTTGTGTGATTATTTGATACTGTTTATAATGTTGTTTAGCATTTAAAGTCTTCATTTCAAAGCTTTAAAAATAATGTATTAGGTGATACTTATGACAATTTTGAGAAGGGTCTGGAACCTATCTCCCTCACTTCCCATTGACTTACATTATAAACTAGGTTTCAATTTACAACGGTTTCGTTTACAACCATTCCTTCTGGAACCTAACCCCGGCGTAAACTGAGGGCTACCTGTATATATATATATGTGTGTGTGTGTGTGTGTGTGTGTATAGTGTTTTATGCTTAAGACCCAGAGTTTTTCTTTTGATGATCCTGATAGAGAATACAATTTGAAACAACTTTCCAAGTATTTAACTTCTATTATCTAACTTGCTTCATTCTCTCAATATCCTTTGTTGAAGAAGAATCAATGCACTACTAAAAACTAGCTGAGGAATTTATGTGCAGCCACCAATAAGCAGCTACCAAGACTACCTAGGTATCCTTTTCAACAGTGCGTACCAAGAGGACAACATAAATCATATAATAGAAGTAATTTGGAAGGTTGTTTACAACCACAGGCTTTATCTGAATCATGAAAGAAAAAAAATGTGTTTCATGTCCCTTTAAGTTTAATTGAAATACTATAGCTCAGAACTAAGAACTCCCCTATTTGAGCAGATTTTTTGCATGCATTGGATTATCTATCATGAATATTACTGCACGCTACCATAGAAGTATATCATGTGAGTGATTCAATGCAACCGCGCTATCTGACATGCAGTTGTCTGCGCTCCCAAAACGATCGCTCAAGCAATAAAAAAAAACTTGGACTTGATTGTGCTTAAAGGGATACTAAATCCAAAATTTGTCTTTAATGATTCAGATAGAGCATGCAATTTTAACCAACTTTCTAATTTACTCCTATTATCAAATTTTCTTCATTCTCTTGCTATCTTTATTTAAAAAGCAGTTATGTAAAGCATAAGAGCCGGCCCATTTTTGGATCAGAGTAACGCTTGCTTATTGGTTGGTTCAATGTATTCACCAACAGGCAAGCACTATCCAGGGTGCTGAACCTAAAATGGGCCAGCTCCTAAGCTTTTCATTCCTGCTTTTCAAATAAAGACAGCAAGAGAAGGAAGAAAACTTGATAATAGGAGTAAATTAGAGAGTTGCTTAAAATTGTATGCTCTATCTGAATCATGAAAGAAAAAATTTGGGTTTAGTGTCCCTTTAAGCGATGTTAATGCAAAATATCACTAACGTTTTGTGCCTATTATGTTTAATCCCTTTGAGAGGGTTAAAGTCATAGTTGAGGGCGAGCATGTTATTATTGCCCCATTATGTCCCTTTAAATTATTATTAATATTTCCATACTTGAAGTCTTTGTGTATGAATATGCTTTTTATCTATGCACAATATAAGTCCAAGTGACCCAGAAAGGTTAGGTAATATCCATGACTATGGAACGATTCTATGGTTAAAGAAATCTGAGAAGTCAGGATGTTTGTGGCTGACAGTTGATTCTGCGGCTGCAGACTTGCAGACAGGTACATGTTATCACTTCTGCAGGGCTGCTATAAAATTCCACAGCATCTGGCAGTTGGCCTTATAAGGATTCATAGACATTTAAATGTATAAAACGTTTGTTTTGTATCTTACTAAATCTCACTTTGTATCTGCTAATAACACTTCTTAAAATGCATTGCTAGACAGCAAAATCTGGTAATGATTATCAGGCAGCATTATACAATGTTTACAGAAGAATCAGATTTCTAACCGTGTTTTTTTTTGCATAAAAAGAGGGATACTGTTGTAAAGCGTCAAAATGTCTACACTGACACATGCTAAGACAGAAGCCAAGCCAAATTAAAGACAACATAAATTGAAAAATGTATATAAACTGACACTTCTTCGGATTGTATGGCTGGTCATGTAAAAATATGCAAACACTTTTTTTTACCTCCGATACACTTACTGAGTGCAGACTCAGCCATTTTGGTTGTATCAAACATCATTTCTTTCACAAAACTATACAGGAAAAAGGTATTTTTGTAACCAAAAACAAGATGCAGAAGAAGGAATTTATGTGTAAGAGCAAATTACAAAAATACTAAGATAATGTAAATAATAAACTAACAATATGGCATTGTTATTTACCAAATAAATTAGCTTAAAGGGACAGTAAAGTCAAACATTCACGTAGAACATACAATTTTAAACAACAATTTACAATTCTAAAATTTTCTTATTTGCTCCATTCTCTTGGTATCCTTTGTTGAAAATGATACCTAGGTAAGCTGAGGAGCAACAATGCACTAATGGGAGCCAGCTGCTGATTGGTGCCTGCACATATATTCATTTTGTAACTGGCTAACCAAATATGTTCAGCTAGCTTCCAGTAGTGCATTGTTGCACAAGAGAACAAAGCAAGTTTAATAGAAGAAAACGTTGTAGGTAGAGATGTGTAAAATTGCCTGGTCTATCTGAATCATGAACGGGAAATGTGGGGTTCCATGTCCCTTTTTAATCTCAGGACAGAAGCACAGCACACTTAACCGCCGTTGAGGACCGCCACGGAGGATCAAGGCATCGGGAACACAGCTCCGCACCTCCGCTCTGCCTTCACTCGGGATGAAGTTAGAAGATGATGGAGCCGCCTGGAAGAAGACCTTCTCCGCCGTACTTCAGGAACAGTGAGTACCTATTTGGGGCTTAGGTTTAGGCTTTTTTATTTTTATTTTTGGGGTGTTTTTTTTTTTAAATTAGGGTTTTTTTGGGCTTGAAAAAGAGCTGAATGCCCTTTTAAGGGAAATGCATATAAAAAGGCCCCTTTAGGGGCAATGGGTAGTTTAGTTTTTTTTAGTGTTAGTTTTTTTTGGGGGGGTTTGGGGGGGACTTAGTATTTTTTAGAGGTAAAAGAGCTGTTTAACTTAGGGCAATGCCCTAAAAAAGGCCCTTTTAAGGGCTATTGGTAGTTTAGATAGCTTTTTTATTTTCATAGGAATTAGGTATATATTTTTTTATTTTTGATAATTTTGTTTATTTTTTTCTGTAATGCTAGACTTTTATTTTTTATATTTTAATGTTAGGTTTTTCATTTTAATTGTAATTTAGTAGTAATTGGGGTTAATTTAGGGGGTGTTGGGTTAGGGGGCTTAGTAATTAAATTAGTTATTTGAGTTGTGGGGGGGGTTGGCAGTATAGGGGTTAATATATTAATTAGGGTTATTGCGATGTGGGGGTTTGGCGGTTTAGGCGTTAATTAGGGTTATTGCTATGTGGGTGTTTGGCAGTTTAGGGGTTAATTAGGGTTATTGCGATGTGGGGGTTTGGAGGATTATGGGTTAATATTTTAATTATGTTATTTGCAGATTAGGGGTTAATTACTTTGTTTTGCGATGTGGGGGTTGACTGTTTAAATGTTTGTTAATACTTTGTGCAGGAGGTTCGATTTTTTTTTATACTTCCTGCGGGCAGGTACGTGTTTTTATTTTTATTTCTTGCGTGCGGTTATGTGTTTTTAAGTTATTTCGTGCGTGCGGTTGCATGTTTTTTTGCGCGACCAGCCAACATTCCGTTGAGGATGCGTGCGCAACTGGCGAAGGACGCGTTACAAACGTGATTATAGTGTAGATACATTTTACCTTGTATCTAAGATTCTGCAGACAGCCCCCTTATCTCAGGGCTATTTACAGACTTGCTTTTTGAAAAGCTATAACATGCACTGAGATAAGAGGCAGTCTGCAGTAGCTTAGAGACAGGCAGGAATTTAGAAGTTTAAAGGTTATAAAGTATATTAATATAACAATGTTGGTTGTGCAAAGTTGGGGAATGGGTAGTATGGGTGTCATTTATCTTTTTAAAAACTTAAATTTTTGGAGTAGACTGTCCCTTTAAGTAAAATCCAACCATGTATTTCTGGTCTTAAGAACAAGAATTTTCTTCAGCAAGCACAACTAAATATAAAGGGAAAACAAAGAATACTGTAGTGCTACGTGTTCAGGTGCAGAAACAAAATGACATTATGCCTTTTAAAGCTTGAGAACAGATATGTTATTTCTGTAAATGAACACATAAGAGAATAACTCACTTGGACATTTTTCATTTACACTAAACAAAGTGAAATTATACAACGTTTGTATTACCATACTATTTAAATGCTCTATTATCTTTATCACAGCACCCGTGCTTTCATTCAACCATGACCTCATTTAACATTTCCAGGATGGGAACTTGCCCACCTGCGCTCACTCTATGTGTTTAACTCTTGCAAAGTCAGCTACAGACCAGCAATGCACTGCTAGGAAATAGCTGGACATCTGGTGAGCCAATGAAAAGAGGCATATGTGTGTAGTCACCAATCACCAGCTAGCACCCAGTAGTACATTGCTGCTTCTGAACCTACCTAAGTATGATTTTCAACAAAGGATACCAAGAAAGCAATGTAAATTTGATTATAGCAGTAAATTGAAAAGTCTCTATTTGAATCATGAAAATGTCATTTTGACAATCACATACCTTTAAGCACAGTGTGTTCATTTCTAATAAAACTAGTAGGTGAACTTGTTAAATTAAATTTGCATGATCATAATATTTATCCCATATTATACAAGGTATTTTTTTTATTAATAACTCTTGGTATCAGTAGCTCATATAATGATTTACAACTATATTTAATAAACATTTTTTTTAAGTTCTTTTTGTTTCAAACCTTACCTTATAACGGCAGACAGTGAGTGGTAGGATAGATGATATATAAAACGTATTATTAACATCAGAGCTTTACACATAAAGCGGACTATTTCCATGTTGTGAGCTCACATTTCTATATAATGCGATAATAACTGTTATATTCAAGGCCTAACTGGTAGCAAATGGGCCAGGCTTTCATACCTTTATATTTCTGCACATGCTTATGAAAATAGAATAAATGTAGTTATCATTAAGACAACGTCCTGGAAACCTGTCCAGCTGGTATCCCTCAAGGGCTTCATACAGCATAACAATGTTCCAAAACATTCTTTTGTAAACACAAGGGAAATGAAACATTCAACTATTAGGCAAACTTCCTACATTATGTTTGTATTCCTAATGTGTTGCAATGTACCATATCAAAGAAACCACCAAGAACGTCCAAATAACTACTAATTTAATTGCTTGCATGCACTGACTTTCAAGGTCAATAAAGGTAAGGTGATATTTTTATAATATGCCAACTATTATACATTTAATAAATTCTACAGTGTAGCCTAGTGGTAGGTGATGAACTAGAAAGCCAAGTTATTTAGGGTCTTATCAGTATAAATAAATCCCGTACACACTGGTATGTAACAGAACTATTGAAGTATTCTTGTAGTATTTGCCATGTTTGTCTTGTTACCCACTGCCCTACCTTATTAGTACATTCACCTTCTGTAAAGTACAGTAAAGGATTTGCTGGTAACATTATCAAACTATTTTGAATATCACAGTCTATAGACTCAGTTAAAACATATCTGTTCCTATGGAAGTGCTCAGAGCAGTTGAGGGGACAGAGATTACTCTATACAAAACCTTACATGCACAGTTACAGCTAGTTTTATTATTATATTTAATGCATTATCTATGCTGGCTTAATGTATGATGTCACTAGCACCCACTAAGCGACAAAGGCTTATTATACAAAGCTTGCTCCTGACAAACATTACATACAGATATGAAGCCATATGGAGGAGGAGCTAGAGCTTTCGTAAAGCTTCTTGGATAAGGGGCCAAACCACGGAAGATCAACAAACTAAATAGGAAAACTTCCCCATTGCAAAGCAGTAAATTTGTAATATTCTGGATGAATGGAAAAATGAAGTTAAGCATCTGTTAGATTCACTATGGTCACTACTAGGCGTTTAACAAAAGCTGTTTACTCCAACATTGGCCAACATATAACCTGAATTCTTTAGCACAAATAAAAGGTTGAAGAATCAAGCAGTGTCCCTGTAAAAAAATGGCAATAGGACAAGGTACTGCTAGATCTATTAGACTATGAAAATAAGCCCTTCCATTCAGTACATCCTGAGGAATTTTAAAAAGTAAGAGCCTTGAAAGAGCAGGACAGACACATTCTAAACAGAATCTTTGAATAAAGATCTGAAAGATTTCTTGCCACAGGGTAACCCAGACCACATACAGTGTTATGTGTTTCAGCTATGTGCCTTATTCATAGACCTATACTGAGTTACACAGGTCATTCACTTTATATAAGCTCATTTCCTCTCAGGTAAGATAAGGTGGGTGTGTTCTCTCACTTATTACATAGTTTAACCCTTAAAGGGACAGTATACACTCATTTTCATATAACTGCATGTAATAGACACTACTATAAAGAATAAGATGCACAGATACTGATATAAAAAAACCAGTATAAAACTGTTTAAAAACTTACTTAGAAGCTCTCAGTTTAGCTCTGTTGAAAAGGTAGCTGGAAAGCCCACTGCAAGTGGGAAATAAGACACTCCCCCCCCTCCCCCTTCTTTTGCATATGAAAAGACCCTTTACACAAACAGGAGCAAGCTGGAGTAGGTAGCTGACGGTATTTTCCTAAAACTTTGGGGCTTAGTTAGGAGTCTGAAAATCAGAGCAATGTTATTTAAAAATAAGCAAAACTATACATAAAAAAAAAAAAACACCTTTATCGGCTATATAAATAGCTCATCTACAAAACATTTATGCAAAGAAAAAATGAATTAAAGGAGCAGTAAACACCTTGTGATTTTTATATAATATATTTAGTTATGTGTAATGAAATAACTTTACATTACATTTTCATTATTATTTTTTTCCCATTTCCTGTATTTTAGCTCTGAAAATAGAGCAATTATTAAACTACAAGACCTTGAAAAGCACCCTGCTGACTTCTCATGTCTATAATACTGCTACATATCTGTCCGTAATTGGCTTTAACAGATAACTGCAAAACATTTCCCTTTATACTAACTTTATGACAGTGGCTAGCATTGTTGTCTGCAGACTAAATCCCAGATTGGCTGCTCCAAATTGTGGGTGGAGTTTGGATATTAAAAAATAATTGCAGTAAAAAGATGTTAATTTTGTCCTAAAACATTAAGACTTGGCTAATATTTAATAACATAAGGACCGGTGAGGCTAGAGAGGCTGAAGATGCTTGAGGGAGCCTAAAAAAACCCCCATATTGCAGTGCGTGACTTGTAATCTCTGCGAAAGTTTTTAAAGGGATAGTCTAGTCAAAAATAAACATACATGATTCAGATAGAGCATGCAATTTTAAGCAACTTTCTAATTTACACCTACCATCAATGTTTCTTCGTTCTCTTGGTATCTTTATTTAAAAAAGCTGGAAAGTAAGCTCAGGAGCCGGCCCATATTTTGTTCAGCACCTGGGTAGCGCTTGTTGATTGTATGGCTACATTAAGACACCAATCAGCAAGCGCTACCCAGGTGTTGATTCAAAAATGGGCCGGCTTCTAAGCTTATATTTTAGCTTTTTTAATTGAAGATAACAAGAGAATGAAGAAATTATTGATACTAGGAGTAAATTAGAAAGTTGCTTAAAATTTTGCATGCTCTGTCTGAATCATGAAAGTTTAATTTGACTATACTATCCCTTTAATGCAAAATAGCAAGAACTTCTCACACTTACAAAAAAAAAAAGAAATAATAAAAAAGAAAACCATAATAAAAACATAATTTATGTAAGAACTTACCTGATAAATTCATTTCTTTCATGGTGGCAAGAGTCCATGAGCTAGTGACATATGGGATATACATTCCTACCAGGAGGGGGCAAAGTTTCCCAAACCTCAAATGCCTATTAATACACCTCCCACCTCACTCATACCTCAGTTTAACGTATAGCCAAGTTAGTGAGGTGTAAAAGGAGTAAACGCATAAAAGAGAGGAACAGGAGTGCTTTATATAAAAAAATCATAAGCCCCCAAAAAATTGGTGGGTCTCATGGACTCTTGCCACCATGAAAGAAATGAATTTATCAGGTAAGTTCTTACATAAATCATGTTTTCTTTCATATAGGTGGTAAGAGTCCATGAGCTAGTGACCTATGGTATATAATAGCCAAGATGTGGAAGTCCATGAGTCACTAGAGAGGGAGGGATAAAATAAAAACAGCTATTTCCACTGAGAAATTAAATCAAAAAAATAATTAAGTCTTATAAAAAAAAAATCAAAAAACTCAAATCATGGGCACTAGAATCAAATTGAGACAGCTGGATGAAGAACCTTTCTACCAAAGGCTGCTTCCAAAGAAGCAAACACATCAAAATGGTAAAATTTAGTAAATGTATGCAAAGAAGACTAAGTTGCTGCTTTGCAAATTTGATCAACCCCAAGCTTCATTCTTGAAAGTCCACGATGTGGCAACTGATCTAGTAGAAATAAGCTTTGTGAATCAAAAGCTTCAACCAAGATGCCAAGGAAATGGCAGAGGCTTTCTGAACTTTTCTGGAACCAGAAAAAATAACAGACAGAATAGAAGTCTTTCTGAAATCTTTAGTAGCCTCAACATAATATTTCAAAGCTCTTACCACATCCAAAGAATGTAAATCCCTTTCAAGAGTATTATTAGGACACAAGGAAGGAACAATAATTTCCCTATTGATATTGTTAGAATTCACAACTTTAGGTAAAAATGTAAACGAAGTCCGCAAAACAGTTTTATCTGGATGAAAAATCAGATAAGGAGACTCACAAGAGAGAGCAGACAATTCAGAAAGTCTTCTAGCAGAAAAGATAGCCAAAAGAAATAACACTTTCCAAGAAACTAGTTTAATATCCAAAGAATGCATAGGCTCAAAAGGAGGAGCCTGCAAAATCTTTAAAACCAAATTGAGACTCCAAGGAGGAGAAATTGATTTAATAACAGGTTTGATACAAATCAAAGTCTGAACAAAATAGTGAATATCAGGAAGCTTAGCAATCTTTCTATGAAATAAGACAGAAAGAGCAGAGATTTGTCCTATCAAAGTATTTGCAGACAAACCTTTATCCAAACCATCCTGAAGAAACTGTAGAATTCTAAAAGAATGCCAAGAATAATCATGAGTGGAACACCATGAAATATAGGTTTTCCAAAACCTATGATAAATCTTCTTGAAACAGACTTATGAACCTGTATCATAGTGTTAATTACTTAGTCAGAGAAAACTCTACGACTAAGAACTAAGCGTTTAATTTCCATGCCTTCAAATTTAGAGATTAGAGATCCTGATGGAAAACTGAGCCTTGAGACAGAAGTTCTGGTCTTATAGGAAGTGATCAAGGCTGGCAACTGGACATTCAGACAAGATCCGCATACCAAAACCTGTGAGGCCATGCTTGTGCTATCAGAAACACATAAGATTGTTTCATTATGATCTTGGAGATCACCTTTGGAAAAATAACCAGAGGCAGAAAAATGTAAGCAGGTTGGTAAAACCAGGGAACTGCTAGAGCATCTATCATTTCTGCTTGAGGATCCCTGGACCTGAAAAGGTATCTGGGAAGTTTCTTGTTCAGACGAGAGGCCATCAGATCTATTTCTGGAAGACCCCACATTTGTACAAGTTGACAAAACACACCTGGAGGGAGAGACCACTCTCCTGGATGTAGAGAATGACGGCTGAGATAGTACACTTCCCAATTGTCTACACCTGGGATATGAATTGCAGAGATTTGACAAGAGTTGGATTCCGCCCAAGAAAGTATCAGAGAAACTTCTTTCATTGCTAAAGGACTGCGAGTTTCCCCTTGATGATTGACATATGCCATTGTTGTGATATTGTCTGTTTGAAAATTAATCTAAAGTTCTCTCTTTAATAGAGGCCAAGCCTGAAGAGCTCTGAAAACAGCACAGAGTTCTAAAATATTAATTGGTAACCTCGCCTCTTGAGTATTCCAAACCCCTTGTGCTGTCAGATACCCCCAGACAGCTCCCCAACCTGTAAGACTTGCATCTGTTGTGATCACACTCCCGCAAGGACAAACAAAGGAGGCCCCATGTACAGTAAGGTGATGGTTTAACCACCAAGTCAGGGAGAGTTGAGTGTTGGGATTTAAGTATATCAACTGTGATATCTGAGTATAATCCCTGCACCACTGGTGCAACATGCAAAGCTGTAGAGGTCTCATATGAAAACGAGCAAAGGGGATTGCGTCCAATGCTGCAATTATGAGACCTAAAACTTCCATGCACATAGCTACTGAAGGGAATGATAAAGGCGAAAGGATTAGACAAGCTAAGACCACTTTCATTTGTTTCTTGTCTGTTAGAGAAAGAGTCATGGAAACCTAAGGAGGTTACTTTTGTCTGAGGAATCAAGAAACTCTGTGTTAAATTGATCCTCCAACCATGTCTTTGAAGAAACAACATTAGTTGTTTTGTGTGAGATTCTGCTAAATGAAAAGATTGAGCTAGTACCAAGATAGTGTCCAAATAAGGAAACACAGCAATACCCTGCTCTCTGATTACAGATAGAAGGGCACCGAGAACCTTCGAGAAAATTCATGGTGCTGTTGCTAGGCCAAATGGAAAAGCGACAAATTGGTAATGATTGTCTAGAAAAGAGAATCTCAAAAAACAATAGTGGAATGGATGAATCGGAATGTGAAGATAAGCGTCCTGTAAGTCTATTGTGGACATGAAATGACCTTGCTGAACAAAAGGCAGAATAGTCCTTAAGTTGGGACTCTTACAAAATGATTTAAAGTTTTCAGATCCAGAATTGGTCTGAAAGACTCTTTCTTCTTTGGGACAATGAATAGATCTGAATAGAAACCCAATCCATGTTCCTTGTGAGGAACTGGTAAAATAACCCCTGAAAGCTCTAGGTCTGAAACACACTTCAGAAAACATGAGTAAGAAAGAATCCTCTAATGGGAGTCCTTATTCTGAAACCTATTCGATACCCTTAAGAAACAATATTCTGAATACACTGATTTTGGACAGAGTTTGGTTTCTTATAAGGCTTGGATTTATTACAATTCGGAGATGGTCTCCACTTTGAGCCAAAGGCCTTAGGGGAAGGAGTAGTTGTCAATTCTCTAATATGACGAAATGAGCGAAAACGATTGGGAGTTTTAAATTTCCCCTTAGATTCTGGGGCCCAATCCGATATGCAGCGTCGCCCGCAAAAGCCGGCGACGCCAAATTTTGCGCTGGTTTGGTATCCTATATACGGCGTAACATAGAAGTTACGCTCGTATATTTCACCCTTCGGCCGTAGTTTTTTGGCCCATAGAGTGGTATACCAAACCCGCGCAGTTTGGTATCCAATATACAAGTAAGGACTTACATGGGGAAAATGGAGAAATCTTACTCCATTTTCACCTCGCCACAAATTGCAGGCGTAGTAAGCCTTACGCTGAGTATTGGAGCCCCGTAACTCCCTAACCTGCCTGCAAAATAAAACCTAACACCTAACGCATGCGCAATGCCTATCTACCTGTCAACCGCAATCCCCCACCGCAATCTTGAATAAAGTCCCCTAAACCGCCGCTCCCGTACTCCGCCGCCAGCTATATTAAATGCCTAACCCCCTAATCTGACCCCCCTACACTGCCGCCAGCTACATTAAAATGATTACCCCCTAATGTGAGCCCCTACCCCGCCGCCAGCTACATTAACTATATTACCCCCTAATATGATCCCCCTACCCCGCCGCTACCAATAGTAAATTTATTATCCCCTAATCTGATCCCCCTACACCGCCGCCAGGTACATTAAATGTATTAACCCCTAATCTAATCCCCCTACACCGCCGCCATCTATATTAAAATTATTAACGCCTAATCAAATCCCCCTACACCGCCGCCACCTATATTAAAATTATTAACCACTAATCTAATCCCCCTACACCGCCGCCACCACCTATATTAAAATTATTAACCACTAAACCTAAGTCTAACCCTAACACCCGCTAACGTAATTATTATTAAAATAAATCTAAATAATATTAATAATATTAACTAAATTATTCCTATTTAAATCTAAATACTTACCTATAAAATAAACCCTAAGATAGCTACAATATAATTAATAATTACATTGTAGCTATTTTAGGGTTTATATTTATTTTACAGGTAACTTGGTATTTATTTTAACTAGGTACAATAGCTATTAAATAGTTAATAACTATTTAATAGCTACCTAGTTAAAATAATTACCAAATGACCTGTAAAATAAATCCTAACCTAAGTTACAAATACACCTACACTATCAATAAATTAATTAAATAAGCGACAAGTATCTAAACTAAAATATAATTAAATACACTAAACTATATTACAAAAAAAACAAACACTAAATTACAAAAAATAAAAGATTACAAGAATTTTAAGCTAATTACACCTAATCTAAGCCCCCTAATAAAATAAAGCCCCCCCAAAATAAAAAAAATGTCCCTACCCTAAACTAAATTACAAAAAGTAATAAGCTCTATTACCAGCCCTTAAAAAGGCCTTTTGTGGGGCATTGCCCCAAAGTAATCAGCTCTTTTACCTGTAAAAAAAAAGAACACCCCCCCATTACAACCCACCACCCACACACCCCTTCTCTAAAACCCACCCTATCCCCCCTTAAAAAAACCTAAGTCTAACCCCCAAGTGGTCCTTACCTGTCCTGAAGGCCGGCGGAGAAGGTCCTGTTCCAGGTGGAGAAGTCTTCTTCTTCCAGGAACCAGCCGGCGCGGAGCGGAGCAGTTGAAGACCGATGACCGTGGAGCTGAAGACCGTCCTCTCTGGAACTGAAGACCGGAGCCATGGAGCGTGGAGGATCCTCTTCATACGATCGCCACCGTACACTGAATAGGAATTCAAGGTACGCGATTAAAAATGTCGTCCCTTGAATTCATATTGGCTGATTTGAGCCTTTAAATTCAAATCAGCCCATCGGATGAGAGCTACTTTAATTCAATTCTATTGGCGGATTAGCCAATGCTCCATGGCTCCGGTCTTCAGTTCCAGCGTCGCCGATCTTCAGTTCATGCATCGTCGGTCTTCAGTTCCAGAGAGGATGGTCTTCAGCTCCACGGTCATCAACTCCTCCGCTCCGCGCCGGCTGGTTCCTGGAAGAAGAAGACGTCGCCGCCTAAGACATACAAAGATATGTTTCAAACTACATTGTATCATCAGGCAATAGTCCCTTCACATCCCTCAAGACAAACACTGTACTGGGCTTCAATATGCTTAGAAGCACCTTTCACTGAAAAAATCAAGCACATCATGCTTCACTACCTCCTAAGGTATAAGTGAGGTGGGAGGTGTATTTATAGGCATTTGAGGTTTAGGAAGCTTTGCCCCCTCCTGGTAGGAATGTATATCCCATATGTCACTAGCTCATGGACTCTTGCCACCTATATGAAAGAAAAACATAATTTATGTAAGAACTTACCTGATAAATTAATTTCTTTCATATTGGCAAGAGTCCATGAGCTAGTGACGTATGGGATATACAATCCTACCAGGAGGGGCAAAGTTTCCCAAACCTCAAAATGCCTATAAATACACCTCTCACCACACCCACAATTTAGTTTAACGAATAGCCAAGTAGTTGGGTGATAAAGAATGGAGTAAAAAGCATCAACAAAGGAATTTGGAAATAATTGTGCTTTATACAAAAAAATCATAACCACCATAAAAAGGGTGGGCATCATGGACTCTTGCCAATATGAAAGAAATTAATTTATCAGGTAAGTTCTAAAATAAATTATGTTTTCTTTCAAGTAATTGGCAAGAGTGCATGAGCTAGTGACGTATGGGATAGCAATACCCAAGATGTGGAACTCCACTCAAGAGTCACTAGAGAGGGAGTGATAAAACAAAAACAGCCATTTTTCGCTGAAAAAAATTAATCCACAACCCAAAATATATACGTTTATTCTCATAAATGAAAAGAAAAACTTAAAACATAAGCAGAAGAATCAAACTGAAACAGCTGCCTGAAGAACCTTTCTACCAAAAACTGCTTTCGAAGAAGCAAATACATCAAAACGGTAGAATATAGTAAATGTATGCAAAGAAGACCAAGTTGCTGCTTTGTAAATCTGATCAACTGAAGCTTCATTCTGAGACTGATCTAGTAGAATGAGCTGTAAATTCTCTGAGACAGGGCTTGACCCGACTCCAAATAAGCTTGATGAATCAAAAGCTTTAACCATGAAGCCAAGGAAAGAGCAGAAGCCTTCTGACCTTTCCTAGAACCAGAAAATATAACAAATAGACTAGAAGTCTTCCTGGAATCTTTAGTAGCTTCAATATAATATTTCAAAGCTCTTACCACATACAAAGAATGTAAGGATCTCTCCAAAGAATTCTTAGGATTAGGACACAAGGAAGGGACAACAATTTCTCTATTAATGTTGTTAGAATTCACAACCTTAAGAATTTAAAGTCCGCTAAACCGCCTTATCCTGATGAAAAATCAGAAAAGGAGATTCACAAGAAAGAGCGGATAATTCAGAAAATCTTCTAGCAGAAGAGATGGTCAAAAGAAACAACACTTTCCAAGAAAGTAGTTTAATGTCCAAAGAATGCATAGGCTCAAGCAGAGGAGCCTGTAAAACCTTCAAAACTAAATTAAGACTCCAAGGAGGGGAGATTGATTTAATGACAGGCTTGATACCAACCAAAGCCTGCACAAAACAAAAATATTGATTAGTAATCTCGCCTCTTGAGATTTCCAAACCCCTTGTGCTGTCAGAGATCCCCAAACAGTTCCCCAACCTGAAAGACTAGCATCTGTTGTGGTCACAGTCCAGGTTGGACGAACGAAAGAGGTCCCTAAAATTACACAATGGTGACCTAACCACCAAATCAGAGAAAGTCGAACATTGGGATTTAAGGATATTAATTGTGATATCCTTGTATAATCCCTGCACCATTGGTTCAGCATACAAAGCTGAAGAGGTCTCATATGAAAACGAGCAAAGGGGATCGCGTCCGATGCTGTAGTCATGAGACCTAAAACCTCCATGCACATAGCTACTGAAGGGAATGACTGAGACTGAAGGTTCCGACAGGCTGCAACCAATTTCAAACATCTCTTGTCTGTTAGACACAAAGTCATGGACACTGAATCTATCTGGAAACCTAAAAAGGTTACCTTTGTCTGAGGAATCAAATAACTTATTGGTAAACTGATCCTCCAACCATGTCTTCGAAGAAACAACACTAGTTGATTTGTGTGAGATTCTGCAGAACGTAAAGACTGAGCGAGTACCAAGATATCGTCCAAATAAGGAAATACCGCAATACCCCACTCTCTGATTACAGACAGTAGGGCACCTAGAACCTTTGATAAGATTCTTGGAGCTGTCGCTAGGCCAAAAGGAAGAGCAACAAATTTGAATAAAACCCCAGACCCTGTTCCTGAAAAGGAACTGGAATGATTACCCCTGATAATTCCAGGTCTGAAACACACTTCAGGAAAGTCTGAGCCTTTACTGGGTTTGTCGGAATGTGTGAGAGAAAAAATCTTCTCACAGGCGGTCTTACTCTGAATCCTATTCTGTACCCCTGAGAGACAATACTCTGAATCCAATGATTTTGGTCCGAATTGATCCAAACATCTTTGAAAAATTTTAATCTGCCCCCTACCAGCTGAGCTGGAATGAGGATAGCACCTTCATGCAGACTTGGGGGCTGGTTTTGATCTCTTAAATGGCTTGAAATTATCCCAATTTGAAGAAGGCTTCCAATTGGAAGCAGATTCCTTGGGGGAAGGATTAGGTTTCTGTTCCTTATTTTGTCAAAAGGAACGAAAAACATAATTTATGTAAGAACTTACCTGATAAATTCATTTCTTTCATATTAGCAAGAGTCCATGAGCTAGTGACGTATGGGATATACATTCCTACCAGGAGGGGCAAAGTTTCCCAAACCTCAAAATGCCTATAAATACACCCCTCACCACACCCACAAATCAGTTTAACGAATAGCCAAGAAGTGGGGTGATAAGAAAAAAGTGCGAAAGCATAAAAAATAAGGAATTGGAATAATTGTGCTTTATACAAAAAAATCATAACCACCACAAAAAAGGGTGGGCCTCATGGACTCTTGCTAATATGAAAGAAATGAATTTATCAGGTAAGTTCTTACATAAATTATGTTTTCTTTCATGTAATTAGCAAGAGTCCATGAGCTAGTGACGTATGGGATAATGAATACCCAAGATGTGGAGCTTCCACGCAAGAGTCACTAGAGAGGAAGGGATAAAATAAAGACAGCCAATTCCGCTGAAAAATAATCCACACCCCAAAACAACGTTTAAATCATATCATGAAAAAAAAACCTGAAATTATAAGCAGAAGAATCAAACTGAAACAGCTGCCTGAAGTACTTTTCTACCAAAGACTGCTTCAGAAGAAGAAAACACATCAAAATGATAGAATTTAGGAAAAGTATGCAAAGAAGACCAAGTTGCTGCTTTGCAAATCTGATCAACCGAAGCTTCATTCCTAAATGCCCAGGAAGTAGAGACAGACCTAGTTGAATGAGCTGTAATCCTTTGAGGCGGAGTTCTACCCGACTCAACATAAGCATGATGAATCAAAGACTTTAACCAAGATGCCAAAGAAATGGCAGAAGCCTTCTGACCTTTCCTAGAACCAGAAAAGATAACAAATAGACTAGAAGTCTTTCGGAAATCTTTAGTAGCTTCAACATAATATTTCAAAGCTCTAACTACATCCAAAGAATGCAACGATCTTTCCTTAGAGTTCTTAGGATTAGGACACAATGAAGGAACCACAATTTCTCTACTAATGTTGTTAGAATTCACAACCTTAGGTAAAAATTTAAATGAAGTTCGCAACACCGCCTTATCCTGATGAAAAATCAGAAAAGGAGACTCACAAGAAAGAGCAGATAATTCAGAAACTCTTCTAGCAGGAGAGATGGCCAAAAGAAACAAAACTTTCCAAGAAAGTAATTTAATATCCAGTGAATGCATAGGTTCAAAAGGAGGAGCTTGAAGAGCCCCCAGAACCAAATTCAAACTCCAAGGAGGAGAAATTGACTTAATGACAGGTCTTATACGAACCAAAGCCTGTACAAAACAATGAATATCAGGAAGATTAGCAATCTTGCTGTGATAAAGAACAGAAAGAGCAGAGATTTGTCCTTTCAAGGAACTTGCAGACAAACCTTTATCCAAACCATCCTGAAGAAACTGTAAAATTCTAGGAATTCTAAAAGAATGCCAAGAAAAATGATGAGAAGAACACCAAGAAATGTAAGCCTTCCAGACTCGATAATATATCTTCCTAGATACAGATTTACGAGCCTGTAACATAGTATTAATTACGGAGTCAGAGAAACCTCTATGACTGAGAATCAAGCGTTCAATCTCCATACCTTCAAATTTAAGGATTTGAGATCCTGATGGAAAAAAGGACCTTGCGATAGAAGGTCTGGTCTTAACGGAAGAGTCCACGGTTGGCAAGTAGCCATCCGGACAAGATCTGCATACCAAAACCTGTGAGGCCATGCTGGAGCCACCAGCAGAACAAACGAATGCTCCTTTAGAATCTTGGAAATCACTCTTGGAAAAAGAACTAGAGGCGGAAAGATATAGGCAGGATGATACTTCCAAGGAAGTGACAATGCAACCACTGCTTCCGCCTGAGGATCCCTGGATCTGGACAGATACCTGGGAAGCTTCTTGTTTAGATGAGAAGCCATCAGATCTATTTCTGGAAGTCCCCACCTTTGGACAATCTGACGAAATACCTCTGGGTGAAGAGACCATTCGCCCGGATGTTTGGCGGCTGAGATAATCCGCTTCCCAATTGTCTATACCTGGGATATGAACCGCAGAAATTAGACAGGAGCTGGATTTCGCCCATACAAGTATTCAAGATACTTCTTTCATAGCCAGAGGACTGTGAGTCCCTCCTTGATGATTGACATATGCCACGGTTGTGACATTGTCCGTCTGAAAACAAATTAACGACTCTCATTAGAAGAGGCCAAGACTGAAGAGCTCTGAAAATCGCACGGAGTTCCAAAATGTTGATAGGTAATCTCGCCTCCTGAGATTCCCAAACCCCTTGTGCTGTCAGAGACCCCCATACAGCTCCCCAACCTGTCAGACTTGCATCTGTTGAGATCACAGTTCAGGTCGGAAGAACAAAAGAAGCCCCCCTGAACTAAACGATGGTGGTCTGTCCACCACGTCAGAGAGTGTCGTACAATCGGTTTTAAAGATATTAATTGTGATATCTTTGTATAATCCCTGCACCACTGGTTCAGCATACAGAGCTGAAGAGGTCCCATGTGAAAACGAGCAAAGGGGATCACGTCCGATGCAGCAGTCATAAGACCTAGAATTTCCATGCATAAGGCTACCGAAGGGAATGATTGAGACTGAAGGTTTCGACAAGCTGAAACCAATTTCAGACGTCTCTTGTCCGTCAGCGACAGAGTCATGGACACTGAATCTATCTGGAAACCTAAAAAGGTTACCCTTGTCTGAGGAATCAACGAACTCTTTGGTAAATTGATCCTCCAACCATGTTCTCGAAGAAACAATAAAAGTCGATTCGTATGAGATTCTGGTAAATGTGAAGACTGAGCAAGTACCAAGATAGCGTCCAAATAAGGAAATACCACAATACCCTGTTCTCTGATTACAGATAGTAGGGCACCGAGAACCTTTGTAAAAATCCTTGGAGCGGTTGCTAGGCCAAACGGCAGAGCCACAAACTGGTAATGCTTGTCTAGAAAAGAGAATCTCAGAAACTGATAGTGATCTGGATGAATCGGAATATGCAGATATGCATCTTGTAAATCTATTGTGGACATATAATGCCCTTGCTGAACAAAAGGCAGAATAGTCCTTATAGTTACCATTTTGAATGTTGGTATCCTTACATAACGATTCAATATTTTTAAATCCAGAACTGGTCTGAAGGAATTCTCCTTCTTTGGTACAATGAAGAGATTTGAGTAGAACCCCAGCCCCTGTTCCAAAGCTGGAACTGGCACAATTACTCCAGCCAACTCTAGATCTGAAACACATTTCAGAAATGCTTGAGCCTTCACTGGATTTATTGGGACACGGGAAAGAAAAAATCTTCTTGCAGGAGGCCTTATCTTGAAGCCTATTCTGTACCCTTGTGAAACAATATTCTGAATCCAAAGATTGTGAATCGAATTGATCCAAATTTCTTTGAAAAAACGTAATCTGCCCCCTACCAGCTGGGCTGGAATGAGGGCCGCACCTTCATGTGGACTTAGGAGCTGGCTTTGATTTTCTAAAAGGCTTGGATTTATTCCAGACTGGAGATGGTTTCCAAACTGATACTGCTCCTGAGGATGAAGGATCAGGTTTTTGTTCCTTGTTGTGACGAAAGGAACGAAAACGATTATTAGACCTAAATTTACCTTTAGATTTTTTACCCTGTGGTAAAAAAGTTCCTTTCCCTCCAGTAACAGTTGAGATAATAGAATCCAACTGAGAACCAAACAATTTATTACCCTGGAAAGAAAGGGAAAGCAGAGTAGACTTAGAAGACATATCAGCATTCCAAGTTTTAAGCCATAAAGCTTTTCTAGCTAAAATAGCTAGAGACAGATACCTGACATCAACTCTAATGATATCAAAGATGGCATCACAAATAAAATTATTAGCATGTTGAAGAAGAATAATAATGCTATGAGAATTATGATCTGTTACTTGTTGCGCTAAAGCTTCTAACCAAAAAGTTGAAGCTGCAGCAACATCCGCTAAAGATATAGCAGGTCTAAGAAGATTACCTGAACACAAGTAAGCTTTTCGTAGAAAGGATTCAATTTTCCTATCTAAAGGATCCTTAAAAGAAGTACCATCTGCCGTAGGAATAGTAGTACGCTTAGCAAGAGTAGAGACAGCCCCATCAACCTTAGGGATTTTGTCCCAAAACTCTAATCTGTCAGATGGCACAGGATATAATTGCTTAAAACGTTTAGAAGGAATAAATGAATTACCCAAATTATTCCATTCCCTGGAAATTACTTCAGAAATAGCACCAGGGACAGGAAAAACTTCTGGAATAACTACAGGAGATTTAAAAACCTTATCTAAACGTTTAGATTTAGTATCAAGAGGACCAGAATCCTCAATTTCTAATGCAATTAGGACTTCTTTAAGTAAAGAACGAATAAATTCCATTTTAAATAAATATGAAGATTTATCAGCATCAACCTCTGAGACAGAATCCTCTGAACCAGAAGAACCATTATCAGAATCAGAATGATGATGTTCATTTAAAAATTCATCTGAAAAATGAGAAGTTTTAAAAGACTTTTTACGTTTACTAGAAGGAGGAATAACAGACATAGCCTTCTTAATGGATTTAGAAACAAAATCTCTTATGTTATTAGGAACACTCTGAGTATTAGATGTTGATGGAACAGCAACAGGTAATGTAACAGTACTAAAGGAAATATTATCTGCATTAATAAGTTTGTCATGACAAACAGTACAAACAACAGCTGGAGGAACAGATACCATAAGTTTACAGCAGATACACTTAGCTTTGGTAGCTCCAGCACCAGGCAGCGATTTTCCAGAAGTATCTTCTGACTCAGTTTCAACGTGGGACATCTTGCAATATGTAATAGAAAAAACAACATATAGAGCAAAATTGATCAAATTCCTTAAATGACAGTTTCAGGAATGGGAAAAAATGCCAGTGAAAAAGCTTCTAGCAACCAGAAGCAAAAGTGACGCCCATATTTTTTTAGCGCCAAAAATGACGCCCACATTATTTGGTGCCTAAATGCTTTTGGCGCCAAAAATGACACCACATCCGGAACGCCGACACTTTTGGCGCAAATGAACGTCAAAAATGACGCAACTTCCGGTGACACGTATGACGCCGGAAACAGAAAAAAAAATTTGCGCCAAAAAAGTCTGCGCCAAGAATGACGCAATAAAATGAAGCATTTTCAGCCCCCGCGAGCCTAACAGCCCACAGTGAAAAAGTCAAATTTTAAGGTAAGAAAAAAATTGATTTATTCATATGCATTATCCCAAATATGAAACTGACTGTCTGAAATAAGGAATGTTGAACATCCTGAGTCAAGGCAAATAAATGTTTGAATACATATATTTAGAACTTTATAAAAAAGTGCCCAACCATAGCTTAGAGTGTCACAGAAAATAAGACTTACTTACCCCAGGACACTCATCTACATGTTGTAGAAAGCCAAAACAGTACTGAAACGAAAGTCACCAGAGGTAATGGTATATAAATAAGAGTATATCGTCGATCTGAAAAGGGAGGTAAGAGATGAATCTCTACGACCGATAACAGAGAACCTATGAAATAGACCCCGTAGAAGGAGATCATTGAATTCAAATAGGCAATACTCTCCTCACATTCCTCTGACATTCACTGCACGCTGAGAGGAAAACCGGGCTCCAACCTGCTGCGGAGCGCATATCAACGTAGAATCTAGCACAAACTTACTTCACCACCTCCATAGGAGGCAAAGTTTGTAAAAACTGATTTGTGGGTGTGGTGAGGGGTGTATTTATAGGCATTTTGAGGTTTGGGAAACTTTGCCCCTCCTGGTAGGAATGTATATCCATAACGTCACTAGCTCATGGACTCTTGCTAATTACATGAAAGAAATGCCAATGAACAAGCTTCTAGCAACCAGAAGCAAATAAGCAATGAGACTTAAATAATGTGGAGACAAAAATGACGCCCATATTTTTTGGCGCCAAAAAAGACGCCCACATTATTGGGCGCCTAAATGCTTTAAGCGCCAAAAATGACGCCACATCCGGTGACGTCGACCTTTTTGGCGCAAAAAACGTCAAAAAAATGACGCAACTTCCGGCGACAAGTATGACGCTGGAAATGACAAAGAAAATGTTTGCGCCAAAAAAGTCTGCGCCAAAAATGACGCAATAAAAAGAAGCATTTTCAGCCCCCGCGAGCCTAACAGCCCACAGGAAAAAAGTCAAATTTTAAGGTAAGAAAAATTGATTATTCATATGCATTATCCCAAATAATGAAACTGACTGCCTGAAATAAGGAATGTTGAACATCCTGAATCAAGGCAAATAAATGTTTAAACACATATATTTAGAACTTTATATAAAAGTGCCCAACCATAGCTTAGAGTGTCACAAAAATAAGACTTACTTACCCCAGGACACTCATCTACATGTAGTAGAAAGCCAAACCAGTACTGAAACGAGAATCAGTAGAGGTAATGGTATATATAAGAGTATATCGTCGATCTGAAAAGGGAGGTAAGAGATGAATCTCTACGACCGATAACAGAGAACCTATGAAATAGACCCCGTAGAAGGAGATCATTGAATTCAAATAGGCAATGCTCTCTTCACATCCCTCTGACATTCACTGCAGACTGAGAGGAAAACCGGGCTCCAGCCTGCTGCGAAGCGCATATCAACGAAGAATCTAGCACAAACTTACTTCACCACCTCCATGGGAGGCAAAGTTTGTAAAACTGATTTGTGGGTGTGGTGAGGGGTGTATTTATAGGCATTTTTAGGTTTGGGAAACTTTGCCCCTCCTGGTAGGAATGTATATCATATACGTCACTAGCTCATGGACTCTTGCTAATTACATGAAAGAAAAGGTTAGAAGCTTTAGATTTTCCCTTAGGCAAAAAAAAACTCCCTTCCCTACAGTGACAGTTGAAATTATTGAATCCAACTGAGAACCAAATAATTTATTACTTTGGAAAGAAAGAGATAGCAATCTGGACTTAGAAGTCATATCAGCATTCCAAGATTTGAGCCACAAAGCTCTTCTAGCTAAAATAGCTAAAGACATAGATTTAACATCAATTTTGATAATATAAAAAATGGCCTCACAAATGAAATTATTAGCATGTTGAATCAACTTAACAATGCTAGACAAAAAAAATTAAGCAGCTGCAACATCAGCCAAATAAATTGCAGGCCTAAGAAGATGACCTGAATATAAATAAGCTTTCCTTAGATAAGATTCAAGTTTCCTATCTAAAGGATCTTTAAAAGAAGTACTATCTTCCGTAGGAATAGTAGTACGTTTAGCAAGAGTAGAGATAGCCCCATCAACTTTGGGGATCTTTTCCCAAAACTCCAATCTAACTGCTGGCAAAGGATACAATTTTTTAAGGCCTATTCCATTCCTTAGAAATCACATCAGAAATAGCATCAGGAACTGGAAATACCTCTGGAATAACCACAGGAGGTCTATAATCGGAATTTAAACGTTTACTAGTTTTAATATCAAGAGGACTAGTTTCCTCCATATCTAATGTAATCAACACTTCTTTTAACAAAGAACGAATATACTCTATTTTAAATAAATAAGAGGATTTGTCAGTGTCAATATCTGAGGCAGGATCTTCTGAATCAGATAGATCCTCATCAGAGAAGGATAATTCAGTATGTTGCTGGTCATTTGAAATTTCATCACCCTTATGAGAAGTTTAAAAAGACCTTTTACGTTTATTAGAAGGCGGAATGGCAGACAAAGCCTTCTGAATAGAATCAGAAATAAATTTTAAATTTACAGGTATATCTTGTGCATTAGTTGTTGAGGGAACAGCAACAGGTAATGAACTACTACTGATAGATACATTCTCTGCATATAAAAGTTTATCATGATAACTATTACAAACCACAGCTGGAGGTATAACCTCCACAAGTTTACAAAAAATGCACTTAGCTTTGGTAGAACTGTTATCAGGCCGCAGGGTTCCAACAGTGATTTCTGAGACAGGATCAGATTGAGACATTTTGCAAATGTAAGAGAAAAAAACAACATATAAAGAAAAATGATCAATTTCCATATATGGCAGTTTCAGGAATGGGAAAAAATGCAAACAGCATAGCCCTCTGATATAGAAAAAAGGCAGGAGGCAAAAAAGAATGGGGTCTTAAATAATGAAAATATTTGGCGGAAAGTATGACGCATAACAAACAGAAAAAATATTTTTTGGCGCCAAAAACGTCCGGAAACGACACATTCGCGTCATAGATGACGCAACCTTGTGAAAGGACCCGGCGTCAACTAAGACGCCGGAAATGACGAAATTGCGTTAATGAGCGTAACTTTGCGCCATAAAAATCTTGCGCCAAGAATGACGCAATAAACTTTAGCATTTTGCGCCCTCACAAGCCTAATTCTGCCCGCGAATTGAAAATGACAGTCAATTGGAAAAAAAACTATACCCCAAGTAATACATTTTCCTAAAAATTGCATTTTCCAAATATGAAACTGACAGTCTGAAAAAGGAAATATACTGAAACCTGAATCATGGCAAATATAAGTACAATACATATATTTAGAATTTTATATAAATACATAAAGTGCCAAACCATAGCTGAGAGTGTCTTAAGTAATAAAAACATACTTACCAGAAGAGACCCATCCACATTTAGCAGATAGCCAAACCAGTACGGAAAACAGTTATCAGTAGAGGTAATGGAATATGAGAGTATATTGTCGATCTGAAAAGGGAGGTAGGAGATGAATCTCTACGACCGATAACAGAGAACCTATGAAATAGATCTCCGTGATGAAAACCATTGCATACAATAGGTCATACTCCCTTCACATCCCTCTGACATTCACTGTACTCTGAGAGGAAACGGGCTTCAAAATGCTTAGAAGGGCATATCAACGTAGAAATCTTAGCACAAACTTACTTCACCACCTCCATAGGAGGCAACGTTTGTAAAACTGAATTGTGGGTGTGGTGAGGGGTGTATTTATAGGCATTTTGAGGTTTGGGAAACTTTGCCCCTCCTGGTAGGATTGTAAATCCCATACGTCACTAGCTCATGGACTCTTGCCAATTACATGAACAAAAGGAATATTTACAGCACATCATAAATAAATGTGATATCACAAACTAAATCTTGCAAAAATAAATAAATACATAAAATATTAATAAAATAAAGAAAACGCCACATGCACTCACTGCCAATAGTTCATTGCATTCCTTATTGAAAACTTTTGGCATATTTTGTTCCAAAAGTAAATATGCAGAAGGTCTCACTTCCTCTCTTATGTGAAATTATCTTTTCAATAATTTGCCACCAAAACCTATTAAAGGACTGTCCATAATCATAAATAAAAAATTTAGCAACATAAAAACAAGGTATTTTGCTTGTAATGCTCCTTAATACAGTCCCTCGGGCTAAACAGGGGAGTTACAAGGGTGTGTCTGAATCTCTCTCACAATTCTCATGATTTTATTTATGCATCTTACACCAGCAGATCTCAATGATTTATCTTGCCAGCTGTATGCAGGTGAAGTTTACTCAACATTAACAATACATTTATTTCACTGACAGAAAGGTAATGTGTACTAAACTAGAGGGAAATGAAAGTTAAATTATAGTGAAAACATTTCAGTTTAATTTGTATTTGTTGCAAACTGAGACTTATCAGTGTCCGGGCCTCCCCTGTTAACTTCACTCTCTTCTGTGAGATTCTCTTTCCCAGAGAGCTTTGTTCGTTACTTTCTAAGGGAGGCAGCTCTCATCTCTCTGGATTTTTAAGGTTTCACCCTTTTTCTTAGAAAATTCAGTGAGTTCAGCACTATAATTTCTCACCAAGCTAGAGAATATTTGATCATCAGATCCTAAATGAACACTTAGAGATTCTTAGTATAACAACTGCCTGCAGCTAGATAAGAAAGCTAGCATTACAGAACTTCAGTTCTACTATTACATGATTTGTTGCAGCAATATTCTTCTACTGAGCATGGACAATAAACAGACTACAAGCAACACCTCAAAGGAAAGGCTACTCATTTGCCTTCCTGTAGAGACCACAGCCCTTTGTGGGGCAGTGACAGGAGATAATGGACCCTTCACAAATGACATTAAACAAAATATATAAAAGGTAAAATCCTTTTAAATGACAAATAATACATAGAGCAATGATTTCTATTACGTATAACCCATTGCTTAGTGCTTTTTTTTATTACAACAATGAAACAGACTGATATCCCTTTACATCCCATACCATGGGTAATAGATGCATACAATGGCAATACTTCAACTGTGATCCATCATTCACTCATTTGAGTAGTTCTACAAAATTCAAAAGGTGCTTTTTGACTAATGAGACCCACTGCTAATGGTTATAATGAACTACCCACAAAGAAAGATATTCTAAAATCAATCTTATGCCTAATAAAATGGGTTGGTCTTGTACATTATGTGTACCTTTGCGGAGCTTAGGTAAATGATTACAGTATATAAAGGTTCTGAGGATGTTCAGCCATCAAATAACAAGTAGTAGCATTAGCACTCATTTAACCCCTTAACGACACACGTCGTACAGGGTACGTCACACAAACTGGTCTTTAAAGATTAGTGATGTACCCTGTACGTCATTAGGGGTTTAAAGCGGCTGGAAGTGATTGCTTCCAGCCGCTTTCAAGGTATTGCCGTTATGCCTCGATATTGAGGCATCACTGCAATACCTTTTTTCCCTCTGTGGCCCTCTCTGCATCGGCCAGCGATGGTGCAGATCGTTAGTGGGTGGGAGCAGCTGCAGGGTGGCGGGTGGGCGGCCAACTGCTACCTGGCATCCGGTTCCGTATGTGCAATGTGCACGCCGGGTGCGTGGGGGCTGCAGGGGGCGTGCGCGCACAGCAACCACTGCCACCAATGTAATTAATTGGGAAGGAGGGAGAGGGAGGGGGAGAAAAAATAATGATCAAAGGATCTGGGAGGGGGAGAGGGAGGGGGGTATTAAGAGGGGGGCAGCTACACTACAGAAAAATGCAAATTTTCTAAAAATAAATAAATAAAAAAAAACTTTTTTTAGGAGGCAAACTGGGTACTGGCAAACAGCTGCCAGTACCCAAGATGGCAGCAAATAGGTAGCTGGGGGAGGGTTAGAGAGCTGTTTGGGGGGGGGGATCAGAGAGGTTGGGGGAGTCCATCACAGCTGAAAAGATTTAAAAAAAAAGGCTTTTATTTTAGTACTGGCAGACTATATATATATATATATATATATATATATATATATATATATATATATATACATATATATATACACACACATATATATACACATACACACACATATCTGTACTATTTAGTATACACACACACATATCTGTAGTGTATAGTATATACACACACATATCTGTACTGTATAGTATACAAAACTGACTTATTCATTAGTATTAACATTCTAAAGTTTGGGGAAAATCTTTCAGACAGGGCCAAGAAAGGATGAAAAGGAAAAAGGGTTACTGAAAAAATGCTCACATTTCAGTATTAGGCAGTGACATCCAAAATAAATCAAATGAGTGCATTGGATAATACAATAATTTCAACAACTGAAAGCTAAACATAATATTAAATTGATTTACCAAGTAAATTATTTACCAGATGTATACATCAGTTAAAAAAAAAAAATATTAAATTGTTATCAGTGATATATTTTTCTAATTGTCAACTGTAAAAAGTCATAAAAAGTAAATGTTATGTATGTTGTCCAAATCATATCCTAGTTAGTGTATTTAGTTACAGAGTAGGTAAAGTAATTCCTTACCATCCTGTGTCATCCTCCGCGTCTGTATCTGATACTTCTTCTGGTGTTTCAGAAATTGCCTGTGTAAGCTTTGATTTAAACTGGCCCAGCAGAGCTAATGTCTGGAAATAAAAAAAAATATTATCTGCATAATACATCAATTCTACATTAACAATGTAAATTAGGGTGATAGAAAGGTGAAAAGCACTATGAGATCACATTTTGTACACCTACTGTTTTCAGTCTGGCAGCTTCATGTACCTACAAGTTTTGAGATGATCAGACTTTGTAATTTACATGTGAAATGATCTGAGACTATCTGCATTTAATGCAACATGCTGAAAATTACTTCGAGGAATCTTTTTCAAGATATATAATCATAAGTACTTTTAGATGATAAGAATAAGTTTGCCAGGAAGACAGGAAACATTGTTTTCTGTATTGTGATTATAAAGACAAACACCTTTTTCATAGGTTTCAAAAAGATATTTCTCAAATATAATAAAAATCTGTTTACGTTTTAAATGAGATTGAATGAAGCCAATACAATGGGGACAACTTACTGATATGTTTTCAAATTTTTATGCACACTATTATATTACATGATCTACATATGATTAAAAAAGAAAAAGTAAAAAAACCTTTAAGACCTACATATGATATCAGATGCAAATTTATAATTAACTATAGTTAATTACTAATTAAACCATTTTTAAATATAAATGACTTTATCTTTCAAATAAGACCTTATAACAAACATAAATTATGCTTACCTGATAATTTAATTTCCATCTGTGGGAGGAGAGTCCACTGCTTCATTCATTACTTGTGGGAATTAAGAACCTGGCCACCATGAGGAGGTAAAGACACCCCGGCCAAAGGTTTAAATACCTCCCCACTCCCCTCATCTCCCAGTCATTCTGCCAAGGGAACAAGGGACAGTAAGAGAAATATCAAGGTATAAATAGTGCCAGAAGAATAATATTAAATTTAGGTCCGCCCACCGGAGCAAACGGGCAGGAGCAGTGGACTCTCCTCCCACAGATGGAAATTAAATGATCAGGTAAGCATAATTTATGTTTCCCATCTTAATGGGAGGAGAGTCCACTGCTTCATTCATTACTTGTGGGAACAAATACCCAAGCTCTAGAGGACACTGAATGAACAAAAACGGGAGTGTAAAAGGAGGCGGACCCTATAATGAGGGCACCACAGCCTGCAGTACCTTTCTCCCAAAAACAGCTTCCGCCGAAGCAAAAAAATAAAATTTGTAAAACTTTGTAAAAGTATGTAAAGAGGACCAAGTAGCCGCCTTACAAATCTGCTCCACAGAGGCCTCGTTCTTAAAGGACCAAGAAGAGGCCACAGCTCTAGTTGAGCGAGCAATAACCATCTGAGGAGGCTTATGTCCTTCTGTCTCATAGGCCAAACGGATAATGCTCCTCAACCAAAAATACAGAGAAGTGGAAGAGGTCCTCTGCCCCTACGCTTTCCTGAATACACCACAAATAAGACGAAGTCTGTCTGAAATCTTTTGTGACTTCCAGGCTCGAACCACATCCAAGTTATACAGTAACCTTTCCTTAGAAGAAGGGTTAGGACACAAGGAAGGAACTACTATCTCCTGATTGATGTTACGATCTGACACCACCTTGGGAAGAAATCCTAACCCAGTGCGAAGCACAGACTTATTCAGCATGAAAAAAAAGGTAAGGGGGGCTCAGATTGCAAGGCTGCTAACTCAGAGACTCTGTGAGCCGATTCAAATGCCAGTAGGAATAAAACCTTCCAGGAAAGAATCTTAATGTCAAGCACATGCATAGATCAAACGGAGCCTTCTGCAAAACCTTAAGAACCAAGTTTAATAAGCTCCAAGGAGGAGCAGAATTTCTAAAGATAGGTCTGATCCTAGACAGAGCCTGAGCAAAGGACTGAATATCAGGAAGCTCCGCTAGCTTCTTGTGTAACAGCACCGATAACGCCGAAATCTGTCCCTTTAAAGGAACTGGCAGCAAGATCCTTATTCAGTCCATTCTGGAGAAAGGCCAGAATTCTGGATACCCTCACCTTGTGCCAGGGATATTGACGTTCCTCACACCAGGATAAGTAGGTCATCCACACCTTATGATTGATGCGATGAGTGACCGGCTTCCTGACCTGGATGAGAGTATCAATTACTCTCTCAGAAAAACCTCTCTTGGCCAAGACTAGGTGTTCAAACTCCACGCAGTTAGCCTCAGAGAATCGAGATTTTGGTGTAGAAAGGGACCCTGAACCAGCAGATCTCTGCGACAGGGTAACCTCCATGGAGGAGACAATAACATCCCCACCATATCCGCAAACCACGTCCTCCGCAGCCACAATGGAGCAATCAAAATGGTCGAAGCTTGCTCTTGTTTGATGAGGGCCACCACTCAAGGAAAAAGTGGCAATGGTGGAAAAATGTAAATTAGGTTGAACTCCCAAGGTACCGCTAAGGCATCTATCAGCTCTGGCTGTGGGTCCCTAGACCGCGACCCGTATTTGGGTAGCTTGAAGTTGAGTCTGGACACCACGAGGTCTATCTCCAGCATCCCCCATCTGTTGCAGATCTCCGCAAACACCTCGGGATGGAGAGACCATTCCCCCGGATGAAACGATTGTCTGCTGAGAAAGTCCGCTTTCTAGTTGTCTACACCCAGAATGTGGATCGCTGAGAGTGAACAATTGTGAGTCTCTGCCCATTCCAGAATCCGAGATACTTCCCTCATGGCTAGGGAGCTTCTCGCCCCCCCCTGATGGTTTATGTAAGCCACCGATGTAATGTTGTCTGACTGGAATCTGATGTATCGGGACAACCCCAGGAGGGGCCAAGCCTGACTGACAGAAACTTGTTTAGGCACTTTAGGTCCAGAATTGGATAGAACGTGCCCTCCTTCTTTGGGACCACAAAAAGGTTCAAATAGTACCCTAGACCCCTTTCTGCTAGAGGTACTGGAATGATTACTCAGAGAGATCCCTCACGCACTCTAGAAAGGCGTCTCTCTTCTCTGGTCTTGAGGATAGGTTTGACAGGAGGAATCTGCCCCTCGGAGGAATTGAACCCTATTGTGTAATCCTGGGTGATAACCTCCAGAACCCAAGGATCCTGTACGTCTCTCATCCAAGCCTCTACGAACAGAGATAGTCTGCCCCCTACGTGATCCAGCGACTGATCGGGGGCTGCCATTTCATGCAGACTTTGTCTTGGCGGGCTTCTTGCTCTGCTTGGTCTTGTTCCAAGAGTTAGCTGGCTTCCAAGATCCCATGGACTGCTCGGTCTTGGCAGCAGGCTGCTCGCGTTGAGACTTGTCTGAACCAAAGGGACGAAAAGTAGAGCCCTAAGGCTTATTTTTCTTATCCTGCGGAAGGAAATAACCCTTGCCTTCTGTGACCGTGGATATAATAGAGTCCAGGCCTGGACCAAAAAGAACTTTCCCCTGAAACGGAAGGGATAGTAATCTAGACTTGGAAGTCATGTCAGCAGACCACAACTTAAACCACAGAGTCCTACGGGCTAGAACAGAGAAACCTGATGTCTTAGCATTCAGACGAATAACCTGCATATTTGCATCACAGATAAAAGAATTTGCAACCCTTAAGGCCTTAATCTTTTCCTGTATCTCCTCAAGGGGAGTCTCCACCTCGACTATAGCTGACAGTGCGTCACACCAATAGGTAGCCGCTCCAGCAACCGCAGCGTTTGCCATTGCCAGTTGGAAAACAAACCCTGTGAGTTGGAACATCTTTCTCAACATGGATTCCAACTTTTTATCCATGGGCTCTTTGAATGACGAACTATCCTCCAGGGGAATAGTTGTTTTCTTAGCGAGCATGGAGATCGCTTCATCCACCTTAGGAATAGCCCCCCATAGCTCAAGCTGAGAGTCCGGAATGGGGAAAAGCTTTTTAAAAGAGGTAGAGGGAGAAAAGGACGAGCCCAGTTTCTCCCACTCATTCTTAATAATCGTAGCCATCTTCACAAGCACTGGGAAGGTCTGAGGTACCACCCTGTCCTTGTAAACCCTATCTAGCTTAGGGATCAAAGGTTCTTCCGGAGGTTTTGGTTCTGGAACCTCCAACGTAGCAAGCACTTCTTTCAGTAAAAAGTGCAGATGCTCCATCTTAAACTTAAAATATGGATCCTCTGTAGCCGGAGGTCTAGAAGACGCCGATTCCGTCGGAGGCAGCCTCCTTGTCGGATAATCTCTAAGACACATCCAACTTAGATGACCCCTGGGATGGAAAGCTATGTCTTTCCCTTTGCTTGCGCTTCGCAGGGCGTGGTAGGGCATGGAAGGCCGCAGAAACCGCCTCTTGCAACTGGGCAACGAAATCTGGCGGCCACGAGGCCCCTCCCATGGGAGGATTAGTAGGGCCTTGGGGAGCTACATGTGTAATCAGAGATGAATGTTGGGAACGCACCTCGTGGGACGGAGAACCCTCAGAGGTGGACGGCTCAGTAGTACTAAATATATTATACTTCTTATATAGATATTGTAATCTTATCAAAGCATGTGGAACACAGTTGAGCAGGCGGTTCAACCTGGACCTCCTCACAATAAACCTTTAATATGTACTGTGATAGATTAAATGGCACCTTTATACACCAATGATCCAGGGCACTCACCACCTCCTATGACCCGGACCACAGAGAAACCGTTACGTCTCCCGCAAATGCCAATCAGGAAGAGGAAGTTTATGAGGCCACACCCGGTCACATGGAGTACCATGCAGGACCGCCCCTGCACCATAGAGAAAGCGCACAAAAAAAGGCTGCACCGATCTTCACCTGACCACACATTGCTAGAGCCTCATCTCACACATTATTTAGCATTAACACAATAAATATATTATGCATAAATCCCCCCCTGTTAAATAATCCCCTTTCCAGGGATATTAATCCTTGATTCTATCAGAAAAAAGGAGACCCTGTCTTTTTGCATTATCATATGTGTAAAAATGAAAGAATCTTACCACAATCTATGCCGTCAAACAGGAACACGGCCCTTCAAGTGTGACAGGTTAGTAGCATTGCTCCTGACATGGACTTGAGAGAAAAAACACAGGCACCGAAACTCATCAACGATGATTTCCCAGGAACTGTTAACATGAGTCAGGATGGTTTTGCAGAGACGACACTCCCTGCATCTCCAGACTCTAACTTTCATCCATGCTCTCACTGAGAGGCTGACAGGATTACTTAAAACTCCAGTCCCATTTCGAAGAGTACTACCCTCCATAAGAGACTACTCCGAATCTTCCGACACTTTTCTGCGAACCTCCTGTGACGAAATGCAAAGAATGACTGGGGGATGAGGGGAGTGGGGGAGGTATTTAAGCCTTTGGCTATGGTGTGTCTGCCTCCTCCTGGTGGCAAGGTTCTTAATTCCCACAAGTAATGAATGAAGCAGTGGACTCTCCTCCCATTAAGATGGAAATAAATATCCCTTTCAGCCCAAGAGTAGTTCTATCAATTATTGAACCATGGTAAATTGCTTCTACGGTATTATTACTGTAAAACAGTAAACAGGTACCAAACCCTTTATCCAAATTGTTTAGGACTGGAAAAGATTTGAATTTCAGAATAGTTTGCATTTTGTAATATTTTTATAATTGCATCTGTAAAATGGGACAGCTTGGATAGGGGATGGGACCAAATGTAAGCATTTTATGCCATTTAGGCAATATTTACATGTAATTATACAGCTTATACATGCAACCTAAAGATAGTTTTATATCATTTTTAGTATCGCCAGAAAGATAGCACAATATTGTAAATTCTGAATTTTTTTATTTTTTTTTAATTAATAACAAGCTTTATTTGTGGCAAGACAAGTTGTACAATATACTTTGTAACTGTAGTTTACACACATGGATAAACATTACATTGAACATTATGCCATAATTCTCATTACAGACCATTGCAACAAGATCAATGTTAAGTCTCTAACCGAGACAACGGGTCATTGTGAGATGTGCTGTATAGTCTCAGCCTTTATCATAAACAGAGTAGTAACTGATCAAAGTCCATGAGCTTGCTGTGGCGAGCAGAAATGCTCGAGATATATCCAACAAAGATATACAGGCTTTAAGTAATCATACAATTTATACATCAGTCAGATTTATTGTCAGTAAAGGAGCTCAGCTTTTCACCTATACATAGCTGAGCGTATCATGATGCCGGGCGTATACATTCAAATGTGTGTAAGGAATGGAAGAGAAAGGGGGGAAGGGAGGTACTGAAGGAGTGTTAGGGGTACAAGGGGGAAAAAAAAAAAAAAGAGTGGGGGGGGGGAAGAGGTGGGAAGGAAGAAGAGAGGTGATGTGGAAAAGGGTGGACTGGGCGGGGAGGGGGGATCAGGGGTGGAGGTGAAAATGAGACTGGCGCAGCGTGGGGGGCAGTGGTATGTTGAATGGCGTATGCAAGACCTGTTGGGTCCATATGTTTTAGGCTATAATCCCTTACCTTCCCAAGTCAGGGTCATCATCTCATGTGTGGTAATCTTCCCAATCTTAAGGAAGTGGTATCTCTCTAAACAAAGTGATTCCCCCACTCTGAGCCTCCACTCCCGCAGAGTTGGGATCTGTGAGCTTTTCCAGTGGACCGGAATAAGTGCCTTAGCGCTGTTTAGCATTAGCAGAAAAAGGAAGTATTTGTCCTCTCCAACTATTTTGGGGAACCCGTGGGATATCAGGTACGTAGGTTTTGGGGGAATTATAATTTTCAGAAGCTTGCTCATTGCTCCCAGCACCTCCTCCCAGTACAGTCTTATGTGCGGGCACTCCCACCAAATGTGAAGAATTGTTCCCTCCTCCCCACAGCCCCTCCAGCAATCCCTCCCCACCTGAGGATAAATCTTATGAAGCCTGGAAGGAGTTAGATTCCAACGGCTCAAGAGCTTGTAGTGCAATTCCTGCATTTTCGCTGATATCGAGGCTTTCTTAGCTCTCATGAAGATCTTAGACCAGTCTTTGGCTGATATTTCTGTCTTTAGCTCTGTCTGCCAGGCCATTGCATATGTCGGGAGCTCCGACCCACCTCCAGTCAGAAGGATTCTATATAGTTGCGAGATTAGGTGGTTTGGGGTTTGACTCATTGTACATAGCTTTTCAAATTGCGTTCTGTGTCTGGACAATGCACTGTGCTCCTTATGTGTGTTTAAGTAATGCGTGATTTGTGCACGTCGGTACCAGGACCCAAACATCTCTCGATCCCACTCAAGCAGGTCAGTCTGCGTTTTGAGTTTTCCATCGTGTAGGATATTAGAGATTGCTACCTCCGCGAGGGTGTGTGTGCCACCCTGCTAATAAGGTTTAATTTCCATTCCCATATCTGGATTGTCCTGAACCGGTATGTTCGGAGAAGCCTTTGTGGACACAAGGAAACCTTCAGTCATGGTTTTATCCCAGGTCGCGAATGTGTCAGCGATCATAGGGTACGCAGAGACGAATACCGGCCGGTTCCCCTCCGATACCCATGCTAGCGCCCCCACGTTTATGCTTTTAAGAATGTCATTATCTATCTGAATCCAACGTTTGTCGGGGGAATTTCCACACCACTCCACTATCCGCTGGAGAAAGATAGCTCTCTGATACTCTCTCAGCAGCGGTACTCCCAATCCCCCCCTCTCTCTAGGGAGATAGATGGTGCGCCTCTTAATTCTAGGCCTGATCCCGTTCCAGATGTACATTGGATTTGTCGGAGATAGTGAGAGGCTGCGGAGGCCGGCACTGTCTGCATAATATATAATATAGAGGGGTTGAGAAGGAAGTTCGAGACCCTTCCGTAGATCTCAAATTCCCTCAATGCAGCCCCCAGGGAGCTCCCCGAGTCTGAAAGAGTAAGGAGGATATCGTCCGCATACATCGACAGTTTATGTTCGACTCTGCCCACGACGATCCCCCTCACTGTTTGATTGGCTCTGATTCTACTCGCCAATACCTCAATGGACAGGGCAAAGAGGAGGGGTGACAAGGGACAGCCCTGCCTCGTACCATTTTTGATCAGGAAGGTCTCTGAAAGAGTGCCGTTAACCCTCACTTTTGCGTTAGGGGCCGAGTACAAAGACATGGCTCTATTAATATAGCCCCGTCCAAACCCAAACTTTAGGAGAGTTAGTCGAATGAAACCCCAACTGACCCGATCAAATGCTTTTTCTGCGTCTCTTGTGACCAGAGCCAGGGGTAATTTGCATTTGTGAGTGTGGGTTATCAGCTGTATCACCTTCAGGGTGTTATCCCTGGCCTCGTGGAAGGGAATGAACCCTACTTGTTCAGTGAAGACTAGGTTGGGTAAAAATCTATTTAGGCGGGCCGCCAGGACTGTTGCCAGTATCTTTACGTCCGAGTTGAGGAGAGATATAGGCCTGTAGCTTTCGGGCCTATCAGGGGTTTTTCCTGGGCTTCAAGCATAGAACCCGGTAGGTCGGGGCTGTCTGTCAGGTCGTTGAACATTCTCACAAACCTCGGAACCAAAATGTCTGCATAAAGCTTATAATATTTGAGGCCGAAGCCATCTGGTCCCGGAGATTTTCCCGATGGGAGGCCTTTTATAGCTTTATGCACCTCCTCGTTTGTGAACGGGGAGTCTAAAAACTCGGAGTCCGCGCCTGACAGTCTAGGGAGCTCCGTGTCATCTAGATAGGCCCGTGTATCTACAGTATCACGCTCATGTGCACGCGGTGCCCTTCTCGCCTGGTCGGGAGTGTGCAAATTATAAAGGGATTCATAATAAGCCCTGAAGACCTCCGCTATGGAATTACCATCAGATTTGACTATGCCCCGTGCATCTGTCATATGGTGTACATATGCCCTCAATTTTTTCCTCGCGATTGCTCTAGCTAGGAGCTTTCCTGGTTTGTCACCCTGCTCGTAATATAATTGTTTTAGGATTAGCGCTTGCTTTTGGTATCCTTCTTGCAAAAACTGGAGCAGTCTTTTCCTGGATACGAGTAAGTGATCCAGTCGGGTTTCGTCTTGTGGAAATTTTTTGTGAGCGATCTCTGCTTGTTCCACCTGAGAGAGAAGACTGTTATAACGCTCTCTTCCCAGTCTCTTGAGCCTGGCTTTTTGCTTAATCAGCAAGCCTCTGATGGTGCACTTATGCGCTTCCCATATGGTAGTGGCTTTCAAATGATCGTTATCATTTAATAGGAAGAATTCAGCTATAGACTTCTGGACTTTCAAATTGAATATTGGATCTGAAAAACAGAATTTATGCTTACCTGATAAATTACTTTCTCCAACGGTGTGTCCGGTCCACGGCATCATCCTTACTTGTGGGAATATCTCTTCCCCAACAGGAAATGGCAAAGAGTCCCAGCAAAGCTGGCCATATAGTCCCTCCTAGGCTCCGCCCACCCCAGTCATTCGACCGACGGACAGGAGGAAAAATATAGGAGAAACCATATGGTACCGTGGTGACTGTAGTTAGAGAAAATAATTCATCAGACCTGATTAAAAAACCAGGGCGGGCCGTGGACCGGACACACCGTTCGAGAAAGTAATTTATCAGGTAAGCATAAATTCTGTTTTCTCCAACATTGGTGTGTCTGGTCCACGGCGTCATCCTTACTTGTGGGAACCAATACCAAAGCTTTAGGACACGGATGAAGGGAGGGAGCAAATCAGGTTACCTAAACGGAAGGCACCACGGCTTGCAAAACCTTTCTCCCAAAAATAGCCTCCGAAGAAGCAAAAGTATCAAATTTGTAAAATTTGGCAAAAGTGTGCAGTGAAGACCAAGTCGCTGCCTTACATATCTGATCAACAGAAGCCTCGTTCTTGAAGGCCCATGTGGAAGCCACAGCCCTAGTGGAGTGAGCTGTGATTCTTTCAGGAGGCTGCCGTCCGGCAGTCTCGTAAGCCAATGGGATGATGCTTTTAAGCCAAAAGGAAAGAGAGGTAGAAGTCGCTTTTTGACCTCTACTTTTACCAGAATAGACGACAAACAGAGAAGATGTTTGTCTGAAATCTTTTGTAGCTTCTAAATAGAATTTTAGAGCACGGACTACGTCCAAATTGTGTAACAAACGTTCCTTCTTTGAAACTGGATTCGGACACAAAGAAGGTACAACTATCTCCTGGTTAATATTTTTGTTAGAAACAACCTTTGGAAGAAAACCAGGCTTAGTACGCAAAACCACCTTATCTGCATGGAACACCAGATAGGGCGGAGAACACTGCAGAGCAGATAACTCTGAAACTCTTCTAGGAGAAGAAATAGCAACCAAAAACAAAACTTTCCAATATAACAACTTAATATCTATAAAAAGGTAGAGGTTCAAACGGAACCCTTTGAAGAACTGAAAGAACTAGATTTAAACTCCAGGGAGGAGTCAAAGGTCTGTAAACAGGCTTGATCCTAACCAGAGCCTGAACAAATGCTTGAACATCTGGCATAGCTGCCAGTCGTTTGTGTAATAAGACAGATAAAGCAGAAATCTGTCCCTTTAGAGAACTCGCAGATAATCCTTTATCCAAACCTTCTTGCAGAAAGGAAAGAATCTTAGGAATTTTTACCTTATTCCAAGGGAATCCCTTGGATTCACACCAGCAGATATATCTTTTCCATATTTTATGGTAAATCTTTCTTGTTACCGGTTTTCTGGCCTGAACCAGAGTATCAATCACCGAATCTGAAAACCCACGCTTTGATAGAATCAAGCGTTCAATCTCCAAGCCGTCAGCTGGAGGGAGACCAGATTTGGATGTTCGAATGGACCCTGAACAAGAAGTTCCTTTTTCAAAGGTAGCTTCCATGGTGGAACCGATGACATATTCACCAGGTCTGCATACCAAGTCCTGCGTGGCCACGCAGGAGCTATCAAGATCACCGAGACCCTCTCCTGTTTGATCCTGGCTACCAGCCTGGGAATGAGAGGAAACGGTGGGAACACATAAGCTAGGTTGAAGGTCCAAGGCGCTACTAGTGCATCCACTAGAGTTGCCTTGGGATCCCTGGATCTGGACCCGTAGCAAGGAACCTTGAAGTTCTGACGAGACGCCATCAGATCCATGTCTGGAATGCCCCATAATTGAGTCAACTGGGCAAAAATCTCCGGGTGGAGTTCCCACTCCCCCGGATGGAATGTCCGACGACTCAGATAATCCGCTTCCCAGTTTTCCACACCTGGGATGTGGATCGCAGATAGATGGCAGGAGTGATTCTCCGCCCATTGTATTATTTTGGTTACTTCTTTCATCGCCAGGGAACTCCTTGTTCCCCCCTGATGATTGATATACGCAACAGTCGTCATGTTGTCTGATTGGAATCTTATGAATCTGGCCTTTGCAAGCTGAGGCCAAGCCCTGAGAGCATTGAATATCGCTCTTAGTTCCAGAATGTTTATCGGGAGAAGAGACTCTTCCCGAGACCATAGTCCCTGAGCTTTCAGGGATTCCCAGACCGCACCAAAGCCCACTAGACTGGCGTCGGTCGTGACAATGGTCACGTCTGGTCTGCGGAAGCTCATTCCCTGGGATAGGTGGTCCAGGGATATCCACCAACGGAGTGAATCTCTGGTCTTCTGATCTACTTGAATCACTGGAGACAAGTCTGTATAGTCCCCATTCCACTGTTTCAGCATGCACAGTTGTAATGGTCTTAGATGAATTCGCGCAAAAGGAACTATGTCCATTGCTGCAACCATCAACCCTACTACTTCCATGCACTGAGCTATGGAAGGACGTGGAACAGAATGAAGAACTTGACATGCGCTTAGAAGTTTTGACTTTCTGACATCTGTCAGAAAGATCCTCATTTCTAAGGAATCTATTATTGTTCCCAGGAAGGGAACTCTTGTTGACGGAGACAGAGAACTTTTTTCTATGTTCACCTTCCATCCGTGAGATCTGAGAAAGGCCAGAACGATGTCTGTATGAGCCTTTGCTTTTGAAAGGGACGACGCTTGTATTAGAATGTCGTCCAAGTATGGTACTACTGCAATGCCCCTCGGTCTTAGAACCGCTAGAAGGGACCCGAGTACCTTTGTGAAAATCCTTGGAGCAGTGGCTAATCCGAATGGGAGGGCCACAAACTGGTAATGTTTGTCCAGAAAGGCGAACCTTAGGAACTGATGATGTTCTTTGTGGATAGGAATATGTAGGTACGCATCCTTTAGATCCAAGGTAGTCATAAATTGACCTTCCTGGATAGTGGGTAGAATCGTTCGAATGGTTTCCATTTTGAACGATGGTACCCTGAGAAATTTGTTTAGGATCTTTAAATCCAGAATTGGTCTGAAGGTTCCCTCTTTTTTGGGAACTACGAACAGATTTGAGTAAAATCCCATTCCTTGTTCCGTCATTGGAACTGGGTGTATCACTCCCATCTTTAGCAGGTCTTCTACACAATGTAAGAACGCCTGTCTCTTTATTTGGTTTGAGGATAAGTGAGACATGTGGAACCTTCCCCTTGGGGGTAGTTCCTTGAATTCCAGAAGATAACCCTGAGAAACTATTTCTAGCGTCCAGGGATCCTGAACATCTCTTGCCCAAGCCTGAGCAAAGAGAGAGAGTCTGCCCTCTATTAGATCCGGTCCCGGATCGGGGGCTACTCCTTCATGCTGTTTTGTTAGCGGTAGCAGGCTTCTTGGTCTGCTTACCCTTGTTCCAGCCTTGCATCGGTTTCTAGGCTGGTTTGGACTGTGAGGCATTACCCTCTTGCTTAGTGGATGCAGAATTAGAGGCCGGTCCGTTCCTGAAATTACGAAAGGAACGAAAATTAGACTTATTCTTGGCCTTGAAAGGCCTATCTTGTGGGAGGGCGTGGCCCTTTCCCCCAGTGATGTCTGAGATAATCTCTTTCAATTCTGGTCCAAAGAGAGTTTTACCCTTGAAGGGGATGTTAAGCAATTTTGTCTTGGATGATACATCCGCTGACCAAGACTTTAGCCAAAGCGCTCTGCGCGCCACAATTGCAAACCCTGAATTTTTCGCCGCTAATCTAGCTAATTGCAAAGCGGCATCTAAAGCCAACTTAAGTGCGTGAACTCTGTCCATAACCTCCTCATACGGAGTCTCTCTACTGAACGACTTTTCTAGTTCCTCGAACCAGAACCACGCTGCTGTAGTGACAGGAACAATGCACGAAATGGGTTGTAGAAGGTAACCTTGCTGTACAAAAATCTTATTAAGCAAACCTTCCAATTTTTTATCCATAGGATCTTTGAAAGCACAACTATCTTCTATAGGAATAGTAGTGCGCTTGTTTAGAGTAGAAACTGCCCCCTCGACCTTAGGGACTGTCTGCCATAAGTCCTTTCTGGGGTCGACCATAGGAAATAATTTCTTAAATATAGGAGGGGGAACAAAAGGTATGCCGGGCTTCTCCCACTCCTTATTCACTATGTCCGCCACCCGCTTGGGTATAGGAAAAGCGTCGGGGTGCACCGGAACCTCTAGGAACTTGTCCATCTTGCATAATTTTTCTGGAATGACCAAGCTGTCACAATCATCCAGAGTAGATAACACCTCCTTAAGCAGTGCGCGGAGATGTTCTAATTTAAATTTAAATGTCACAACATCAGGTTCAGCCTGTTGAGAAATTTTTCCTGAATCTGAAATTTCCCCATCTGACAAAACCTCCCTCATGGCCCCTTCAGATTGGTGTGAGGGTATGACAGAACAATTATCATCAGCGCCCTCCTGCTCTTCAGTGTTTAAAACAGAGCAATCGCGCTTTCTCTGATATGCAGGCATTTTGGATAAAATATTTGCTATGGAGTTATCCATTACAGCCGTCAATTGTTGCATGGTAATAAGCATTGGCGCGCTAGAAGTACTAGGGGCCTCCTGCATGGGCAAAACTGGCGTAGACACAGAAGGAGATGATGTAGAACCATGTCTACTCCCTTCATCTGAGGAATCATCTTGGGCAATTTCATTATTTGTGGCAGTACTGTCCTTACTTTGTTTGGACGCTATGGCACAATTATCACACAATTTTGAAGGGGGAGACACATTGGCTTTCATACATATAGAACATAGCTTATCTGAAGGCATAGACCTGTTAAACAGGCTTAAACTTGTCAATAAAGCACAAAAACCGTTTTAAAACAAAACCGTTACTGTCTGCATGTCATCGCCCTCAATGATCTAAGATATCCTGTCCGCTATATCCCAGCTTTGATGCATATTCGGAGTGTTGTTAATCCATTATCAGAGTGGTCTGTAACTGGGTAGGTGGTATATGTGTCCCAGGTCTGAGTATCAAGCTAACTAGTGTTGTTATTGCTATTCATTGTGTGGATGTATCCTAGCCTTGCTAGGGTCTTGTTTGCGCTTACCTGAATGTATGAGCACATATCCCCGTCTAAAGTACCCCCACTTTGGAAACTTACTAATGCTATTTTCCGTGGGGCTGGAGGGAAAGAAGATCTACTTCATTGTACCCCTAATTTCTGGGGGGGTTCCCCCCTTTTGTAACCAAGCTAAATATCCTAGTCTGCGCATGCGCTAGAGTCTAGTAGAGATACCTAATATTTGTGAAAGCGATCTGTTCAGTGCTAAACAATATTAAAGTCTGGTATCTATTTGAACAAGTAAATTATTACAACAGTATGGTAGCTGTGATAGACTCAAAACATGCAGTTACTATTGAAAAAAGGGAAAACCAAAGAATAACTACATTGTGTCCCATATTGGACCTAGAACCAATCATCCCGGCAAATTACATGGTGTACAGTTAAATATACAAGAAACATGGTTATTTGCTATATGAGAGGTTATGCTACGTGGGTATGGGCCACTATAATGTTCAGTAGGAGCCAAAAGTACACAGGTTATACATTCAGAACAACGTGGATAAAACTGATACTTATACGACCTTAAGATTCCTTCAGATAAGTCCAGGAATCTTGTCCCTGTGAAGAGAGACTGCTCCACCTGGGGCAGCCAGTAGAGGTCTTTGCTTCATGTTGAGGTAGAGGCACTTGACCCCAGTTAAGTGTACCTGTGGAAAAGGAGAGTCTTAAATTCTTGGTTGCTGACCTTCCTCCCGGGTTTCTGTTAGGGAGGTCCTGGGGGCCCTCATCAGCATCTCGGAGTGGCCTAATATCTAGGCCCAGGGCTTGTGTAAAGTTAGGGATGTCCTCTGAAGATTTAAGGGTATGGGTGACATTATTTTTGGTAACTATCAGGCTTGTGGGGAACCCACACCTGTAAGGGATCCTTTTGTCTCTTAGAGCTGATGTAATATGCCTTAAGTCCCTTCTTTTTTGTAGTGTTGTGGGGCATAAATCTGAGAACACTTGGATTTCCAATCACCTGAATGTAAGAGGGTGTTTCGCTCTCGCCATCTTGAGGACCTCTTCTTTATCCTTGAAAGAAAGGAATTTCATAATGACATCTCTCGGTGGGGCTCTGTTCGGTGGTTTAGGGCACAGCGCCCTGCGTGCCCTTTCTATTTGTACTTCCTGCGCACCCATGTTATTTTTCAGGTGTCTGATGAATTCTTGGATGTATTGTTGGAGTGCTGGAGGATCCACAGCCTCAGGGACACCACGCAGACGGAGATTACTCCGCCTGCTCCTGTTCTCGAGGCCCTCTATCCGGTCCATGAGGCATTTTACTGTGCCCTCCTGGGCCTGTAGATAGCTGGCTTGTTGTTGCATATCTGAGCTGAGAGTCTCTTGCTTCTCCTCAATTTGGGTGACTCGCCTGCTCACGGCCCTAATATCTCTTCTTAGCTCTCCAAACATATTTTTGAAGTCAATCATTGCATTCTTTATGTCCTCCTTGGAGGAGAGATGTGAGATATAATTCTTTGTAAGATAATTTTGTGATAGCGAACCTTGCTCTGGTTCAGTTGTCTGAGCTACATTATGCTGCCCTGTACTTTCATGTGTGGACTTGCTGGGGGGTATTCCAGGGTCTGCTGAGATTAAATAGTTCTCATGATAGAGGAGTGTGTGCCTTTATGAGGTTTAATGTTCCTTTTGTTAGACATCCTTATTAAAGTCTGTGTTCTCCAGCCGCTTTTATTAACCCCTGCACTCAGTTAAACTTTTATTTTCACAGAGCCCTGCTAGTTCCTACAGATGGCGGGGGTAGGGTCTTTTGTTTGCTGTGGCCTTCTTGTTATCCCCCTCTGACTATCGGCACCTGTATTTTATTATGCTGCGGGTTAGTTGCGTCTTATTGCGGCGTTAGGACTTCCCCCCAGCCTGCCGGGATTATTGTGAGTGTCTCCCCAGCTTTTATTTCTATGCGCCCAGTTAATGACCAGGCTTACCGTTCCCTTGTCAGTCGAGAGTCTGCCGCCAACGATATGCGACGCCCGCCAATCGTGTGGTCTGATGCCTTGTGTCCCGGGGGGACCTGACTGTGCCGAAGTAATTGCCCCTTAGTTGATACGCTTTAATGGCGTCCCCGGTCTTGAGGCCTACGCCTCCGACTAATGTGCCTGGCCACGTGGGTAAGGCCTATCGGCGTCAGGGTCAGTTGCGGCTTCTCAGGGAAGACCCTTAGCGCTTCAGGTGAGACCGTCAAGACCTCCACTTTGTAACCCGGCTCTAGGGGAGTTAGTTGGTCAGGGTTCTACTGACCGCTCTGGTGGGTTGTAGTTTGCCGGGTGTAGATGCTGCGTAATCCAGATGGCAGCTGTCCTCAATCAGTTCCTCCGCTCCGCTATCAGGGGACAAGACCAGCTCAGCAATTGTTTAGGTATATGGTTAGAGACCACTCCTGCGTACTTTTAAAACTTTTTTAGGCTATTCGATCGTTCGAAATGTGAACAAGATTTAACAGGGACTACAGAGCATTAGCAAGATGCAGCCATCTCTCTCGGTGGCTAGGCTCCGGCCCCTCAGAAATGTTTTTAATAAATATAGACTAGCATTCACATTTTAGAACAGAAAAAAACAAAGCAAAGACACAGGGGCTCCTGATGATCGAAAGTGCTGCAAGGTGGCGATATATTCAAAAGGGATCCGATGAGATGTCAAAAATGCTGGTGAAATATTCAAAAGTGCCAACATTACTCTTTAAAGGCAGCATTGCAGAAGGGCATTTTACTATACATTGCAATGGGTGGCGATGCTGGAAATATTCCAAGCAGCATCGGCAATGTAAAGGATCCCTTTTAAATATATAGCACCAAGCCTAATAACTATACCTATGTACCCCTAAACTGACATACCCCATCACCTCAAACTACAGCTTAAAGGGACAGTAAACACCAGAACTTTTGCTGTTTAAAAAGGTAGATAATCCCTTTATTACCCATTCCCCAATTTTGCATAACCAACACAGTTATAATATTATACTTTTTACCTCTGTAATTACCTTGTATCTATGCCTCTGCAAACTGCCCTCTTATTTCAGTTCTTTTGACAGACATGCATTTTTAGCCAATCAGTGCTGACACCTAGGAGCTTCACGTGCGTGAGCTCAATGTTATCTATATGAAACACATGAACTAAAGCCCTCTAGTGGTGAAAAACTGTCAATGCTTTCAGATTAGAGGCAGTCTTGAAGGTCTAAGAAATTAGCACATGAACCTCCTAGATTTAGCTTTCAACTAAGAATACCAAGAGAACAAAGCAAAATTGGTAATACAAGTAAATGGGAAAGTTGTTTAAAATTGCATGCCCTATTTAAATTATGAAAGATTTTATTTGACTTTACCGTCCCTTTAAGCATTATTTTGGGGAAGATTGTCCCCAAACTGTAAACATATGCCATATATTCTACAATTCTAAGTAGCTTTGTCTGCAATGTCATTTAAATCATTAGATATCCATTAGTCTTTACAAGTTGGCTAAATGTTTTACTTAACACATAGATGCATACTTTTCTCAGCGTGGAACTAATTCTTAATGAGCATCACCATAATTTGAAGTGTGCTTGGAAAGCATAAGTTAGTTGAGTTACCTGCATGATAAAAAAGGAGGATGTAATTTTTTTTCCACAACAGAAACTAAAATATACGGTTTCATATTATTCAATAGAATAATAGACACAGTGAAACAACAAATAGAAACCACTATAAAAGGCTAGTTGAAGATATAGAAACATCATAATAAAGCAAATGTATTGTTTTAAACATTAAAAAAAAAAATACACAGTTCTTAAAATATTATTAGCAAAACTAACATTTAAATTACATTGGAATCTACAGTATAAATGCACATGCTTACTTTTAGCTACTTTTTGGCAAACAAAAAAACCTACCTGTTGCTCTCTGGATAGACCTTTCACTGAATTCTTCTTTCTATCTTCATACTTTTCCTTTTCTTTGAGGTATTCTTCAATAGCAACATCAGTAACTTTCTTTTGGACTGGATAAAAAAAAAAATTATGCTTACTTGATAAATTCTTTTTATCGGATCCAACTCTTGGCAACTAGGAGGAGGCAAAGAACATTTCATCCCTCTGCCCTCACTGGTATGCCAGTCGTACGTATAGCCAAGCTAAGCGCAATAGTAAATAAAAAATGTAGGAAAGGGCAATGCATGGAAAATAGAGGTGGAAATACGTAAAGGTCACAAAAATCATTTTTTTTTTAAAAACAAATTTTTATTGAAGTTGTGAGACTATAAAAATGTACAAGTTTCGTCCATGAAGGATAATTGCATCATAAACAATAATTGCATCAAAGCAAGTAAAACACTCAAATAAACAAGTAGTGAGGAAGACACCTGTTATGCCGTAATATGTTATGAAAAGGGGTTTTGAACAAACTAAAATGGAACTTCCTTTTTTATTATATCTTATGACTAATGTTCCCCACATTAACATATAGGGAGCTCTTTAATCTAGTGATGGTAGAATGTGGGGAGTTGGCTTTTGTCCTGGCCACTTTTGGGCCAAAGTATGCGGGGGGGGGGGGGGGGCAAAGTATGCGGGGGGGGGGGGGGGGATTAAGCGGGCAAGAGCTGCTCAGTATAAAGGGGAAGAATGGGGGGGGGGGCGGAGGCTTCCAAGATAGCTATAAAAAAAAATATACGGGAGTATCATGAGACTATAGGTTTTAAATTAGTGAACTGAATTGTTTAGGGTAGTACAAAATGATATATAATGTGGGGGTGGGGTTATTATCAGAGACAAGAGAGACTAGAACAGGCTGCAAGGTGTATTAATATGCTGTGCCGAATTACTTATCTTTAGCTATAATAAGAGTTATCTCAATAAAATTTACCGACTGTACAATGACTTTCACAGTGAATACATATAGTAGAAACCAGATTCTATAAACATATGACTCAATAATAGGGTTATATATATGTACTTCATACAAACGACAGAAAAACATATCCACTGGGGTACATAAAGCATAAAATATTGTTCAGGCTATAAGTACTAGATGTGTCTTGGAGCTAATATGTGAGGCCAGACTTTTAAGTAAATAAAACTGAAACTAAAGAGCAAAGGTTGTCTAAAGGGGGTTTTTACAATAGAGTAACGGAAGCTTGATGATTTAAAAGGGGCCATCTGATTCAAAGTTGAAATACATATAAATAGCTGGGATGCACTCTCAGTAAAAATCTAAACTTCTCAAGTCCCCCACCATATTATAATTGCCTTAATGAGCTAATCTTTTGGTATCAGTATGTTGTTGCTGATTTAAAAAGGAAACATAGGAGGTTAGAAGGCTAGCGTGTTATGTTCTCATAGTCAGATGTCTAATAAACATAGAAGGTTCTTTCTCACGCAAGGGCACAATAATATATAAGGAGAAATTGCAGTATTTGTGGGGAGCCTAGATTGTGAAATGGTCTTTTGGTGAGAATAGCGCCCTCCTCTGTATAGAATAATGAGAATAGGAGATTGAGCTGGGTTATTCCCCCATTTCAGGAGGTAAAAATACTATATTAGGTTTCCATATTGGTGTGTGTTGACCTAACATCTTGGCACCAAGAGAATAAATGGGATATATCAAGACACGTGAAAGGTCCTAAAACATATGAAACCTCCTGACTTATAAATAGCCATCTATATTTAAGCTACACATACTAAACACTTTAATCTTCCGGTGAATATTTTGGAATGAAGTAGCAACCTGTCTCAAAGGGGCAAGGCTGGATGACTTAAATTGCTGCTGTATACCAGTGAGATAGTGGGATTTAATCTCATATACAATGGTTGTATAAGAGTGCTGACATTAGTGCCTGTTAATAACATAGCAGTTATTAAAGTTGAACACTGAAGTCTATTGTGGACACCTCTCTATATTTAAAGCAGTAACGCTATTAAAAGTGACATACATAATCAAGATAAACACATCTTTTCAACGGCTACAACTCTTATAACATACAGTTCACTAAGTGATATAATGAAAGAAAAAAAAAAAACATTAATCAGGAGATTCGGAATTATTCAGCCATTATAATGGAGGAATTAGTCCCATGATCCAATATCACTCTGAGCTACTTATAACAGTAAATGCCAGTCACACAGAGGGAAGTTCAGGGTTTGTAAGACATTATCCAATACCTCTCCTGTATTGGGGATCTAAAACATAAGAGAGGAGCAAATAGATGTGAATCAGTTCATGGGGGAGCAATGAGACAGATATGCTTGTATGGGCTTTCGCATCAAGTGATGTGGGATGAGAGTAGATATGCGATCCGTTTGTTATGGCGATCTGTATTTCAGCATTTCCAGTGTGTCGCCAGTAATCTCTTCGCCTCTTCTGAGCTATGAGGTTCCGAAATATTGAACCCTGCTTATTGTCTGAGGCAGCATGCCATACCTGGATATCGGCTATACTATCCTAGCAGTCAGTTAGAAAAGGCTCTGAATAGTACCGATGTACTTGCCCGAAAGAGTGTAATTCAACTTCTGTACAGTAACCCTCAGATTCTCTAAAGAGTAGGGGGATTTTTTGATCCTCAGTTTGCTTTTCAATCAGCGAAACTCATCAATGCTGATTGCTTGTGGAGCTGTTAATATGAGTTGGGATGGTTTCTTAGAAAGACTCTCCCTGCATCTCCGGACTCTAACTTTAACTTAGGTTCTTACTGAGCGGCTGACAGGACTACTTAAAACTCCAGTCCCATTCCGAAGAGTACTACCCTCCATAAGAGACTATTCCGATCTTTGGCACTTCTCTGCCGTCCTCCTGTGACGAAAGGCAAAGAAAGACTCGGGGGATGAGGGAAGTGGGGGAGGTATTTAGGCCTTTGGCTGGGGTGTCTTTGCCTCCTCCTGGTGGCCAGGTTCTTAATTCCCATCAGTAATAAATGAAGCCGTGGACTCTCCTCCCCTCGATGGAAATGAAATTATCAGTTAAGCATAATTTAGGTTTTTAAAAAAATAAAAAAATCAAGTAGTCTGTCCCTTTAAAAATATTCAGATGTTTCTAAAATCCTGAACCCAGAAGGGCCTGTCCTATCTAGGTTGTGTATATAAGCCATAAAAATGATCTTTCCTAGAATCTTATACAATTTTTAAACATTACCTTTTCCCTTACCCCTGATTTATATTGCTAAATTGCAATCAATACTTCTTAACTTTACCTGGTAGAGGAAGCAACCCAAGTGGGCACAAAACATTTTCTACATTTTCTCCCAGGACTAGAGGTGCCTAGGAGTACCTAACCTTCCATATTATAAAATGGCAATCTTTTTACAGAGATTAATTGAGTGGTTTAAACATTCACATACTAAGGAGTGGGTCGATTTGGAGCATGAATTGGCCGACACTGCACAACTAGGCAACATACGTGCTTACGTACATCATATCCAATTATTGCGGAAATATTTAAGACTTGGCATTTCATCCTTAAGGCCCAAAAAACCATCTACTTCCTCATCCCCACTAACACCATTGAAAAACAATCCTGAAATTGTTCTATTCCTTTCCCCTCCACTGCCTGTACCTTCCTCTTTAAATTCCTTTACTACCCATTCCCCAGATTTGCACAACGGACATTGTTATATTAATATACTTTATAACCTCTAAATCTCTGCCTGTTTCTAAGCCCTTTCAGGCTGTCTATTAGCTAAGTGCATTTTATAAGCTTTTCACAGTCAGATAGTGCTAGTTCATGTGTGCCATATAGAGATCATTGTGCTCACTGCCATGGAGTTTTTTTTAGCACTGATTGGCTAAAATGCAAATGTGTAAAAATAACTGAAATAAGTGGGAAGTCTGCAGAGGCTTAGGTACAAGGTAATCAAAGAGGTAAAAAGGATATTAATATCACAGTGTTGGCTATGCAAAATTGAGGAATGTGTAATAAAGATTTTTTTTTTAAAAAAACCAAAATTTATGCTTACCTGATAAATTTCTTTCTCTTGCGATGTATCGAGTCCACGGATTCATCCAATACTTGTGGGATATTCTCCTTCCCAACAGGAAGTGGCAAAGAGAGCACCCACAGCAGAGCTGTCTATATAGCAACTCCCTTAGCTCCACCCCCAGTCATTCGACCGAAGGCTAGGAAGAAAAAGGAGAAACTATAGGGTGCAGTGGTGACTGAAGTTTTTTAAATAAAAATATACTACCTGTCTGAAATAGACAGGGCGGGCCGTGGACTCGATACATCGCAAGAGAAAGAAATTTATCAGGTAAGCATAAATTTTGTTTTCTCTTGCAAGATGTATCGAGTCCACGGATTCATCCAATACTTGTGGGATACCAATACCAAAGCTTTAGGACACAGATGAAGGGAGGGACAAGACAGGTACCTAAACGGAAGGCACCACTGCTTGTAGAACCTCTCTCTCAAAAATAGCCTCCGAAGAAGCAAAAATATCAAATTTGTAAAATTTTGAAAAAGTATGAAGCGAAGACCAAGTCGCCGCCTTACAAATCTGTTCAACAGAAGCCTCATTTTTAAAAGCCCATGTGGAAGTCACTGCTCTAGTAGAATGAGCAGTAATCCTTTCAGGAGGCTTCTGGCCAGCAGTCTCATCAGCCAAACGGATGATGCTTTTCAGCCAAAAAGAAAGAGAGGTAGCCGTAGCCTTTTGACCTCTCCGCTTACCAGAATAGACAACAAACAACGAAGATGTTTGACGAAAATATTTAGTTGCTTGTAAGTAGAACTTTAAAGCACGAACCACATCAAGATTGTGCAACAGACGATCCTTCTTGGAAGAAGGATTAGGACACAGAGAAGGAACAACAAGTTCCTGATTGATATTCCTATTAGAAACAACCTTAGGAAGGAATCCAGGTTTGGTACGCAAAACCACCTTATCAGCATGGAAAACAAGATAAGGTAAGTCACACTGTAAAGCAGATAACTCAGAAACTCTTCGAGCCGAAGAGATAGCTACTAAAAACAGAACTTTCCAAGATAGAAGCTTAATATCTATGGAATGCATAGGTTCAAACGGGTCCCCTTGAAGAACATTAAGAACTAAGTTTAAGCTCCAAGGCGGAGCAACAGGTTTGAATACAGGCTTGATCCTGACTAAAGCCTGACTAAACGCCTGAACGTCTGAACGTCTGGAACATCTGCCAGACGTTTGTGTAAAAGAACAGACAAAGCAGATATCTGTCCTTTCAAGGAACTAACTGATAATCCCTTCTCCAATCCTTCTTGGAGAAAAGACAATATCCTAGGAATCCTAATCTTACTCCATGAGTAACCCTTGGATTCACACCAATAAAGATATTTTCGCCATATCTTATGATAGATTTTCCTGGTGACAGGCTTTCTAGCCTGAATCAGGGTATCAATGACCGACTGACCGACTCAGAAAACCCACGCTTTGATAAAATCAGGCGTTCAATCTCCAAGCAGTCAGACGCAGAGAAATTAGATTCGGATGCTTGAATGGACCCTGGATTAGAAGGTCCTGCCTCATCGGCAGAGTCCACGGTGGAACAGATGACATGTCCACCAGATCTGCATACCAAGTCCTGCGTGGCCACGCAGGCGCTATCAAAATCACTGAAGCTCTCTCCTGCTTGATTCTGGCAACCAGACGTGGAAGGGGAGGAAACGGTGGAAATACATAAGCCAGGTTGAAGGACCAGGGCACTGCTAGAGCATCTATCAGTACTGCCTGGGGATCCCGGGACCTGGATTCGTAACAAGGAAGCTTGGCGTTCTGACGAGATGCCATCAGATCTAATTCTGGTGTGCCCCATAGCCGAGTCAGCTGGGCAAATACTTCCGGATGGAGCTCCCACTCCCCCTGGATGAAAAGTCTGGCGACTTAGGAAATCCTCCTCCCAGTTCTCTACCCCTGGGATATGGATTGCTGAAAGATGGCAAGAGTGAGTCTCCGCCCATCGGATTATTTTGGTCACCTCCATCATCGCTTCGTGTTCCTCTTTGATGATTGATATAAGCTACAGTCGTGATGTTGTCCGACTGAAATCTGATGAACTTGGCCGCAGCCAGCTGGGGCCACACCTGAAGAGCATTGAATATCGCTCTCAGTTCTAGAATGTTTATCAGGAGGAGAGCTTCCTCCTGAGACCATAAACCCTGAGCTTTCAGGGAGTTCCAGACTGCACCCCAGCCCAGTAGGCTGGCCTCTGTCGTTACTATGAGCCACTCTGGCCTGCGGAAACACATTCCCAGAGACAGGTGGTCCTGAGACAACCACCAAAGAAGAGCATCTCTGGTCTCCTGATCCAGATTTATTTGAGGAGATAAATCTGCATAATCCCCATTCCACTGTTCAAGCATGCATAGTTGCAGTGGTCTGAGGTGTAGACGGGCAAAAGGAACTATGTCCATTGCCGCTACCATAAGTCCGATTACCTCCATACACTGAGCCACTGATGGCCGAGGAATGGAATGAAGAGCTCGGCAGGTGGTTATGAGTTTTGATTTCCTGACCTCCGTCAGAAATATTTTCATTTCTACTGAGACTATCAGAGTCCCTAGCAAGGAAACTCTTGTGAGAGGGAAGGGAGAACTCTTTTATGTTCACCTTCCACCCATGAGATCTCAGAAAAGCCAACACGATGTCCGTGTGGGACTTGGCTAGCTGGAAAGTCGACGCTTGAATTAAGATGTCGTCTAGATAAGGCGCCACTGCTATGCCCCGCGGTCTTAGAACCGCCAAAAGGGACCCTAGCACTTTTGTGAAAATTCTGGGAGCTGTGGCCAACCCCAAGGGAAGGGCCACAAACTGGTAATGCATGTCCAGAAAGGCGAATCTGAGGAATTGATGATGATCTCTGTGAATAGGGATGTGCAGATACGCATCCTTTAAGTCCACGTGGTCATATATTGACCCTCCTGGATCAGAGGCAGAATGGTCCGAATGGTCTCCATCTTGAACGATGGTAACCTGAGGAATTTGTTTAGAATTTTGAGATCCAAGATTGGTCTGAAAGTTCCTTCTTTTTTGGGAACCACAAACAGGTTTGAGTAAAACCCTAGCCCTTGTTCCGCTTTTGGAACTGGGCTAATCACTCCCATGGTATGTAGGTCTTCTACACAGCGTAAGAACGCCTCTCTCTTTGTCTGGTTTGCAGACAATTGAGAAATGTGAAATCTCCCTCTTAGAGGGGAGTCTTTGAAGTCCAGAAGATAACCCTGGGTAACAATTTCTAAAACCCAGGAATCGTGAACATCTCTTGCCCAAGCCTGGGCGAAGAGAGAGAGTCTGCCCCCTACTAGATCCTGTCCCGGATCGGGGGCTACCCCTTCATGCTGTCTTAGAGGCAGCAGCAGGCTTCTTGGCCTGTTTACCCTTGTTCCAAGCCTGGTTAGGTCTCCAGACTAACTTGGATTGGGCAAAGTTCCCCTCTTGCTTCGCAGCTGGGGAAGAGGAAGAGGGACCACCCTTGAAGTTCCGAAAGGAACGAAAATTATTTTGTTTCATCCTCATTTTATTTGTTTTATCCTGAGGGAGGGCATGGCCTTTCCCTCCAGTGATGTCTGAAATAATCTCTTTCAGTTCAGGCCCGAATAGGGTCTTTCCCTTGAAAGGAATGTTCAAAAGTTTAGATTTTGATGACACATCAGCAGACCAGGACTTAAGCCATAAAGCCCTGCACACTAAAATGGCAAAACCTGAATTATTTGCTGCTAATTTAGCCAGTTGAAAAGCGGCATCTGCAATGAAAGCATTAGCCAGCTTAAGGGCCTTAATGCTATCCATAATATCCTCTAATGGAGTCTCCATCTGAAGAGCCTCTTCTAGAGCCTCGAACCAGAAAGCAGCTGCAGTAGTTACAGGAACAATGCATGCAATAGGTTGGAGAAGAAAACCTTGATGAACAAAAATTTTCTTTAGGAGACCTTCTAATTTTTTATCCATAGGATCTTTGAAAGCACAACTGTCTTCGATAGGTATAGTTGTACGCTTGGCGAGAGTAGAAATAGCTCCCTCCACCTTAGGGACCATCTGCCACGAGTCCCGCATGGTGTCAGATATGGGAAACATTTTCTTAAAAACAGGAGGGCGAGCGAACGGTATACCTGGTCTATCTCACTCCTTAGTAACAATGTTTGCAATCCTCTTAGGGACTGGAAAAACATCAGTGTAAACAGGAACCTCTAAGTATTTGTCCATTTTAGACAATTTCTCTGGGACCACTATAGGGTCACAATCATCCAGAGTCGCTAATACCTCCCTGAGCAACAAGCGGAGGTGTTCAAGCTTAAATTTAAAAGCCATCATATCAGAACCTGTCTGAGGGAGCGTCTTCCCTGAATCAGAAATCTCTCCCTCAGATAGCAAATCCCTTACCCCTACTTCAGAACATTGTGAGGGTATATCGGATACGGCTACTAAAGCGTCAGAAGGCTCAGTATTTGTTCTTAACCCAGAGCTGTCACGCTTTCCTTGTAACCCAGGCAGTCTAGATAAAACCTCTGTGAGGGTTGTATTCATAACTGTGGCCATGTCTTGTAAAGTAAATGAAGTCGACGCACTAGAGGTACTTGGTGTGACTTGTGCGGCCGTTACTGGTTGTGACACTTGGGAAGAGCTAGATGGCATAACCTCATTTCTTTCTGTCTGAGAATCATCTAATGCTATATTTTTAAGTGCTATAATATGCTCTTTAAAATTTATAGACATATCAATGCAAGTGGGACACATTCTAAGAGGGGGTTCCACAATGGCGTCTAAACACATTGAACAAGGAGTTTCCTTGATGTAAGACATGTTAAACAGGCTAGTAATGAAACAAGCAAGTTTGGAAAATACTGTATTCAAAGTAAAAAAAAATTTAAAAAAATACTTTAAAAAAAATGATACTGTGCCTTTAAGAGAAAAAAAGATGCAAAACAGTGTAAAAAAGCAGTAAACGAAATTTTTACAGTGGAATCATAAAGCTTTAGTAAGATTGCCCCCCCAGTCAATTAAACGATACCCCTTAATGGAAAAACCGGATTGACAAAACCTGCCCTTAGGGATAGATTTGTGGGGAAAAAGCTTCCTTTAGGTCCTCAAGTACAGCATGACCCTCCAGAGTAGCAGCTGGATGTCTTGTGTGTAAAACAAACTGTGCATCTGAGGCGCGAAAATAGGCCCCTCCCACCTCACTCGATGTCAGTGGGACCTAAAAGAAACACACCAAAGTGTTTCTAAACTAGCCATGTGGGTTAATAACCCTTGAATAAGCCATAATGGAGCTCCCAAAGTCCCTCAAAACGTTAATCTCTCTTAATAAAAAACGTTTGTCTTTTAAGTGTCACCAGTAACAAATTAGCCCTTTGTGCAAGCTGGGATACCATACTAAGTCTCTGAATACAGCTTACCCTTCCCTCATGGGGAAACTGTCAGCCTTTTCTAGAATTATCACAGTCTGTCTAGAAAAAAATTGACTGAACATACTTCAATGCAGCTTAGCATGCAAACTGTTCCCCCAACTGAAGTTTTCCTGTACTCCTCAGCCTCTGTGGGAACAGCAGTGGATCTTAGTTACAAAGTGCTAAGATCATCATCCTCCTTGCAGAAATCTTCATCCCTTTTCTGCTAGAGAGTGAATAGTACACACCGGTACCATTTAAAATAACAAACTTTTGCTTGAGAAAATAAAAACTAACATTTTTGTCACCACACTCACTTTACCCTTCCTAGTACTTAAGCAAAGAGAATGACTGGGGGGTGGAGCTAAGGGAGGAGCTATATAGACAGCTCTGCTGTGGGTGCTCTCTTTGACACTTCCTGTTGGGAAGGAGAATATCCCACAAGTATTGGATGAATCCGTGGACTCGATACATCTTGCAAGAGAAAAACTTTTCTTTCATGATTCAGGTAGAGCATGCACTTTTTCCAATTTATTTCTATTATTTAATTTGTTTAATTCGCTTTGTATAATTTGTTGAAAGGTATACCTAAGTAGGCTATGAAGCTGCCGATTTGTTTCTGCACATATATGCCTCGTCATTCGCTTTCAGCTAGCTTCCAGTAGTACATCATTGCTCCTTCAACAAAGGATACCAAGACAGACAAATACATTTAAAATACTAATAAATTTATTTAAAAAAATAAATAAAAAAGAATAAATAAAAACGAGAGATCCCTAATTGTAATTTAACTTACATTATACATTTGTCCATATTTTAGTATTTTTTTTACCTTGAAAGCACTAGGAAGCATTTTAGGCATGCTATGGAGACGGTTAATATTGAATATCAATCTAAGCAGGAGCTGAGCAAACAGAAGCAGGAAGGACTTGGCTTAAATGATTAACGTACATGGTGCCAACGTTATCAAGGCATTATGCCAATACAAGTAAACTTTCTGCCAAAATATAAAAAAAATATAATGCAAATAGTAAGCTGTCATTCATTTGGGACCACATATGCCAACTGACTCGGCCAAAATGGAATTTTGGAAGTGGCATGCGCATAGCAATCATTACATTTATTGCATGAGTGTACATTTCAACATATAGTTCTCTGGTATCTATGGTAAAGTGTCCTTACTTTGAACTTTGTATGTAGTTTTCAAATAAGCCTAAAATGTTACTTTTTCTATAATTCTTAACAACATGAGACCCCTTAAAAAGATAAATCCCAAAATCTTTTCCATGGCGGTTCATGTAAGCCCTAGAGTAGGTTGTTCACACCTTAAGTCAGACTCCTGCATCCTCATGCCAATTCAGAGTTTTTGTGTATCTAGGGGATTAAGGCAATTATTATACTTAAAATTGTCATTTAAGGTTTAAGTAGAAATGTTTTATTTTTGCTAAGATTAATACAATTTCTAAGATTTGCTCACCAGTTCTACAACTGAAAGAAGTAAATGATATGTTTCCCAGGGTTGGTCTGGCAGTAGTATTAACCAGAAAAAGGTCATTAGAGCAGGTAAGTACAAAATCCCCTTATTTTTTTATCTGCAAAGGCATTGAAAGGTATATACAGGTAGCCCTCGGTTTACGCCGGGGTTAGGTTCCAGAAGGAATGGTTGTAAATCGAAACCGTTGTAAATTGAAACCCAGTTTATAATGTAAGTCAATGGGAAGTGAGGGAGATAGGTTCCAGGCCCCTCTCAAAATTGTCATAAGTAAGACCTAATACATTATTTTTAAAGCTTTGAAATGAAGACTTTAAATGCTAAACAACATTATAAACCTAATAAAATAATCGCACAACACAGAATATATAATTAAACTAAGTTAAATGAACAAAAACATTTGCTAAACAGCATTATAAACCAAATAAAATAATCACACAACACAGACTTTACTTGAATTTTTCTGCAAACAGTTCTTTATATGCATTCCAATCTGGACTGATTTATAGATCTTGTTCCTTTGAAATCTGCTCGATAGCTCAGGTCTGATTAAATTGATTAATTTCAGCTTGCTTGGCTTTGCTGCAACACAAGCGGACAGCTCCACCTACTGGCTATTTTAATAAATGCACTGCTTCTCAATGCTTTTCAATAGCAGTCACATGACTGGAAAAAAAGGTTGTTATTCTGAAACGGTGTAAATTGAACCGTTGTAAAACGAGGGCCACCTGTATATATATATATATATATATATATATATATATATATATATATATATAAAAGAAAAAAACATGGTATATAAAAATAAAACAATCCATTTTCTATATTTGTAGATTTTTTTTTTTTTTTTTTTTGACAGCCAATTTTTTTAATAGAATTTTTTTTTTTTTTTTTATTTTCAAAAGTTTATTGAAATCAAAACAGTTACATCAAAATAAGACGCTTAGAATAAATAGCGTTTTGAAACATTACACTTCAGATTTGTAAACAAAATAAAATAGGGGGGGGGTAGGGACATATAGATGAAATCAAAATATGGCTACAATCAATAGATAACAAATAGAAAGTAAAAGAGTCTCTTAGCATACATTCCGTTTCAACAAACATAGGTTATTACTTTATCAATTTTTGAAATAATAATTAGGGTAGATCTATGTATGTGTATCTCAGTGTGACTGTGAGGGGTATTTTTGTACATATGACTCCCACATAGACGTCATTTGGGCATATAGGTCTGTGTTTTTGTTTTTCATATAGGAATATCCCTCTAAGGAGATTGTGCGATGGCACTCTGCGTGCCACTGAATAAGGGACGGTACGTCTTCAGACTTCCATTTCCTGGCTATCAAAATTTTAAAGCTGTTGCTTAGAATGTATAGTAGTTTTTTTGATGGGGTAGGGAGTTTTTTTGGGACTTTGTTAAAAAGCCACAAGCATGGGTCAGGGGGTATATTTACACCCAGGATTTCACTTGTCTCCTTAGCTATTTCTAACCAGATGGGCGCTAATTTATTACATTGCCACCAGACATGGGACATGTGGCATTCCTGGGACCCACATCTCCAGCAGTGTGCCGATTTAAGTCTATATATCTTTTTGCACCTTTCAGGGGTCAGGTACCACCTCTGTAAGATTTTTAAGTTGAGTTCTACAAATTTACTTGAGACCGACGTTTTTTTAATGTTGGTAAATATCTGCAAGGCATCCACATGGGACATGTCTATGCCTAGTTCTAGGTTCCATCTGTCAATGTAATATGGAAGTGAGCCCTGCGGCTGTTGCGACAGCATTGTATGAATGATTGAGAGTGCATGTCTAGTCGGGGTGGGTTACTATATTTGTAGATTTTCAAACATAAAAATACTACATATTGAGAATAAATATCTTAAAATCCACATACTTTTTATCTGGACAAAAGGAAGGAAATTTTGTATTTGGAAAATCAGTGAGTATCTTGACTGGGATCTAAAGAAAAAGGCTACAAAATAAGTTTATTCTATTTAATTACCAACTGGGGAAAGTAAAAACAACTGATAATAATGTGTTCCACAAGAATATGTGGTGGTAAAAAAAAAAAAAAAAAGAATTTGAAATTCCCGGCTTAATTTAAAGGTTCAAACAGAGTTTTCATTAGAGCATCAGTCAGGTTCTACGTTGAAACAAATCTCACATTTTAGCAGTAGCTGAAACATGGCATAAATAAAAACTGATTTTCAGCATATTTGTTATGTAAAACAGCTGACTGAAACTTGCACCTCAAAGCATTTATACTTAGGATACTGAACCAAATTTTTTTCTTTCATGAGCTCAGATACAGCATGCAATTTTAGGTAACTTTCGAATCTACTGTTGTTACCAAATCTTTCTTCATTCTCTTGGTATCTTTATATTGAAAAAGCAGGAATGTAAAGCCTACAAGCCGGCCCATCTTTGATTCAGAACCTGGGTACAGCTTGCTGATTGATGACTAAATGTACCTACCTATCAGTAAGCGCTATCCAGAATTCTAAACAAAAAATGGGCCGTCTTGTAAGAAAAAATTATTATAGGAGTAAATTGCTTAAAATTGCACGCTCTATCTGAATTATGAAAGAAAATAATTGGGTTCAGTATCCCTTTAAATCTTTGAGGAAAGAAAACCCATCATGTGAAGATTCAAGAATTTGACAAACGACAATGGCATCAAAGGACTGTCTAAAGACAAAGTTCTTGTCTCTACATAATTGTAGAAGAAAATGGGCCAGGAAGTAGATATCCTCCAGGTATTTAACCATCCAAATCCCCTAGCTTTCTTATGTATGTATTAAGGGTAGCCAAACCTTTAGCAAAGGTGTGTGGTTGGATTACCAAAACAAAAGGAAGGAATAGTAACTAGAAATGCTTGAAATTTGTGTATATATATATATATATATATATATATATATATATATATATATATATATATATATACATATATATACATACATACACACACACACACATATATATATATATATATACATACATACAGTATCTTACAATAGTGAGTACACCCCTCACATTTTTGTAAATATTTTATATCTTCTCATGTGACAACACTAAAGAAATGACAATGTAAATTAGTGAGTGTACAGCCTGTATAACAGTGCAAATTTGCTGTCCCCTCAAAATAACTAAAAACACAGCCATTAATATATAAACCATTGGCAACAAAAGTGAGTACACCCCCTAAGTGGAAATGTCCAAATTGGGCCCAGTTGGCCATTTTCCCTCCCCAGTGTCATGTGACTCGTTAGTGATAAAAGGTCTCAGGTGTGAATGGGGAGCCGGTGTGTTAAATTTGGTGTTATCGCTCTCACACTCTCTCATACTTGTCACTGGAAGTTCAACATGGCACCTCATGGCAAAGAACTCTCTGAGGATCTGAAAAAAAAGAATTGTTGCTCTACATAAAGATGGCCTAGGCAATAAGAAGATTGCCAAGACCCTGAAACTGAGCTGCAGCACAGTGGGCAAGACCATACAGCAGTTTCACAGGACAGGTTCCACTCAGAACAGGCCTCGCCATGGTCGACCAAAGAAGTTGAGTGCACTTACTCAGCGTCATATCCAGAGGTTGTCTTTGGGAAATAGACCTATGAGTGCTGCCAGCATTGCTGCAGTGGTTGAAGGGGTGGGGGTTCAGCCTGTCAGTGCTCAGACCATACGCCGCACACTGCATCAAATTGGTCTGCATGGCTGTCGTCCCAGAGGGAAGCCTCTTCTAAAGATGATACACAAGAAAGCAGGCACGCAGTTTGCTGAAGACAAGCAGACTAAGGACATGGATTACTGGAACCATGTCCTGTGGTCCGAGACCAAGATAAACTTATTTGGTTCAGATGATGTCAAGCATGTGTGGCGGCAAACAAGTGAGGAGTACAAAGACAAGTGCGTCTTGCATGGTGATGGAAGTGTCATGGTCTGGGCCTGTATGAGTGCTGCCGGCACTGGGGAGCGACAGTTCATTGAGGGAACCATGAGTGCCAACATGTACTGTGACATACTGAAGCAGAGCATGATCCCCTCCCTTTGTAAACTGGGCTGCAGGGCAGTATTCCAACATGATAAAGACCCGAAACACACCTCCAAAACGGCCTTTGCCTTACTAAAGAAGCTGAGGGTAAAGGTAATGGACTGGCCAAGCATGTCTCCAGACCTAAACCATAATGAGCATCTGTGGGGCATCCTCAAACAGAAGGTGGGGGAGCACAAGGTCTCTAACATCCATCAGCCTTGTGATGTCATCATAGAGGAGTGGAAGGGGACTCCAGTGGCAACCTGTGAAGCTCTAGTGAACTCCATGCCCAAGAGCGTTAAGGCAGGGCTGGAAAATAATGGTGGCCACACAAAAAATTGACACTTTGGGCCAAATTTGGACATTTCCACTTAGGGGTGTACTCACTTTTGTTGCCAACGGTTTAGACATTTATGGCTGTGTGTTGAGTTATTTTGAGGGGACAGCAAATTTACACTGCTATACAGGCTGTACACTCACTACTTTACATTGTAGCAAAGTGTAATTTCTTCAGTGTTGTCACATGAAAAGATATAATGAAATATTTACAAAAATGTGAGGGGTGTACTCACTTTTGTGAGATACTGTATATACTACAGTATGCGTCCATCGTCAGTTGTGCACGCACCATCAAAGGAATGTTGGCTGGGTGAGGCAGGTTAAAAGAATGTATGCTGCGCGCGAAGCCAAAAGAATCCACCTGGATGCAGCGTAAAAAATCCCAACCGCCCACACAAAATATAACAAAAAAACTAACCTCCCACACAAAGTATCAACAAACACTGAAACCGCCAACATTGCAAAATAATAAAGTAATGAACCCCTAATCCGCAAATAACATAATTAAAATATTAACGCTTAAACCAGCAAACCCCCATATCGCAATAAACCTAATTAACTTATTAACCCCTAAACCGCCAACCACCCACATCGCAATAAAGCTAATTCACCTATAAACTCCTAAACCGCCAACCACCCACAACCCAAATAACTAATTTAATTACTAAGCCCCCTAAATTAACCCCAATACTAAGTTACATTTAAAATAATAAAATCTAACATTAAATTACAAAAAAAACGGTAAAATTACAGAACAAAATAAACCAAATTATCAAAAACAAAAAAAATTAAACCTAATCCCTATAAAAATAAAAAAGCCCCCCACCAAAATAAAAACACCCCATAATCTAATCTAAACTACCAATATCCCTTAAAAGGGACTTTTGTACTGCATTGCCCTAAATTAAACTGCTATTTTATACACTATCCCCCACCTACCAAACCCCCCAAAATAAAAAAAACCTAAACTACCCATTGCCCCTAAAGTGGCATTTGTATGGGCATTCATCTCTTTTCCAGCACATTAAATCCCTAATCTAAAAAAAAAAAAAATCCTAAATCTAAGCCCCAAAAAGGTACACACTGTCCTGAAGTCCGGCGTAGAAGGTCTTCTTCCAGGCGGCTCCATCATATTCTATCTTCATCCGGAACGAAGGCAGCACAGAGCGGAGGTGCAGAGCTGGCTTCCCCGATGCGTGGATCCTCAGCGGCGGAGGTCCTTTGCGACGTGGAGGCTTCTCTTTGGGGTACCTTGCATTCCTATTGGCTTGAAATTTTTAAATCAGCCAATAGAATGAGAGCTACTGAAATCTGATTGACTGATTTGAACAGCCAATAGGATTTCAGTAGCTCTCATCTATTTGGCTGACTTAAAAATGTCAGCCAATAGGAATGCAAGGTTCCCCAAATTGAATGCAGTACCTTGCATTCAATCTTTAGTGTACGACGGACATCGGATGAAGAAGAGCCTCCACGCCGCTGAGGAACGCCGCTGAGGATCCATGAAATCGGGGAAGCCAGCTCTGCACCTACACCTTCGTTCCGGATGAAGATAGAAGATGATGGAGCCCCCTGAAAGTCGACCTTCTCTGCCCGACTTCAGGAACGATGAGTACCTATTTGGGGCTTAGTTTTAAGATTTTTTTTTTTTCAGATTAGGGTTTTTTGGGCTGGAAAAGAGCTGATTGCCCTTTAAAGGGCAGTAAAAGAGCTGATTTCCCTTTTAAGGGTAGTAAAAAAGCTGAATGTCCTTTTAAGGGCAATGCCCATACAAATGCACCTTTAGGGGGAATGGGTAGTTTAGTTTTTTTTTTTAGTGTTAGTTTTTTTATTTTGGGGGGTTTGGTGGGTGGGGGTTTTTACTGTTAGGGGGTAATTGGTAATTTGTTTATGTAAAAGAGCTGTTTAACTTAGGGCAATGCCCTACAAAAACAAAATGTATGCTTACCTGATAAATGTATTTATTTCCCGGCATGGAGAGTCCCCAACGTCATTCCAATTACTAGTGGGATATTCAACTCCTGGTCAGCAAGAGGAGGCAAAGAGCACCCCAGCAAAGCTATTAAGTGTAACCTCCCTTACCCATAATCCCCAGTCATTCAGCCGAAGGAAAATGGAAAAAAGGAAATTTATGCTTACCTGATAAATTGATTTCTTTTATGATATACAGAGTCCACGGGTTTCATCCTTACTTGTGGGATATAATCCTCCTGTTAACAGGAAGTGGCAAAGAGCACCACAGCAGAGCTGCTATATAACTCCTCTCTTAACTCCTCCCCCCAGTCATTTGACCGAAGGTATAGGAAGAGAAAGGGAAAAACTAAAAAGGTGCAGAGGTGACTGAAGTTTAGAAAAAATAAATCCTGTCCCAAAATGACAGGGTGGGCCGTGGACTCGGTATATCGTAAAATAAATCAATTGATCAGGTAAGCATAAATTTCCTTTTCTTTTACAAGATATACGGGTTTCATCCTTACTTGTGGGATACCAATACCAAAGCTTTAGGACACGGATGAAAGGGAGGGATAAGACAGGAACCTAAACGGAAGGTACCACTGCTTGAAGCACCTTTCTCCCAAAAATAGCCTCAGAAGAAGCAAAAGTATCAAATTTGTAAAATTTGGAAAAAGTATGAAGGGAGGACCAAGTCGCAGCCTTACAAATCTGTTCAACAGAAGCATAGTTTTTAAAGGCCCATGTGGAAGCCACAGCTCTAGGCTGCTGACCAGCAGTCTCGTATGCCAGGCGGATGATGCTTTTCAGCCAAAAAGAGAGAGAGGTAGCCGTAGTTTTTGACCCCTACGTTTTCCAGAATAAACAACAAACAGAGAAGATGTTTGACGGAAATCATTGGTCGCTTGTAAATACAATTTTAAAGAACGAACCACGTCCAAATAATGTAACAGACGTTACTTCTTAGAGGAAGGATTAGGACACAAGGAAGGAACAACAATTTCCTGATTAATACTCTTATTTGAAACAACCTTAGGAAGGAATCCAGGTTTTGTACGCAAAACCACCTTATCAGAATGGAATATAAGATAAGGGGAATCACATTGTAACCCAGAAAGCTTGGAAACTCTTCGAGCAGAAGAGATAGCAACTAAAAACAAAACTTACCAAGATAACATCTTAATATCTATGGATGCATGGGTTCAAACGGAACCCCTTGAAGAACATTAAGAACTAAATTTAAACTCCATGGCGGAGCAATAGGTTTAAACACAGGCTTGATCCTGATTAAAGCCTGACAAAATGCCTGAACGTCTGGGACATCTGCCAGACGCTTGTGAAGTAAAATTGACAAAGCAGAAATGTGTCCCTTTAAGGAACTAGCTGATAATCCCTTCTCCAATCCTTCTTGGAGAAAAGACAAAATCCTAGGAATCCTAATGTTACTCCATGAGTAGCCCTTGGAGTCACACCAATAAAGATATTTACACCATATCTTATGATAAATTTTTCTAGTGACCGGCTTGTGAGCCTGAATCAGAGTATCAATAACCGACTCAGAGAAACCTCGCTTAGATAAAAACATAATTTATGCTTACCTGATAAATTCCTTTCTCCTGTAGTGTAGTCAGTCCACGGGTCATCCATTACTTATGGGATATTAACTCCTCCCTAACAGGAAGTGCAAGAGGATCACCCAAGCAGAGCTGCTATATAGCTCCTCCCCTCTACGTCATACCCAGTCATTCGACCAAAACCAAACGAGAAAGGAGAAACTATAGGGTGCAGTGGTGACTGGAGTTTAATTCAAAATTTAGACCTGCCATAAAAAACAGGGCGGGCCGTGGACTACTACAGGAGAAAGGAATTTATCAGGTAAGCATAAATTATGTTTTCTCCTGTTAAGTGTAGTCAGTCCACGGGTCATCCATTACTTATGGGATACCAATACCAAAGCTAAAAGTACACGGATGACGGGAGGGACAGGCAGGATCTCTACACGGAAGGAACCACTGCCTGAAGAACCTTTCTCCCAAAAACAGCCTCCGAAGAAGCAAAAGTGTCAAATTTGTAAAATTTGGAAAAAGTATGAAGAGAAGACCAAGTTGCAGCCTTGCAAATCTGTTCAACAGAGGCCTCATTCTTAAAGGCCCACGTGGAAGCCACAGCTCTCGTAGAATGAGCTGTAATTCTTTCAGGAGGCTGCTATCCAGCAGTCTCATAGGCTAAACGTATTATGCTACGAAGCCAGAAAGAGAGAGAGGTAGCAGATGCTTTTTGACCTCTCCTCTGTCCAGAATAAATGACAAACAGGGAAGAAGTTTGGCGAAAATCTTTAGTTGCCTGTAAATAAAATTTCAGGGCACGGACTACGTCTAGATTGTGCAGAAGTCGTTCTTTCTTTGAAGAAGGGTTAGGGCACAATGATGGAACAACAATCTCTTGATTGATATTCTTGTTAGTGACTACCTTAGGTAAGAACCCAGGTTTAGTACGCAGAACTACCTTGTCTGAATGAAAAATCAGATAAGGAGAATCACAATGTAAGGCCGATAACTCAGAGACTCTTCGAGCCGAGGAAAAAGCCATTAAAAACAGAACTTTCCAAGATAACAGCTTGATATCAATGGAATGAAGGGGTTCAAACGGAACACCCTGTAAAACGTTAAGAACTAAGTTTAAGCTCCACGGTGGAGCAACAGTCTTAAACACAGGCTTAATCCTGGCCAAAGCCTGACAAAAAGCCTGAACGTCTGGAACTTCTGACAGACGTTTGTGTAAAAGGATGGACAGAGCTGAGATCTGTCCCTTTAAAGAACTTGCAGATAAACCCTTTTCTAAACCTTCTTGCAGAAAAGACAATATCCTAGGAATCCTAACCTTACTCCATGAGTAACTCTTGGATTCGCACCAGTGTAAATATTTACGCCATATTTTATGGTAAATTTTCCTGGTAACAGGTTTCCTAGCCTGTATTAAGGTATCAATTACTGACTCCGAAAATCCACGCTTTGATAAAATCAAGCGTTCAATCTCCATGCAGTCAGCTTCAGAGAAATTAGATTTTGATGTTTGAAAGGACCCTGAATTAGAAGGTCCTGTCTCAGAGGCAGAGACCAAGGTGGACAGGATGACATGTCCACTAGATCTGCATACCAGGTCCTGCGTGGCCACGCAGGCGCTATTAGAATCACCGATGCTTTCTCCTGTTTGATCCTGGCAATCAATCGAGGAAGCATCGGGAAGGGTGGAAACACATAAGCCATCCTGAAGGTCCAAGGTGCTGTCAGAGCATCTATCAAGGCCGCTCCCGGGTCCCTGGACCTGGACCCGTAACAAGGAAGCTTGGCGTTCTGGCGAGACGCCATGAGATCCATATATATAAGTATTTGGGCAAAGACCTCCGGATGAAGTTCCCACTCCCCCGGATGAAAAGTCTGGCGACTTAGGAAATCCGCCTCCCAGTTCTCCACGCCTGGGATGTGGATCGCTGATAGGTGGCAAGAGTGAGACTCTGCCCAGAGAATTATCTTTGAGACTTCCATCATCGCTAGGGAACTCCTTGTCCCTCCTTGATGGTTGATGTAAGCCACAGTCGTGATGTTGTCCGACTGAAACCTGATGAACCTCAGAGTTGCTAGCTGAGGCCAAGCTAGAAGGGCATTGAAAACTGCTCTTAATTCCAGAATGTTTATGGGAAGGAGACTCTCCTCCTGAGTCCATGATCCCTGAGTCTTCAGGGAATTCCAGACAGCACCCCAACCTAGCAGGCTGGCGTCTGTTGTTACAATCGTCCAATCTGGTCTGCTGAAGGGCATCCCCTTGGACAGATGTGGCCGAGAGAGCCACCATAGAAGAGAATTTCTGGTCTCTTGATCCAGATTCAGCATAGGGGACAAATCTGAGTAATCCCCATTCCACTGACTTAGCATGCACAGTTGCAGTGGTCTGAGATGCAGGCGTGCAAAGGGAACTATGTCCATTGCCGCTACCATTAAACCGATTACCTCCATGCATTGAGCCACTGACGGGTGTGGAATGGAATGAAGGACACGGCAAGCATTTAGGAGTTTTGTTAACCTGTCCTCTGTCAGGTAAATTTTCATTTCTACCGAATCTATAAGAGTCCCTAAGAAAGGAACTCTTGTGAGTGGCAATAGAGAACTCTTTTCTTCGTTCACCTTCCACCCATGTGACCTTAGAAATGCCAGTACTAACTCTGTATGATACTTGGCAGCTTGGAAACTTGACGCTTGTATCAGAATGTCGTCTAGGTACGGAGCTACCGATATTCCTCGCGGTCTTAGTACCGCCAGGAGAGAACCCAGAACCTTTGTGAAGATTCTTGGAGCAGTAGCCAACCCGAAGGGAAGAGCTACAAACTGGTAATGTCTGTCTAGGAAGGCAAACCTTAGGTACCGGTAATGATCCTTGTGAATCGGTATGTGAAGGTACGCATCCTTTAGATCCACTGTGGTCATGTACTGACCCTTTTGGATCATGGGTAAGATTGTCCGAATAGTTTCCATTTTGAATGATGGAACTCTTAGGAATTTGTTTAGGATCTTTAAATCCAAGATTGGTCTGAAGGTTCCTTCTTTCTTGGGAACCACAAACAGATTTGAGTAAAACCCTTGTCCGTGTTCCGACCGCGGAACCGGGTGGATCAATCCCATTAGCAAAAGATCTTGTACACAGCGTAGAAACGCCTCTTTCTTTGTCTGGTTTGTTGACAACCTTGAAAGATGAAATCTCCCTTTTGGAGGAGAAGCTTTGAAGTCCAGAAGATATCCCTGAGATATGATCTCTATCGCCCAGGGATCCTGGACATCTCTTGCCCAAGCCTGGGCGAAGAGAGAAAGTCTGCCCCCTACTAGATCCGTTTCCGGATTGGGGGCCCTCACTTCATGCTGTCTTAGGGGCAGCAGCAGGTTTTCTGGCCTGCTTGCCCTTGTTCCAGGTTTGGTTAGGTCTCCAGCCCTGTCTGTAACGAGCAACAGTTCCTTCCTGTTTTGGAGCGGAGGAAGTTGATGCTGCTCCTGCCTTGAAGTTACGAAAGGCACGAAAATTAGACTGTCTAGCCCTTGGTTTGGCTCTGTCTTGAGGCAGGGCATGGCCCTTACCTCCAGTAATGTCAGCGATAATTTGTTTCAAACCGGGCCCAAATAATGTCTGCCATTTGAAAGGTATGTTAAGCAATTTAGATTTAGAAGTCACATCGGCTGACCAGGATTTTAGCCACAGCGCTCTGCACGCCTGAATGGCGAATCCGGAATTCTTAGCCGTAAGCTTAGTTAAATGTACTACGGCATCAGAAATAAATGAATTAGCTAGCTTAAGGACTCTAAGCTTGTCTATAATTTCATCCAATGGAACTGAGCTAATGGTCTCTTCTAGAGACTCAAACCAGAATGCCGCCGCAGCCGTGACAGGCGCAATGCATGCGAGGGGTTGTAATATAAAACCTTGTTGAGTAAATATTTTCTTAAGGTAACCCTCTAACTTTTTATCCATTGGATCTGAAAAGGCACAGCTATCCTCCACCGGGATAGTGGTATGCTTAGCCAGAGTAGAAACTGCTCCTTCCACCTTAGGGACCGTCTGCCATAAGTCCCGTGTGGTGGCGTCTATAGGAAACATTTTTCTAAATATAGGAGGGGGGGAAAAGGGCACACCGGGCCTATCCCACTCCTTGGTAATAATCTCTGTAAGCCTCTTAGGTATAGGAAAAACGTCAGTACACGCCGGTACCGCATAGTATCTATCCAGCCTACATAATTTCTCTGGGATTGCAACCGTGTTACAATCATTCAGAGCCGCTAATACCTCCCCTAATAATACACAGAGGTTCTCAAGCTTAAATTTAAAATTTGAAATGTCTGAGTCCAGTTTTTTTGGATCAGATCCGTCACCCCCAGAATGAAGCTCTCCGTCTTCATGTTCTTCCAATTGTGACGCAGTATCAGACATGGCTCTAACATTATCAGCGTACTCTGTTCTCACCCCAGAGTGGTCGCGTTTACCTCTAAGTTCTGGCAATTTAGATAAAACTTCAGTCATAACATTAGCCATGTCTTGTAAAGTGATTTGTAATGGCCGCCCTGATGTACTTGGCGTCGCAATATCACGCACCTCCTGAGCGGGAGATGCAGGTACTGACACGTGAGGAGAGTTAGTCGGCATAACTTTCCCCTCGTTGTCTGGTGAAATTTTCTTGAAATGTACAGATTGGCTTTTATTTAAAGTAGCATCAATGCAATTAGTACACAAATTTCTATTGGGCTCCACATTGGCTTTTGAACATATTGCACAAAAAGATTCCTCTGTGTCAGACATGTTAAAACAAACTAGCAATTAGCCTAGCAAGCTTGGAAAATACTTTTCAAATAAATTTACAAGCAATATAAAAAAACGTTACTGTGCCTTTAAGAAGCACACAAAAACTGTCACAGTTGAAATAACAATGAACCGGATTAGTTATAGAAACCAAATTTTCACAGTAAATGCATTAAGTTAGCAAAGGATTGCACCCACTATGCAATGGATGATTAACCCCTTAATACCAAAAAACGGATAACAATTGAAATTATAAGCGTTTTTATCACAGTCCAAAGCACAGTCTCACAGGTCTGCTGTGAGTGATTACCTCCCTCAAAACTAGTTTTGGAGACCCCTAAGCTCTGTAGAGACGTCCTGGATCATGCAGGGAGAAAAAGGCAGACTGTGACTGAATTTCTACTGCGCAATAAAAGCGCAAAAATAGGCCCCTCCCACTCATAATACAACAGTGAGGGAAGCTCAGTAAACTGATTTAATTCAAAACAAACGACAGCCATGTGGAAAATAACGCCCAAAACTATTTTTCACCAAGTACCTCAGATAAATAAACGATTAACATGCCAGTAAACGTTTAAAATATAATTTATGAAATGTTATTAAAAAGCCTGCTGCTAGTCGCTCCCACTGCAGATTTAGGCTAAAAGTTATATGTATACAGTATTTTCCCAGTGAAGTGCCATTCCCCAGAAATACTTAAGTGTAAACATACATACATATCAGCCTGATACCAGTTGCTACTACTGCATTTAAGGCTGTACTTACATTACATCGGTATTAGCAGTATTTTCTCAGTCAATTCCATTCCTTAGAAAATAATATACTGCAACATACCTCCTTGCAGGTGAACCTGCCCGCTGTCCCCTGTTCTGAAGTTACCTCGCTCCTCAGAATAGCCGAGAACAGCAAATGGATCTTAGTTACGTCCGCTAAGATCATACACAAACTCAGGTAGATTCTTCTTCTAATGCTGCCTGAGAAAAAACAACACACTCCGGTGCCGTTTAAAATAACAAACTTTTGATTGAAGAAATAAAAACTAAGTTTAACAACCACAGTCCTCTCACACATCCTATCTATTAGTTAGGTGCAAGAGAATGACTGGGTATGACGTAGAGGGGAGGAGCTATATAGCAGCTCTGCTTGGGTGATCCTCTTGCACTTCCTGTTAGGGAGGAGTTAATATCCCATAAGTAATGGATGACCCGTGGACTGACTACACTTAACAGGAGAAAACTAAATTTATGCTTACCTGATAAATTGATTTCTTCTATGGTAAGACGAGTCCGCGGATTCATCCTTTACTTGTGGGATATTATCCTTCCCTACAGGAAGTGGCAAGGAGCACCACAGCAGAGCTGTCTATATAGCTCCTCCCTTAGCTCCACCCCCCATTCATTCGACCGAAGGTACAGGAAGAAAAAGGAGAAACTACAAGGTGCAGAGGTGACTGAGATTAACTAAATAAAATATAATCTGTCTTAAAATGACAGGGCGGGCCGTGGACTCGTCTTATCATAGAAGAAATCAATTTATCAGGTAAGCATAAATTTAGTTTTCTTCTATAAAGGTAAGACGAGTCCACGGATTCATCCTTTACTTGTGGGAAACAATACCAAAGCTACAGGACAGACTAGTAATACCACAAACGTTGTTTAAACACTTATTTATAGCATAAAATAAACATTAGAAAAAAACGTGTACTGAGCCTTTAAGAAAAGAAAAAGTGAACAATTTTTCCAAAATGCACAAAAAAACGTTAAATTATTCCCAAATTTAACTTAATATTGTTGGTTAATCCAAAAAATACTGCACCCAGAAGCAAGGGCAGAAATAAGGCTTTAGAAGTACTTATATCAACATGTAGTCAAAAGATATATAAAAACACACTGTGCACCACGCCACAGCTCTGCTGTGGCGCCTATCTGCCCCCAAGGTACTTTGAATCAAGTTTCCAAACCTTCAGACCAGCTACACAGTCCAGGAGTCACTGAGTTACTGTTTGCTGCTGCTAAGCCTGAAAAAAGTGTGCCAAAATAGGCTCCGCCCCTTAAGGTCAAAAGTCAGAGTAGGCCCAAACACCGCCGCATGGGAATGCGGTTTTGCACTAAAGTAAAAATACACACACAATACAACCCTCAAGCATAAAAACAATAAGTCATAAGTGCCAAAAATAAAAAACATAAAACATAGTTTTTTATATTGTCTCCCATGTCACATAATGCCCAAATATCAACTAATGATAAATATAAAATAGGGACTCCAGTAACACCCCTCTTATTAAAATAGGTTTTACTGCTTACCCTATTCCCATACAGGGAAATAATGCCAGCCAGTTCTGATACACCAAGTCTCCTCAGAAAAAAGGCTGCACATACCTTAATGCTGCTTGTAGCATGAAACCGGTCTCCACACTGAAGATGTCTCATGGTTACCTTCAGAAGTCTTGTGGGAACCGGCGTGGATCTTAGTTACAAATGCTAAGATCATCAAACCTCAGGGCAGAAATCTTCTTCCATATCCCCCTGAGGAAAATAGTACGCACCGGTACCATTTAAAATAAAAAACTTCTTGATTGAAGAAACTAAAACTAACACCTCACTTTACCATGTCTTCCTAGTATAACACAGGCAAAGAGAATGACTGGGGGTGGAGGGGAAGGGGAGGGGCTATATATATAGCTGTGCTGCGGTGCTCTTTGCCACTTCCTGTAAGCAGGAGGTTAATATCTCACAAGTAAGGATGAAATCCGTGGACTCGTCATATCTTTGTAAAAGAAAACGTTAAAGCACTCCTATCCAAAAAACGTTTGCTCACAAACATTTCACATTCAGTGTCAACCATATATGTAATTGGCCCCATACGCAAGCTAAGTAATGCCCTTCTTTTAGCTCTAGGATTACTGCTTACCCTTACCCTCCTGGGTATAATGTCAGCCTTTCTGAAATACACAGTCTCTCCAGAAAAAATATGACTGAACATACCTCATTGCTGCATAGCATGGAACCGTTCCTCACACTGAAGTTTCCTGTACTCCTCAGCCTCTGTGGGAACAGCAATGGACCTTAGTTACAAATGCTAAGATCATCATCCTCAAGGTAGCAGTCTTCATCCATCTGCTGCCTAAGAGTAAATAGTACAAACCGGAACCATTAAGAAATAACAAACTCTTGATTGAAGAATTAAAAACTAATATTTTATCACCTCTTTCACTTTACCCTTCCTAGTACTTAGAGTAGGCAAAGAGAATGACTGGGGGGTGGAGCTAAGGGAGGAGCTATATAGACAGCTCTGCTGTGGTGCTCTTTGCCACTCCCTGTAGGGAAGGATAATATCCCACAAGTAAAGGATGAATCCGTGGACTCGTCTTACCTTTGGAGAAGAAATCAAGCGTTCAATCTCCAAGCAGTCAGCTGCAGAGAAGTTAGATTTGGATGTTGGAATGGACCTTGAATGAGAAGGTCCTGTCTCAATGGCAGTTTCCACGGTGGCAGAGACGACATGTCCACTAGATCTGCATACCAGGTCCTGCGTGGCCACGCAGGTGCTATTAGGATTACTGAAGCCCTCTCCTGTTTGATTCTTGCAATCACGCAAGGTAGGAGAGGAAAACATAATTTATGTAAGAACTTACCTGATAAATTAATTTCTTTCATATTAGCAAAGTCCATGAGCTAGTGACGTATGGGATATACATTCCTACCAGGAGGGGCAAAGTTTCCCAAACCTCAAAATGCCTATAAATACACCCCTCACCACACCCACAAATCAGTTTAACGAATAGCCAAGAAGTGGGGTGATAAGAAAAAAGTGCGAAAGCATAAAAAATAAGGAATTGGAACAATTGTGCTTTATACAAAAAAAATCATAACCACCACAAAAAAAGGGTGGGTCTCATGGACTCTTGCTAATATGAAAGAAATGAATTTATCAGGTAAGTTCTTACATAAATTATGTTTTCTTTCATGTAATTAGCAAGAGTCCATGAGCTAGTGACGTATGGGATAATGAATACCCAAGATGTGGATCTTCCACGCAAGAGTCACTAGAGAGGGAGGGATAAAATAAAGACAGCCAATTCCGCTGAAAAATAATCCACACCCAAAACAAAGTTTAAATCTTATAATGAAAAAAACTGAAAATATAAGCAGAAGAATCAAACTGAAACAGCTGCCTGAAGTACTATTCTACCAAAGACTACTTCTGAGGAAGAAAACACATCAAAATGGTAGAATTTAGTAAAAGTATGCAAAGAAGACCAAGTTGCTGCTTTACAAATCTGATCAACCGAAGCTTCATTCCTAAATGCCCAGGAAGTAGAGACTGACCTAGTTGAATGAGCTGTAATCCTTTGAGGCGGAGTTCTACCTGACTCAACATAAACATGATGAACCAAAGACTTTAACCACGATGCCAAAGAAATGGCAGAAGCCTTCTGACCTTTCCTTGAACCAGAAAAGATAACAAATAGACTAGAAGTCTTCCGTAAATCTTAGTAGCTTCAACATAATATTTCAAAGCTCTAACTACAACCAAAGAATGCAACGATCTTTCCTTAGAGATTTTAGGATTAGGACACAATGAAGGAACTACAATTTCTCTACTAATGTTGTTAGAATTCACAACCTTAGGTAAAAATTAAAATGAAGTTCGCAAAACCGCCTTATCCTGATGAAAAATCAGAAAAGGAGACTCACAAGAAAGAGCAGATAATTCAGAAACTCTTCTACCAGAAGAGATGGCCAAAAGAAACAAAACTTTCCAAGAAAGTAATTTAATATCCAGCGAATGCATAGGTTCAAACGGAGGAGCTTGAAGAGCCCCTAGAACCAAATTCAAACTCCAAGGAGGAGAAATTAACTTAATAACAGGTTTTATACGAACCAAAGCTTGTAAAAAACAAATATCAGGAAGACTAGCAATCTTTCTGTGAAAAAGAACAGAAAGAGCAGAGATTTGTCCTTTCAAGGAACTTGCAGACAAACCTTTATCCAGACCATCCTGAAGAAACTGTAAAAATTCTAGGAATTCTAAAAGAATGCCAAGAAAATTGATGAGAAGAACACCAAGAAATGTAAGTCTTCCAGACTCGATAATATATCATCCTAGATACAGATTTACGAGCCTGTAACATAGTATTAATTACGGAGTCAGAGAAACATCTATGACTGAGAATCAAGTGTTCAATCTCCATACCTTCAAATTTAAGGATAGAAGGTCTGGTCTTAACGGAAGAGTCCACGGTTGGCAAGTAGCCATCCGGACAAGATCCGCATACCAAAACCTGTGAGGCCATGCTGGAGCCACCAGCAGAATAAACGAACTCTCCTTTAGAATATTGGAAATCACTCTTGGAAGAAGAACTAGAGGCGGAAAGATATAAGCAGGGTGATACTTCCAAGGAAGTGACAATGCATCCACTGCTTCCGCCTGAGGATCCCTGGATCTGGACAGATACCTGGGAAGCTTCTTGTTTAGATGAGAAGCCATCAGATATTTCTGGAAGTCCCCATATTTGAATAATCTGAAGAAATACCTCTGGGTGAAGAGACCATTTGCCCGGATGTAGCGTTTGGCGACTGAGATAATCCGCTTCCCAATTGTCTATACCTGGGATATGAACCGCAGAAATTAGACAGGAGCTGGATTCTGCCCATACAAGTATTCGAGAGACTTCTTTCATAGCCAGAGGACTGTGAGTTCCTCCTTGATGATTGACATATGCCACGGTTGTGACATTGTCCGTCTGGAAACAAATGAACGACTCTCTCTTTAGAAGAGTCCACGACTGAAGAGCTCTGAAATTGCACGGAGTTCCAAAATATTGATTGGTAATCTCGCCTCCTGAGATTCCCAAACCCCTTGTGCTGTCAGAAACCCCCATACAGCTCCCCAACCTGTCAGACTTGCATCTGTTGAGATCACAGTCTAGGTTGGAAGAACAAAAGAAGCCCCCTGAACTAAACGATGGTGATCTGTCCACCACGTCAGAGAGTGTCGAACAATCGGTTTTAAAGATATTAATTGAGATATCTTTGTATAATCCCTGCACCACTGGTTCAGCATACAGAGCTGAAGAGGTCGCATGTGAAAACGAGCAAAGGGGATCACGTCCAATGCAGCAGTCATAATACCTAGAATTTTCATGCATAAGGCTACCGAAGGGAAAGATTGAGACTGAAGGTTTCGACAAGTTGAAACCAATTTCAGACGTCTCTTGTCCGTCAGAGACAGAGTCAAGGACACTGAATCTATCAGGAAACCTAAAAAGGTTACCCTTGTCTGAGGAATCAAACGAACATTTTGGTAAATTGATCCTCCAACCATGTTCTTGAAGAAACAACACTTATAAAAGACTGGAAAGGTTCTTTCTAGTGAAAATGAGCAAAAGGAATTGAATCCAATGCTGTGGCCATAAGACCTAAAACTTCTATGCATATATAGCAACTGAAGGAAATAATAGAGACTAAAGGTACCGACAGACGGAACCCAATAAAATTATCCCTTGTCTGATAGAGACAAGGACAGCGACACAAACTATCTGGAAACCTAAAAAAGGTGACCCTTGTGTGAGGAATCAAGAGCTTTTGAAAAAAAGATCCTCTAACTATGTCCTGAAGAGCAAGTGAATCATATGAGATTCCGCATCCTCAGAAAATAATCTGAATGAAAACAGAAAAATATAAATATGCATTTATTGTATCTAATGAAAACAAATAATGCTATCCATGACCATAAAAAGGCAAAATAGTTTGAATAAAACTCCAAAATCCGGTTCCTCAAAAGGAACTGGAAGAAATACCCCAGAAGATTCCAGGTCTGAGCAGCGCTTGAACCCCATGGGTGCCCAGCCATGCTTCAACAGTACCCAAAATATATAGGACAGAAACACAGTTAAAGAAAGTGTTAGCCTTACTGGAATAAAATCAAAGAAATTTGGACAAAATAGAACCAAATAAATTTCAAAGAAGTCTTAACCTGCCCCTTACCAGCCAAGCTGGAATACGGCACGTACATCGCAATATTAGGGAGCTGATTTCGAACTCCAATTATAAACATGTTACTTGGGAAAGAACTCAGGAATTCGTTCCTTAATAAGAACAACCAAACTAGTATAAGCTTAAAGTTTTAGTCTTAGAACTCAATCTTAGAACAAAAGAAATATGGATTTTTTTTTTAAAAAAATCACAAAATTCTTCTAGCTAAAAAAGCTAAAGACATAGATTAACCCTCATTTGCAAAAATATTCAATAAAATGAAGACACAAATGAAATTATTAGCATGATAGTCCAGTTTAAAGGACCAGCCAATACAGTGGACTTGAATAATCAATAAATGCAAAACAACAAGACAAATGCAACAGCACCTAGTCTAGTAAATGTTGTCCCTTTAACAATGCTAAAATAAATCATAATCTGATACTTGATCTTAAAGTAAACAGAGAAAATGAAGCAATTGCAATATCCAAATAAATCACAGGACCAAGAAAAGTACCTGAAACTAAATAATTTTCCATAAATAAGATACAACTATCTAAAGGAAAATAAATACTATTTTGCTATAGAAACAATAGCATAATTAGTAGAATTAGAGATAGCCCCAATAAATTGGAGAACCCTCCAAATTGAATTTAACTGCTGACAAAGAATATAGTTTAAAACCTTTGAAGAAGGAATAAAAGAAAATTCTCAGCCTATTCCATTCCCTAGTATGGGGAATTGGAAAGAAAACCTCTGAAAACACAGAAGAAATAAATAGGCAGAAATAGTGTCAGCTAGTCTTAAAGAACTAGATACCTTAATATCCAAAATAATCAACACCTTTTCAACAAAGAATAAATGTACTTTAATAATAGAAAAATAATAAAAAAGTAGATTTGTTAGTGTCAATATCTGATGAAGAAAATTTCTGAAAGAGAAAAAAACATCATCAGAGAAGGATAAATCAGTATGTTGTTGGTCATTTGAAACTTCAATAATTAAAAAAGAAGTGAAAAAGACCTAAAAATTTTATTAGAAGGCACGAAGTCAGACAAAGCCTTTAAAATAGAATCAGAAAAATATTTCTTATAAATCTTCTAAATATTTCTTGTAAGAATGGAAATATATAAAGCATAAATACTAATGAATTCTGCATGTAAAAGTATATCATAATAACTTATTACAAACCATAGCTAAAGATAAACATTTATAACATTTAAAATAAATGAACTTAGCTTTGGTAGAACTGAAACTCAGTTAAGCGTTTTTCCAGAAGTGGCTTCTGATTCAGGGTCAATCTGAGACATCTTGCAATATGTAATAGAAAAAACAACATATAAAGCAAAATTGATCAAATTCCTTAAATGACAGTTTCAGGAATGGGAAAAAAATGCCAATGAACAAGCTTCTAGCAACCAGAAGCAATAAATAATGAGACTTAAATATTGTGGAGACAACAATGACGCTCAAATTTTTTAGCGCCAAAAAAGCCGCCCACATTATTTGGCGCCTAAAGGCTTTTGGCGCCAAAAATGGTGCCACATCCGGTAACGCCGTAATTTTTTGGCGCAAAAAAGTCAAAAAAATGACGCAACTTGACAAGAAAATTTTTGCGCCAAGAATGACGTAATAAAATGAAGCATTTTCAGCCCCCGCGAGCCCAACAGCCCACAGGAAAAAAGTCAAATTTTAAGGTAAGAAAAAATTGATTTATTCATATGCATTATCCCAAATATGAAACTGACTGTCTGAAAATAAGGAACGTTGAACATCCTGAATCAAGGCAAATAAATGTTTAAACACATATATTTAGAACTTTATATAAAAGTGCCCAACCATAGCTTAGAGTGTCACAGAAAATAAGACTTACTTACCCCAAGACACTCATCTACATGTAGTAGAAAGCCAAACCAGTACTGAAACGAGAATCAGTAGAGGTAATGGTATATATAAGAGTATATCGTCGATCTGAAAAGGGAGGTAAGAGATGAATCTCTACGACCGATAACAGAGAACCTATGAAATAGACCCCGTAGAAGGAGATCATTGAATTCAAATAGGCAATACTCTCTTCACATCCCTCTGACATTCACTGCACACTGAGAGGAAAACCGGGCTCCAGCCTGCTGTGAAGCACATATCAACGTAGAATCTAGCACAAACTTACTTCACCACCTCCATGGGAGGCAAAGTTTGTAAAACTGATTTGTGGGTGTGGTGAGGGGTGTATTTATAGGCATTTTGAGGTTTGGGAAACTTTGCCCCTCCTGGTAGGAATGTATATCCCATACGTCACTAGCTCATGGACTACTGCAAATTACATGAAAGAAAAGCCACGCAGGCGCTATTAGGATTACTGAAGCCCTCTCCTGTTTGATTCTTGCAATCACGCAAGGTAGGAGAGGAAAAGGTGGAAACACATAAGCCAGGTTGAACGACCAAGGTACTGCTAGAGCATCTATCAGTACAGCCTGGGGATCCCTTGACCTGGATCCGTAACGTGGAAGTTTGGCATTCTGTCGAGATGCCATCAGATCCAATTCCGGCGTGCCCCATTGAAGAATCAAAGTTGCAAACACCTCCGGATGGAGTTCCCACTCACCCGGATGAAAAGTCTGAAGACAGAAAATCTGCTTCCCAGTTCTCCACTCCTGGGATATAGATTGCAGATAGATGGCAAGAGTGTGTCTCTGCCCATCGGATTATCTTTGATACATCTATCATCGCTAGAGAACTCCTTGTTCCCCCCTGATGATTGATATATGCCACAGTCGTGATATTGTCCGACTGGAATCTTATGAATTTGGCTGAAGCCAACTGAGGCCACACCTGAAGCGCGTTGAATATCGCTCTCAGTTCCAGAATATTGATTGGCAGTTGAGACTCCACCTGAGTCCACACATCCTGAGCCTTCAGGGAATTCCAGACTGCACCCCAGCCCAGGAGGCTGGCGTCCGTCGTAACTATTACCCAAGATGGCCTGCGGAAACACATCCCCTGGGACAGATGGTCCTGTGACAACCACCACCGAAGAGAGTCTCTGGTCTCTTGGTCCAGATTTATCTGAGGAGATAAATTTGCATAATACCCATTCCACTAACTGAGCATGCACAGTTGTAGTGGTCTGAGATGAAAGCGAGCAAACGGGATGATATACATTGCTGCTACCATTAGTCCGATGACTTCCATACACTGAGCTACTGATGGCCGATGAATGGACTGCAGAGCTCGGAAAGTATTTAGAATCTTTGATTTTCTGACCTCCGTCAGAAATATTTTCATGTTTACCAAGTCTATCAGGAATGGAACTTTTGTTTGTGGAACTAGTGAACTCTTTTCTACGTTCACTTTCCAACCGTGAGTTCTTAGAAATGACAACACGATGTCTGTGTGAGATTAGGCCAGATGATAAGTTGACGCCTGGATCAAGATATCGTCCAGATAGGGCGCCACTGCTATGCCTCCCGGCCTGAGAACCACTAGAAGGGACCCTAGAACCTTTGTGAAGATCCTGGGAGCCGTGGCCAACACGAAGGGAAGAGCCACAAACTGATAATGTTTGTCCTGAAAGGCAAATCTTAGGTATTGATGATGATCCTTGTGGATAGGAATGTGAAGATACGCATCCTTCAGGTCCACAGTGGTCATATATTGACCCTCCTGGATCATTGGCAAAATTGTACGAATGGTCTCTATCTTGAACGATGGGACTGAGAAATTTGTTTAGACATTTGAGATCTAAAATTGGTCTGAAGGTTCCCTCCTTTTTGGGAACCACGAATAGGTTTGAGTAGAACCCCTGACCCTGTTCCAGCTCTGGAACTGGACAAATTACCCCCATTGTGTAGAGGTCTTTTACACAGTGTAAGAACCCCTCTCTTTTTGTCTGGTCTACAGACAAACGTGAAAGATGAAATCTTCCCCTTGGGGGAAAATCTTTGAATTCCAGTTGGTACACCTGGGTCACAATTTCCAATGCCCAGGGATCCTGTACATCCATTGCCCAAGCCTGAGCAAAGAAAGAGAGTCTACCACCTAGTAGATCCGGTCCCAGATCAGGGGCTGCCCCTTCAAGCTGTCTTGGTAGCAGCAGCGGGCTTCTTGGCTTGTTTACCTTTATTCCAGGCCTGGTTAGGTCTCAAAAACGACTTGGATGGAGCAAAGTTCCCTTCCTGCTTAGTGGAGGAAGAGGAAGCAGAGGGTACTCCTTTAAAATTTCGAAAGGAACGAAAATTATTCTGTTTACCCCTCATCTTGAGAGACTTGTCCTGAGGTAAGGCATGACCCTTACCTCCAGTAATGGCAGAGATAATTTCCTTCAACTCAGGCCCAAATAGGGTCTTACCTTTGAAAGGAATAGCTAAAAGCTTAGACTTGGATGAAACATCAGCAGACCACGATTTTAGCCTTAACGCTCTGGATGGCAAAGCCTGCGTTTTTCGCCGCTAATTTAGCAATTTGAAAAGCAGCATCAGTAATAAAAGAATTGGCTAATTTAAGAGCCTTTATTCTGTCTAAAATGTCCTCTAAAGGTGTCTCCACCTTCAGAGACTCTTCCAGGGCGTCAAACCAACAAGCCGCTGCAGTAGTTACTGGAACAATGCAGGCTGTAGGCTGTAAGAGAAAACCCTGGTGAACAAATATCTTCTTTAGAAGACCCTCTAATTTTTTATCCATAGGGTCTTTAAAAGCACAACTGTCCTCAATGGGTATTGTACGCTTGGCTAGAGTAGATATAGCTCCCTCTACCTTAGGGACCAATTGCCAGGAGTCCCGTATGCTGTCAGATATAGGAAACATCTTCTTAAAGTTAGGGGGGGGGGAGAAAAAGGTATACCTGGTCTATCCCATTCCCTCTTAACAATTTCCGAAATTCTTTTAGGAACCGGAAAAACATCTGTGTAAGTAGGTACTTCTAGATATTTGTCCATTTTACACAATTTTTCTGGGGGAATTGTGATAGGATCACAATCATCCAGAGTTGCCAAAACCTCCCTGAGCAATAGGCCGAGGTGTTCCAGTTTAAATTTAAAGGACGTGATGTCCGAATCTGTCTGAGATAACACATTTCCTGATTCTGAACGTTCTCCCTCAGACATAAAATCCCTAACCCCCAAATCAGAGCATTGTGAGGGTGCATCGGAAATAGCCACTAAGGCATCAGAGGGTTTAGTATTTACATTAATACCTGACCTACTGCGTTTACCCAGCAAACCTGGCAGTTTAGATAATACCTCTGTAAGAGTAGAAGACATAACTGCAGCCATATCTTGCAAAGTAAAAGAAGCAGACGCACTAGAGGTACTTGGGGTCGCTTGTGTGGGCGTTAAAGGTTGTGACACTTGGGGAGAATTGGATGGCATATCCTGATTCTCTTCAGACTGAGAATCATCCTCAGGCACACTTTCATTACCTAAAATATGATCTTTACAGTGTAGGGCCCTTTCAGTACAAGAAGGACACAATGTAAGAGGGGGTTCCACAATGGCTTTTAAACACATAGAACACTGACTTCCCATGTCAGACATGTTGGACAGACTAGTAATAACAGCACAAGTCTTTCACAATCTTTATTATATAAGAAAAACAATTCAGCAAAAAAAAACGAGTAATGCGCCTTTAAGAATAAAAAGTGTACACTGTTTTTTCAAAGTCGCTAAAACATTATGCAAAATGATAAATTTTGATGATGTGTGAACCTAAAGTGCAACCGGATATTGCACCACAAGTAATAGGAGAGTTAACCCTTTAATTCGAGTAAGTTAGGCAGTAAAAACGTTCTGCAGTAAAATACAACTAAACTGTTTCTGCAGAGCTGTGGCGCCTACCTGCCCTCGAAGACCTACTAAAACGATCCGGTCCCACTCCGAAACACAGCCTCACAGTCTGGTCCCAACCGGAGCTAATGGCTTCCGTTCTCTCCAGAATCTAATTGCGCACTGAGGCGTGAAAATTAGGCCCCGCCCGTCATGCCTGATGAGCCAAAAAACTTAAGAAACTGCATGGGAAGCCGTTTAAACCACCGGCCAAGAAATAAATGTGAAATATACATGCCATGTGAACACCTCAGATATAAATAAAGTCAGCCTTGATAAGCCCTATATTCGTTAATATTAAGCGTTTCCTAGGCTGCCCCAGTGTCTAAAACCACATAGCCCTTAAGTATCCCATGTTTATCTCTAGTAGGGATAATTATACACAGGTTGCTACAGTACCACCCTAACAAGGATTACTGCTCACCCTTTCCCAGCATGGGGAATATGTCAGCTAAATTCTGATATACCAGGTCTCCTCAGAATGTAAATGACTGCACATACCTTAATACTGCTTGCAGCAAGAAACGTTCCCTCATACTGAAGATTTCTCCTGTAATCTTGTGGGAACCAACATGGATCTTAGTTACAACTGCTAAGATCATCAGACTCAAAGCAGAATTCTTCTTCTATGTCCTGTCTGAGGAAAAAACATAATTTATGTAAGAACTTACCTGATAAATTCATTTCTTTCATATTAGCAAGAGTCCATGAGCTAGTGACGTATGGGATATACATTCCTACCAGGAGGGGCAAAGTTTCCCAAACCTCAAAATGCCTACAAATACACCCCTCACCACACCCACAAATCAGTTTAACGAATAGCCAAGAAGTGGGGTGATAAGAAAAAAGTGCGAAAGCATATAAAATAAGGAATTGGAATAATTTTGCTTTATACAAAAAAATCATAACCACCACAAAAAAGGGCGGGCCTCATGGACTCTTGCTAATATGAAAGAAATGAATTTATCAGGTAAGTTCTTACATAAATTATGTTTTCTTTCATGTAATTAGCAAGAGTCCATGAGCTAGTGACGTATGGGATAATGACTACCCAAGATGTGGATCTTTCCACGCAAGAGTCACTAGAGAGGGAGGGATAAAATAAAGACAGCCAATTCCTGCTGAAAATAATCCACACCCAAAATAAAGTTTAATGAAAAACATAAACAGAAGATTCAAACTGAAACCGCTGCCTGAAGTACTTTTCTACCAAAAACTGCTTCAGAAGAAGAAAATACATCAAAATGGTAGAATTTAGTAAAAGTATGCAAAGAGGACCAAGTTGCTGCTTTGCAAATCTGATCAACCGAAGCTTCATTCCTAAACGCCCAGGAAGTAGAAACTGACCTAGTAGAATGAGTTGTAATCCTTTGAGGGGGAGTTTTACCCGACTCGACATAGGCATGATGAATTAAAGATTTCAACCAAGATGCCAAAGAAATGGCAGAAGCTTTCTGGCCTTTTCTAGAACCGGAAAAGATAACAAATAGACTAGAAGTCTTTCGGAAAGACTTAGTAGCTTCAACATAATATTTCAAAGCTCTAACAACATCCAAAGAATGCAACGATTTCTCCTTAGAATTCTTAGGATTAGGACATAATGAGGGAACCACAATTTCTCTACTAATGTTGTTGGAATTCACAAACTTAGGTAAAAATTCAAAAGAAGTTCGCAACACCGCCTTATCCTGATGAAAAATCAGAAAAGGAGACTCGCAAGAAAGAGCAGATAATTCAGAGACTCTTCTGGCAGAAGAGATCGCCAAAAGGAACAAAACTTTCCAAGAAAGTAATTTAATGTCCAATGAATGCATGGGTTCAAAAGGAGGAGCTTGAAGAGCCCCCAGAACCAAATTCAAACTCCAAGGAGGAGAAATTGACTTAATGACAGGTTTTATACGAACCAAAGCTTGTACAAAACAATGAATATCAGGAAGATTAGCAATCTTTCTGTGAAAAAGAACAGAAAGAGCAGAGATTTGTCCTTTCAAAGAACTTGCGGATAAACCTTTATCTAAACCATCCTGAAGAAACTCTAAAATTCTCGGAATTCTAAAAGAATGCCAAGAAAAATGACGAGAAAGACACCAAGAAATATAAGTCTTCCAGACTCTATAATATATCTCTCTAGATACAGATTTACGAGCCTGTAACATAGTATTAATCACAGAGTCAGAGAAACCTCTTTGACCAAGAATCAAGCGTTCAATCTCCATACCTTTAAATTTAAGGATTTGAGATCCTGATGGAAAAAAGGACCTTGCGACAGAAGGTCTGGTCTTAGCGGAAGAGTCCACGGATGGCAAGAGGCCATCCGGACAAGATCCGCATACCAAAACCTGTGAGGCTATGCCGGAGCTACCAGCAGAACAAACGAGCATTCCTTCAGAATCTTGGAGATTACTCTTGGAAGAAGAACTAGAGGCGGAAAGATATAGGCAGGATGATACTTCCAAGGAAGTGATAATGCATCCACTGCTTCCGCTTGAGGATCCCTGGATCTGGACAGATACCTGGGAAGTTTCTTGTTTAGATGAGACGCCATCAGATCTATTTCTGGAAGCTCCCACATTTGAACAATCTGAAGAAATACCTCTGGGTGAAGAGACCATTCGCCCGGATGCAACGTTTGGCGACTGAGATAATCCGCTTCCCAATTGTCTATACCTGGGATATGAACCGCAGAGATTAGACAGGAGCTGGATTCCGCCCAAACCAGAATTCGAGATACTTCTTTCATAGCCAGAGGACTGTGAGTCCCTCCTTGATGATTGATGTATGCCACAGTTGTGACATTGTCTGTCTGAAAACAAATGAACGATTCTCTCTTCAGAAGAGGCCAAGACTGAAGAGCTCTGAAAATTGCACGGAGTTCCAAAATATTGATCGGTAATCTCACCTCCTGAGATTCCCAAACTCCTTGTGCCGTCAGAGATCCCCACACAGCTCCCCAACCTGTAAGACTTGCATCTGTTGAAATTACAGTCCAGGTCGGAAGAACAAAAGAAGCCCCCTGAATTAAACGATGGTGATCTGTCCACCACGTTAGAGAGTGTCGTACAATCGGTTTTAAAGATATTAATTGAGATATCTTTGTGTAATCCCTGCACCATTGATTCAGCATACAGAGGTAAAGAGGTCGCATGTGAAAACGAGCAAAGGGGATCGCGTCCGATGCAGCAGTCATAAGACCTAGAATTTCCATGCATAAGGCTACCGAAGGGAATGATTGTGACTGAAGGTTTCGACAAGCTGAAATCAATTTTAGACGTCTCTTGTCTGTCAAAGACAGAGTCATGGACACTGAATCTATCTGGAAACCCAGAAAGGTTACCCTTGTCTGAGGAATCAATGAACTTTTTAGTGAATTGATCCTCCAACCATGATCTTGAAGAAACAACACAAGTCGATTCGTATGAGATTCTGCTAAATGTAAAGACTGAGCAAGTACCAAGATATCGTCCAAATAAGGAAATACCACAATACCCTGTTCTCTGATTACAGACAGAAGGGCACCGAGAACCTTTGTAAAAATTCTTGGAGCTGTAGCTAGGCCAAACGGCAGAGCCACAAACTGGTAATGCTTGTCCAGAAAAGAGAATCTCAGGAACTGATAATGATCTGGATGAATCGGAATATGCAGATATGCATCCTGTAAATCTATTGTGGACATATAATGCCCTTGCTGAACAAAAGGCAAGATAGTCCTTACAGTTACCATTTTGAACGTTGGTATCCTTACATAACGATTCAATATTTTTAGATCCAGAACTGGTCTGAAGGAATTCTCCTTCTTTGGTACAATGAAGAGATTCGAATAAAACCCCAGCCCCTGTTCCAGAACTGGAACTGGCATAATTACTCCAGCCAACTCTAGATCTGAAACACATTTCAGAAATGCTTGAGCCTTCACTGGATTTACTGGGACAAGGGAAAGAAAAAATCTCTTTGCAGGAGGTCTTATCTTGAAACCAATTCTGTACCCTTCTGAAACAATGTTCTGAATCCAAAGATTGTGAACAGAATTGATCCAAATTTCTTTGAAAAAACGTAACCTGCCCCCTACCAGCTGAGCTGGAATGAGGGCCGCACCTTCATGTGGAATTAGAAGCTGGCTTTGCTTTTCTAGAAGGCTTGGATTTATTCCAGACTGGAGATGGTTTCCAAACTGAAACTGCTCCTGAGGATGAAGGATCAGGTTTTTGTTCTTTGTTGAAACGAAAGGAACGAAAACGATTATTAGCCCTGTTTTTACCCTTAGATTTTTTATCCTGTGGTAAAAAAGTTCCTTTCCCACCAGTAACAGTTGAGATAATAGAATCCAACTGAGAACCAAATAATTTGTTACCCTGGAAAGAAATGGAAAGTAGAGTCGATTTAGAAGACATATCAGCATTCCAAGTTTTAAGCCATAAAGCTCTTCTAGCTAAAATAGCTAGAGACATAAACCTGACATCAACTCTGATAATATCAAAAATGGCATCACAGATAAAATTATTAGCATGTTGAAGAAGAATAATAATATTATGAGAATCATGATCTGTTACTTGTTGCGCTAAAGTTTCCAACCAAAAAGTTGAAGCTGCAGCAACATCAGCCAATGATATAGCAGGTCTAAGAAGATTACCTGAACACAGATAAGCTTTTCTTAGAAAGGATTCAATTTTCCTATCTAAAGGATCCTTAAACGAAGTACCATCTGACGTAGGAATAGTAGTACGTTTAGCAAGGGTAGAAATAGCCCCATCAACTTTAGGGATTTTGTCCCAAAATTCTAATCTGTCAGACGGCACAGGATATAATTGCTTAAAACGTTTAGAAGGAGTAAATGAATTACCCAAATTATTCCATTCTCTGGAAATTACTTCAGAAATAGCACCAGGAACAGGAAAAACTTCTGGAATAACCACAGGAGATTTAAAGACCTTATCTAAACGTTTAGATTTAGTATCAAGAGGACCAGAATCCTCAATTTCTAAAGCAATTAGTACTTCTTTAAGTAAAGAACGAATAAATTCCATTTTAAATAAATATGAAGATTTATCAGCATCAACCTCTGAGACAGAATCCTCTGAACCAGAAGAGTCATTAGAATCAGAATGATGATGTTCATTTAAAAATTCATCTGTATAAAGAGAAGTTGTTAAAGATTTTTTATGTTTACTAGAAGGAGGAATAAAAGACATAGCCTTCTTGATGGATTCAGAAACAAAATCTCTTATGTTATCAGGAACATTCTGAACATTAGATGTTGATGGAACTGCAACAGGTAATGGTACATTACTAAAGGAAATATTATCTGCATTAAAAAGTTTGTCATGACAATTAATACAAACAACAGCTGGAGGAACAGCTACCAAAAGTTTACAGCAGATACACTTAGCTTTGGTAGTTCCAGCACCAGGCAGCGATTTTCCTGAAGTATCTTCTGACTCAGATGCAACGTGAGACATCTTGCAATATGTAAAAGAAAAAACAACATATAAAGCAAAATTGATCAAATTCATTAAATGACAGTTTCAGGAATGGGAAAAAATGCCAAGGAACAAGCTTCTAGCAACCAGAAGCAAAGAAAAATGAGACTTAAATAATGTGGAGACAAAAGCGACGCCCATATTTTTTTAGCACCAAATAAGACGCCCACATTATTTGGCGCCTAAATGATTTTGGCGCCAAAAATGATGCCACGTCCGGAACGCCGACATTTTTGGCGCAAAAGAACGTCAAAAAATGACGCAACTTCCGGCGACACGTATGACGCCGGAAACAGAAAAGATTTTTTTGCGCCAAAAAAGTCAGCGCCAAGAATGACGCAATAAAAAGAAGCATTTTCAGCCCCCGCGAGCCTAACAGCCCACAGGGAAAAAACATAATTTATGCTTACCTGATAAATGTATTTCTCTTGTAGTGTATCCAGTCCACGGATCATCCATTACTTATGGGATATATTCTCCTTCCCAACAGGAAGTTGCAAGAGTCCACCCACAGCAAAGCTGCTATATAGCTCCTCCCCTAACTGCCATTACCAGTCATTCGACCGAAAACATGCAGAGAAAGGAAAACCATAGGGTGCAGTGGTGACTGTAGTTTAATGGAAAAATTACCTGCCTTAAAGTGACAGGGCGGGCCGTGGACTGGATACACTACAAGAGAAATAAATTTATCAGGTAAGCATAAATTATGTTTTCTCTTGTTAAGTGTATCCAGTCCACGGATCATCCATTACTTATGGGATACCAATACCAAAGCTAAAGTACACGGATGATGGGAGGGACAAGGCAGGTACTTAAACGGAAGTTACCACTGCCTGTAAAAAACCCTTTCTCCCAAAAATAGCCTCCGAAGAAGCAAGGTATCAAATTTGTTAAATTTGAAAAAGTATGAAACGCAGACCAAGACTCCGTCTTGTAATCTGTTCAACAGAAGCCACATTTAAAAAAGGCCCAAGTGAAAACCACAGCTCTAGTAGAATGAGCTGTAATCCCTTCAGGAGGCTGTTGTCCAGCAGTCTCATAAGCTAAATGAATTATGCTTTTTAACCAAAAAGACAGAGAGGTTGCTGAAGTCCTTTGACCTCTCCTCTGTCCAGAATAGACAACAAACAAGGTGAATGTTTGATGAAAATCTGTAGTAGCTTGTAAGTAAAACTTTAAAACACGAACCACGTCCAAATTGTGTAATAGACGTTCCTTCTTTGAAGAAGGATTAGGATACAAGAATGGAACAACAATCTCTTGAGTGATATTCTTGTTAGATACCACCTTAGGTAAAAACCCAGGTTGGTACACAGGACTACCTTAACCGTACGGAGAACCAGATAAGGAGAATCACATTGCAACGCAGATAACTCGGAGACTCTATGAGCCGAGGAAATAGCTACCAAAAAGGAACTTTCCAAGATAGAAGTTTGATATCTATGGAATGAAAAGGTTCAAATGGAACTCCTTGAAGAACCTTAAGAACCAGCTTTAAGCTCCATGGCGGAGCAACATTTTTAACCACAGGCTTGGTTCTATCCAAAGCCTGACCAAATGCCTGAACGTCTAGAATACCTGCCAGACGCTTGTGCAAAAGAATAGACAGAGTAGAAATCTGTCCTTTTAAAGAACTAGCTGACAACCCTTTTCTCAAAATCATCTTGGAGAAAAGATAATATCCTGGGAATCCAGACTTTACTCCATGAGTAACCCTTGGATTCATAACAATAAGATATTTACACCATATCTTATGTTAAATTTTCCTAGAGACAGGCTTTTATGCCTGTATTAAGGTATCAATTACTGACTCGGAGAAGCCATGCTTTGATAACATCAAGCGTTCTGTCTCCAGGCAGTCCATCTCAGATTAGTTATATTTAGATGGTTGAAAAGACCCTGAGGTAGAGGGTCCTGTCTCAGAAGCAGAGACCGTGGTGGAAAGGATGACATGTCCACCAGATCTGCATACCAGGTCCTGCGTGGCCACGCAGGCGCTGTCAAAAGCACCAAAGCACTCTCCTGCTTGATCTTGTGCAAACCCCTCCGGAGGGAATTCCCACTCCCCCGGATGAAAAGTCTGACGACTTAGAAAATCTGCCTCCCAGTTCTCAACACCTGGGATAGGGATAGCTTTTAGACAAGAGTGAGTCTCTGTCCAGTGAATTATTTTAAGACTTCTAACATTGCTAGGGAACTTCTGTTCCCCCTTGATGGTTGATGTAAGCCACAGTCGTGATATTGTCCGACTGAAATATGATGTACCTCAGAGTTGCTAACTGAGGCCAAGTCTGAAGAGCATGGAATATCGCTCCCAGTTCCAGAATATTCATTAGAAGGAGGGTCTCCTCCTGAGTCCACTATCCCTGAGCCTTCAGGGAGTTCCAGACTGTATACCAACCTAAAAGGCTGGCATCTGTTGTAACAATTGTCCCATCTGACCTGCGGAAGGTCATACCCTTGGACAGATGGACCCGAGATAGTCACCAGAGAAGAGAATCTCTGGTTTCTTGGTCCGGATTTAACAGGAGAACAAATCTGTGTAATCCCCGTTCCTCTGGCTGAGCATGCATAGTTGCAGTGGTCTGAAATGTAGGCGTGCAAACGGTACTATGTCCCTTGCCGCTACCATTAAGCCGATTACATTCATGTACTGAGCCACCAAAGGGCGCGGATGGAATGAAGAACACGGCAGAAATTTAGAAACTTTGACAACCTGGACTCCGTCAGGTAAATTTTAATTTCTACAAAATCTATCAGAATCCCTAGGAGGGAAACCCTTGATATTGGGGATAGAGAACTCTTTCCTTGTTCACTTTCCACCCATGCGATCTCAGAAAGGCCAGTACTACGTCCGTATGAGACTTGGCAACTTGGATGTTTGACGCCTGTATCAGGATGTCATCTAAATAAGGGGCCACTTCTATGCCCCGCGGCCTAAGGACCGCCAAAGTGACCCCAGAACCTCCATAAAGATTCTAGGGGCTGTAGTTAACCCAAAGGAAAGAGCTACAAACTGGTAATGCCTGTCTAGAAAGGCAAACCTGAAAAACCGATGGTGATCTTTATGCATCGTAATGTGAGGATAAGCATCCTTCAAATCCATTGTAGTCCTCTATTGACTCTCCTGGATCATAGTTAAGATGGTACGAATAGTTTCCATCTTAAATGATAGAATTCTAAAGAATTTGTTTAAGATCTTTTAGATCCAAAATAGGTCTGAAGGTTTCCTTTCCTTGGGAACCACAAACCGATTTGAGGAAAACTGTGTCCCTGTTCCTCTATTGGAACTGAATGGGTCACGTACACAATGCAAGAATGTCTCTTTCTTTATCTGGTTTGCAGATAAATGTGAAAGGCAAAAACTCCCCTTTTTTGGGGGGGAAAGCTTTGAAATCCAGAAGATATCTCTGAGGTATAATTTCCAATGCCCAGGGATCCTGGGCATCTCTTGCCCACGCCTGGGTGAAGAATGAAGTCTGCCCCCTATAGGATCCGTTACCAGATAGGGGTCCGTTCCTCATGCAATTTTAGAGGCAGCAGCAGGCTCCTTGACCTGCTTATCTTTGTTCCAGGTCCGGTTGTCTCCAGACCGCCTTGGACTGAGCAAAAGTTCCCTCTTATTTTGCCTTAGAGGAAGTTGATGCCACACCTGCCTTGAATTTTCGAAAGGCACGAAAATTAGGCCTTTTTTGTCCCTTGATTTGGACCTGTCCTGAGGAAGGGCATGATCTTTTCCTCCAGTGATATAAGTAATAATCTCCTTCAAACTAGGCCTGAATAGGGTCTGCCCCTTGAAGGGAAGTTAAGTAGCTTATTTATTAAAGTCACGACAGCTGACCATGATATAAGCCATAGCGCTCTGCGCGCCAGTATAGTAAAAAACAGAATTCTTAGCCGTTAGTCTAGTCAAAGGAACAAAGGCATCAGAAAACAAAGGAATTGGCTAGCTTAAGTGCTCTAAGCTTGTCAAATATATTCATCCAATGGAGCCTGTAAAGCCTCATCAAGAGACTCAAACCAGAACGCCGCAGCAGCAGTGACAGGAGCAATGCGTGCAAGGGGCTGCAGGATAAAACCTTGTTGAATAAACATTTTTTATCCATTGGATCTAAAAAAGCACAACAGTCCTCGCCAGAGGTAGTGGTACGCTTAGCTAGAGTAGAAACTCTTCTCTCCACCTTAGGAACTGTCTGCCATAAGTCCCGTGTGGTGGCAACTATTAGAAAACATTCTTCTAAAAAATAGGAGGGGAAGAGAACGGCACACCTGGTCTATCCCATTCCTTATGAAAAATTTTAGTAAACCTCTTTAGGTATTGGAAAAACATAAGTACACACCGGCACTGCATATTATTTATCCAGTCTACACAATTTCTCTGGCACTGCGATTGTACACATTCATTCAGAGCAGCTAAAGCCTCCCTGAGCAACAAGTGGAGGTTCTCAAGCATAAATTTTAAATGTAGAAATATCAGAATCAGGTTAAATCATCTTCCCTGAGTCACAAATATCACCCACAGACTAAGCATATTGTGAGGTAGTATCAGACATGGTTCTTAAAGCGTCTGTATGCTCTGTATCTACCCCCAGAGCTGTTTTGCTTTCCTTTAATTTCAGGTAGTCTGACTAATACTGCTGCCAGTGTATTATACACAACCTTTGCCATGTCTTGTAAAATAAACGCTATGGGCGCCATTGATATACTTGGCGCCATTTGAGCGTGAGTCCCTGGAGCGGGAGTCAAAGGGTCTGACACGTGGGGAGAGTTAGTCGGCATAACTTCCCCCTCGACAGAATCCTCTGGTAAAATAAACGCTATGGGTGCCCTTGATGTACTTGGCGCCATTTGAGCGTGAGTCCCTAAAGCGGGAGTCAAAGGGTCTGACACGTGGGGAGAGTTAGTCGGCATAACTTCCCCCTCGACAGAATCCTCTGGTGATAATGTTTTTAAATACAAAAAATGATCTTTATTGTTTAACATGAAATCAGTACATCTGGTACACATTCTAAAATGGGGTTCCACCATGGCTTTAAACATAATAAACACAGAGCCTCCTCTATGTTAGACATGTTAGAACTAATAAAGAGACTAGTAAGCTTGGAAAACACTTTAAATCAAGTTAACAAGCAAATATAACAAACGTTACTGTGCCTTTAAGAGAAACAAATTTTGTCAAAATTTGAAAAACAGTGAAAAAAGGCAGTAAATCAAACGAAATTTTTACAGTACATGTAATAAGTTAACAGAGCATTGCACCCACTTGCAAATGGATGATTAACCCCTTAATGCAAAAAACAGATAAAAAAAAAAAACGACATTTTTTTTTTAAACAGACACAACAAAACTGCCACAGCTGAGCTGTGGATTACCTTCCCTATAACTGTTTCTATGCAAAATTTAAGCCAGCCATGTGGAAAAATTAGGCCCCAATAAGTTTTATCACCAAACATATGTTAAAAAACGATTAAACATGCCAGCAAACGTTTTAAAACACATTCTTATAAGAGTATGTATGTCTATTAATAAGCCTGATCCAGTCGCTATCACTGCATTTAAGGCTTTACTTACATTACTTCGGTATCAGCAGTATTTTCTTAGTCAATTCCATTCCTTAGAAAAATATATTACTGCACATACCTTAGCATATATCTCTATCAATCAGCCTGGTACCAGTCGCTTTCACTGCATTTAAAGGCTGTACTTACATTACTTCGGTATCAGCAGTATTTTCTTAGTCAATTCCATTCCTTAGAAAAATATTTTACTGAACATACCTTATTTGCAGGAAAACCTGCACGCCATTCCCCCTCTGAAGTACCTTACTCCTCAGAATGTGTGAGAACAGCAACTGGATCTTAGTTACGTCTGCTAAGATCATAGAAAAAACGCAGGCAGATTCTTCTTCCAAATACTGCCTGAGATAAACAGCACACTCCGGTGCCATTTAAAAATAACAAACTTTTGATTGAAGAAATAAACTAAGTATAAAAAACCACAGACTCTCACGACCTCCTATCTATGTTGAGACTTGGAAGAGAATGACTGGTAATGGCAGTTAGGGGAGGAGCTATATAGCAGCTTTGCTGTGGGTGGACTCTTGCAACTTCCTGTTGGGAAGGAGAATATATCCCATAAGTAATGGATGATCCGTGGACTGGATACACTTAACAAGAGAAAAGTCAAATTTTTAAGGTAAGAAAAATAATTGATTCAAGTGCATTATCGCAAATATGAAACTGACTGTCTGAAAATAAGGAATGTTGAACATCCTGAGTCAAGGCAAATAAATGTTTGAATACATATATTTAGAACTTTATTAAAAAAGTGCCCAACCATAGCTTAGAGTGTCACAGAAAATAAGACTTACTTACCCCAGGACACTCATCTACATGTTTGTAGAAAGCCAAACCAGTACTGAAACGAAAATCAGCAGAGGTAATGGTATATATATAAGAGTATATCGTCGATCTGAAAAGGGAGGTAAGAGATGAATCTCTACGACCGATAACAGAGAACCTATGAAATAGACCCCGTAGAAGGAGATCATTGAATTCAAACAGGCAATACTCTCCTCACATCCCTCTGACATTCACTGCACGCTGAGAGGAAAACCGGGCTCCAACCTGCTGCGGAACGCATATCAACGTAGAATCTAGCACAAACTTACTTCACCACCTCCATAGGAGGCAAAGTTTGTAAAACTGATTTGTGGGTGTGGTGAGGGGTGTATTTGTAGGCATTTTGAGGTTTGGGAAACTTTGCCCCTCCTGGTAGGAATGTATATCCCATACGTAACTAGCTCATGGACTCTTGCTAATTACATGAAAGAAACAGTACTCTCCGGTACCATTTAAAATAAAAATTTCTTGATTGAAGAAAACTAAAACTATAATTTTATCACCACATAAACTTTACCCTTCCTATTGCAAGCATAGGCAAAGAGAATGACTGGGGGGAGGAGTTAAGGGAGGAGCTATATAGCAGCTCTGCTGTGGTGCTCTTTGCCACTTCCTGTTAATAAGAGGATTATATCCCACAAGTAAGGATGAAACCCGTGGACTCGGTATATCTTGTAAAAGAAAGAAGAAACACAAGGGTGAAAAGGTGCCTGAGGTTTACTCAAAAAACTGCCGAATTATAATTAAAGAGATGCTAGAAAATAAATAAATTTATCAGGTAAGCATAAATTTTGTTTTCTTTCCTATGGCATGGAGAGTCCACAACGTCATTCTAATTACTAGTGGGAACCAATACCCAAGCTAGAGGACATGGAATAAATAGGGAGGGAGAACAAGGCAGGAGGACCTAAACAGAAGGCACCACCGCTTAAAGAACCTTTTTCCCAAAAGTGGCCTCAGCCGAGGCAAACGTATTAAATTTGTAGAATTTTGAAAAAGTATGCAGAGAGGACCATGTAGCCGCCTTGTAAATCTGTTCCACAGAAGCTTCATTTTTGAAAGTCCAAGAAGAGGAGACATCCCTAGTGGAATGAGCCGTAGTTCTCTCAGGAGGCTGCTGTCCAGCAGTCTCATAAGCAAAACAAATCAAACTTCTTGACCAGAGAGAAAGAGTAGTAGAAGTGGCCTTCTGACCCTTACATTTTCCAGAGAAAACAACAAACAGGGCAGAAGATAGCCTAAATTATTTAGTAGCTTGTAAGTAAAATTTTAGAGCGCGCACAACATCCAAGTTATGCAAAAGGCGTTCCTTATTAGAAGGATTAGGACAAAAAGAAGAAACAACAATTTCCTGATTAATGTTTCGATCCCATACCACCTTAGGGAGAAACCACAATTTAGTACAAAGGACCGCCTTATCTGCATGAAAAATAAGGTACGGGGAATCACACTGCACAGCTGAAAGCTCAGAAACTCTGCGAGCAGAAGAAATAGCAAGGATAAAAAAAAACTTCCAAGATAATTTTATATCAACAAAATGCATCGGCTCAAACAGAGCCTGCTGCGAAACTTTAAGAACTAGATTAAGGCTCCAAGGAGGAGCAACAGGTTTAAACACCGTTCTGATTCTAACAAGGGCCTGTATAAAAGCTTGAACATCTAGGTAAGTCTGCCAGACGTTTGTGCAAAAGGATAGATAATGCAGAAATCTGACCTTTCAGAGTACTGACTGAAGAAGGCCATCCTGAAGAAAAGATAAAATACAGGAAATCCTCACCCAGCTCCAGGAGAAACCCTTAGATTCGCACCAATAAAGATATGTATGCCATACCTTATGGTAAATCTTGCGCGTAACAGGTTTGCCAGCTTGAAGCATAGTATCAATGACTGCTTCAGAAAAAAATATGTCTAGACAGAACTAGGTGTTTAATCTTCAGTCAGTAAGCAGTCAGCTTCAGAGAATCCAGGTTTGGATGGAGGAAAAGACCCTGAATCAGAAGGTCTTTCCTCAGAGGTAACCTCCAAGGAGGTAGAGATGACATCCTTACCGCGAACCATATTGTCAAGATATATGTAAGGTTAATAAATATATATTTTAATCATATATTTCAAGGTTAATAAATATATATCTTTAATCAGATATTTTGCTGGTCAGTAGAAAATGACTCATTTCATTCAGAAGGGCTGACTTCAATCATGTTTAGTTTTTCCCCACTCAAGATCGCAAAAGTTAAAAGGGCATACAAGTGAGAACAATAGAGCATTTGGTTTAATTAAAATGTAACAACAATTTCAGAAACCATATGTGTGACTGCCTGGAATTGTGAGATAAAATCTCGTTTTCAGATCAGATCGTTTCAGATCTGCATGGGATATTTATATAGGAAATAAATTCAAAATTAGTATAGATTAAATAACCATTTTAATAATATCATATTTGAATTACATGTATATATAACATGCTTTCCTGTTTTTCCAGACGAAGCCAAAAAGGTGACACACACAGGACGATACATGGGATGAAATAAGTCATATCATATGAATGTGCAATAAATGTTTATAAAGTTTTAAATACATCCCTTAAAATATAGTGAGATGAATATATGGAAGTTACTTTGATGTGATATGACTATGAAATATTGACATCTGATATTGAAATATAAACTTTCCGTTAGGCTAAATGAAATATAAATTATTTAATATAAATAATGTTAGAAACATGTTTCATATCAAAATGACCAGAGAGGTAATGTGATCATACCCATCTGTGATTGATATCGTGGACTTATTAATGTGAGGGAATTATGGCAGTTATTACACATTTTAAAGAAAAATTTTAAATATTCAGAGATGTGTTTAAATGTATTGCTATGTTGTGCTGTCATGCTGCCACTCAGTGTTATGTTGCGAGAATTGCAGCCATGAGATGATTGGTTGTTGCAAGGATACATTTCCTTGACAACATACATTCCCAGATGAACCAATCCATGTTCAGTTGCAAAGATCCAATCCGAGACAAGGCTTCCGTTGGGCGTTTCCAATACTCACCAATGATAGATAATGATCAAAAAAAGGGGAGGGTGAAATCAGATGATTTAACCCCAAGCATAGAGACTGAGAGAGCAGGCTGCTGGCTAATACTGAAGGAATAACTACTGTGGTTATTATTAAAGCACACACCTACTATTGGACTCCATATGCAATATCCCCAATTTTGAGATTCTGAGGTGAAATTGATTCTGTTGAGAAACATTGGAAACCGGATATCGATTGGTTTATTTGGTAAAGTATACAAGGTTTTTGGTAAGATAAGTTATATGCATAGTCACTACAGTTAAATTACAATTGGAAGATTGGAAAGAGCAAATTGGGCTTTTAAATTGTATTGCATAACCTTGAATAGCTATTAGCTTGCCTATTTGTATGCAAGCATTTAAAGTAAACATTTACTATTGCTGTATGTAGCAGAGTTAAGGAAATAGTTTATATTTCAAGTTAGCATTTCATAGCCTATGTATTGTTAAACTAATCCCAATCTTAAATTGTTTATCTATGCAAATATATAATAATAATTCAGAAGTGTATATTGTATTATTGTGTAAATCTGGTAGGCTAAGTAATTTATCTGTGAAGGTTCTGAGGTTTTAAATCAATATTGTATTAGGATTGTATTGCTTGGATGTTAAAAGTTAAAGGTTTTAGCCCCATTGTGTGAAGGTAAATTTTTCAGGGTTTTGTAAGAAGGAGAGAATGTCTTAACAGTTGTTTTTAACGTGTATAATAGTGTTTCATATTCTGGTATTACAAGTATATTTCAATATGTTCATGGATATTAACTAAATAAAAGAATTCAGGTATTTATATTAATTGTATGGTTTCAAGTGGATGCATGTTAGTTAAGGGTTTCTATTTTTAAGGATAATTATTATTTGTTTTGTGTTATAACCCTGCCATAAGCTGATATATTATTTGGAGAGCACTATTTAGATTTTCATAAATATACTGACAATATCCAGCAAGGCCATGCAGGAGCTATTAGGATTACCGATGCTATCTCCTGGTTGATACGAGCAATGATTTGTGGAAGGAGAGCAAATGGAGGAAACCGATATGCCAGAGAGAACATCCAAGGAACCGCTAGAGCATCTATCAGAACGGCCTGAGGATCTCTTGACCTTGAGCCGTACTTTGGAACCTTGGCGTTTTGGCAGGACGCCATCAGATTCAACTCTGGAACCGCCTACCTGAGGGTTATCTGAGAGAACACTTCCGGATGGAGAGCCCACTCCCCAGGATGAAAGGTCTATCTGCTCAGAAAGTCTGCATCCCAATTGTCCACTCCTGGAATGTGAATAGCAGATAGGAGACGGTTGTGAGCTTCCTCCAACTGCAGAATGCAAGTCACCTCCTTCATAGCCAAGGAACTCAGAGTTCCTCCCTGATGGTTGATGTAAGCAACTGAGGTGATGTTGCCCGACTAGAATCTGGAAAACCGGACAAAAGATAATTGAGGCCACACTGACAGGGCATTGAAGATTGCTCTCAACTCCAAGATGTTTATGGGAAGAGAAGACTCTTCCCGAGACCACAGTCCCTGAGCCTTCACAGAATCCCAAACAGCTCCCCAGCCTGACAGGCTGGCATCCGTAGTCACAATCACCCAGAAAGGTCTCAGGAAACAAGTGCACCAAGACTGATGTTCCTGTGAAATCCACCACCAGCCACTACTCAAATCCATCCAACATTCTCTTGCCATATGGAAAGACAAACCTTGGTCTTGGTGGGGAAGAATAGAAACTATTAAAATGACTATGCTACCCAAAATCCTATACATATTGCAGGCAATGCCAATTACACTCCCCAAAAACTATCTGCAACAGATGCAAAGCGCAATTAACTCCTTTATATGGGGTCGGACCCGACCACGAATAAATAGAACAACAATGTACAGATCCCTACAAAACGGAGGACTGGGTCTCTCCAATATCAGCCCATACTACCACTCAAAAACTGATAGACTGGCATTGTAGAGGAGATGCCAAGGCTTGGATAGCGCCGGTCTCTCAAATACTTAGATCACCTGCCCCTGGACCCCTTTGTTGGCTTCCCAAAGCTAGGCGCACACCCCCTTGTTCTACCTCTCCACTCTATAGGCATGTATTTAATACTTGGGACTATCTTATAAAAAAAAAACAAATTCAATTCTATCCACACCCACTTACACCAATTTCCCACAATATAGAACTCATGGGGGGGATATGAATCGTAGAAGAAAGACCTAGTAGTCCAAGAATTATTATTATTCCATACCAATAGCCCAATTGCTCAATCAAGGTAAGCTTAAACCTAGAGCAGAACTATTCCAATATTATACGGGTCCTTCTTCCCTTAACTGAAATATGCCCAATTACAACACTTCATACACAGGGCACAAAACAAACAAGATTTACTCAGAACCCCTACTCCCTTTGAGCATATCTATCTATCAGGAAAGATTTCTAAAGGATCATTATCGCTAGCAAAATTCCTACTGCATAATGCACAATCCTCATTGCCCCCCCCCTTACATGACTCACTGCCATCGCGAACTAGGTATTAACTTAGATGCCAAACGGTGGTGGAACATCTTCCAAAATACACAAAAAACTCCACCTCACCTAAAATTACAGAGCTTAATTATAGAATCCTCCTACGCTGGTACCGGACTCCGGTACGACTTAAAAATATCTACCCAACCTCCTCTGCATTTTACTGGAAGGGCTGTAATACTCAAGGCAATATGTTACACATGTGGAGGCAATGCAACAAGCTGGCCACCTTCTGGGCACAATGTAGAGATCACCTTACAAAACTTAGCAGACCCAGAATTCTTACTAACCCCAAAAATGATTTTCCTGAATGAGAGCCCACCACTCCGATGCAAAATTAGGAATACTCTAATACACATAGGACTTAACAGTGCAAAAACCCTCATAGCCCTATATTGGAAATCACCTCAAATACCATCACTAGAAAAATGGTTACAGAAAACAGATGAGATATGGGTTTTACAAAAGAGATAAAATCGCATTTTATGCGGATATTAGATTCTACTGGGACTTTTTTTTTTTTTTTTTTGAAAAGTGTTTTTATTGAGGCAATAAAATACATCAAAGTACAGACATAGTAGGTAGGGCAATATCTCAAACAAAATTACATAACATCAGATCCATCATTCAAACATAAATACAGTAGACAATAGTAGGAGCACGGTATTGACCCTAATGGAGCCCCATTTTATAACTTAATAGTAGGACAAACATGTGTCATCAAAGTAAAATAGATCCACTTATGGGACCTGAAAATTAGTACTTGTCTGAAGACAAAACTCACAGGGATAAAGATTCTCAATATTTAAACACTCTGGCGTCTTCAATATATTAGAGATCCACTCATGGGATCTGGTGGCAAGGGTCAGTCTGAAGACATCTATAGAAATTCAAAGAGTCCTCATCATATGTTAGCTTGTTATTGTATATAGATTATAGGCAAACTTTGAGTGAAGTAAATAATCATACAAATAAAGCACAAAACAACACTATCAAAATTACTCTACTAAATGATATCAGTGATGTACCAGAACTGATCACAGTTGCCACTATAAGGATAGATTGACATTCATACTGAACATTAATAGGAACTTGAACATTAATGAAACTATAGTTCCAAAACTCTTTGATTAACCAAAATACAATAAACAAGGAGAATTTCCTATATTGTGGCCCGAAGAGCCTTTTCACATGTATGCAGTGGAAAACATAGGTTTAGTACTTCGGACTGGGTAGAGACTGCTCAACTCTACCAGAAGAGAGTGCGGAGGAGAAGGTATTCGTCCCTACCGCACAAGAATGGTGGGGGGCGGGAGATAGTCCAGCAATAAGTTACTCTAACTTTGCTGGATAGGATACTCAACAGTTATATAAGTACTAATATTGTAGATAGGGTTGTAGAGAGGTTTCAGGTACAGCCAACAAAACAGTTACTCACATTTTTACATTATGTTAGATAAATAGCTGCTCCTAAAGAGCATAGACAGGAAGTAACCTCTTAAGAGCCATAAGATTCAGAACTCAGTGTATAATGCCACTTAAAGAGATCTACATACATATACACATACACACAGTTTTCTTGAGGAGCACATGAATAGTGTAACTAAATAGGTGTTTATCTCTTCGCATATTAGAAGGAGCTAGTATGATTCTATATACCTGGTCTCCCACTTATAGTCTCAAACAGCATTTCTAAAGCAGGCACTCACATTTTTACATTACATTAGATAAATAGCTGCTCCTAAAGAGCACAAACAGGGAGTAACCTCTTAAGAGCCACAAGATTCAGAACCCAGTGTATAATGACATTTGAGAAAATCTACATACATATACATATACACTAAGTTTTCTGGAAGAACACATGAATAGTGAAAATAAATATTCAAATATTTTCGGTACAGAATTAGCAATGAACTAGTTTAAGCACATATTATACATACACATATCCAACTTTTTCAAGCCTTCATAAAGTATCGTCTGACACATTGTGGGTAGTGATACTAGCGTACTGACAAGCAAATGTATGCAAGATATGCTGGCTGCAACAAGACGTTACAGCTCTAAACCTAAGGCTCAACCTATCCCCTGCCTAAATCTCTTATGTGCAGGGGGGTAACAATAATTCTGGTTATGTCTCTGGTGCTGAGGTTCCCCGTAGGGGGACAGCCGCTCATACTCCCCAGGTTGCAAGTCCAATGTAAGCAGCAGTCTTAAGGGGACAGTTGCATAGATCAAATAGCCGGCGCTAACAAGCGCAGCTACACCAACAGTTTTTGCCATAAGTCTCTGAGGTTTCCCTTGATCCGGCCATTTTATGGACCTGAGATGCTCTGCTTGTTGATCAGACCCTGCCGTAGCTGGATCTCTGCCAGCCCTGTGTGTTAGGGAGATCGCTTTGTTGCGGGCTTGTCCCATGTGCGCTCCAGACTGACCGGTCGGCAGTTCGCCTCCTGCTACAACATTGTGGGGGAAAGCGATTGCTCCAGAATGGGAGACTGCTTCTGCAGAGCCGTAACTCTCAACGTGTGCTCCTTCTGAGGAGTTGCAGTTCCTAATTATTGACTCTATGTGGCTCTCCAATCTGGCGTAATGATCCCTTAATAGATTATCCAGAGCCTCCCATGTCACTCCAATTATACCTTCCATACTTGTTGCTCAGTGCTCGTATGCGATCTGCAGCGGAGTAGCATAGGAATGTAGCTGAAGAGTTCCCCTTTAGCCTCTGCAGGTGACCGCTTAACCCAGGTGGCGGGGAGGGCCGGCCATTAATCCCCAACACACAGGGCTCTGTTTTGTATCTTAGGCTCGCCAGATCTAGGTTTGCCTACTAGTTGGAATACCTTAGTTTAGTTCCAGTGCTTATCCCTGGGTTATTTACAGCAACTAATCACTTCTGTAGTTGTGCTATGTTAGCCGCATGGCTAGGCAAGATAGCGCCGGTCAGCCTGAGTATTGCATTCACTCCTTTCCTCTGTATCGCTCCTCAGAGTTCCTCCTAAGTGCTGTCAGCTCCACACCCGATAGCAGCAAGTCTACAGTGCAAGCTCTAATCTAGTGCGGTTGCTGACATTAGAATTTTTGGTCATTTTTCACCTTTTTCCCTGTGTCAGTGTACGGAGCTCATCACTTACACCTCCATCTCTGTGTGCTGCGTAGCTCCGCCCCCCTACTGGGACTCTTTACGCCAAACCACTGACAATCCCCCACATCCTTTAAAATCTGACCACACACACAACCGCAGACATGGGACACCAGCGCCACTCGCCTCGATTTCTACCACAGGATTATAATTATAAAAATTGTCCTATAATCCTCACTAGCATCACAATGAACATGCGGATTCAAACCCTTCCCTTCCCTGATACCCTTCTCTCATTTACTTTGTTCCCCCTTTCTATAAACCCACTAAAACCCTTTCTTCTTACTTTTAGTTCTCTGTTGTTGTGCATTTAATTTTGGTTAAGTTTCTAATATGCAATATGTTAACACCTAAAGATTAAGCTCAGTAAACCTGAATGATTGAATACACACTAGTTCTGTACCTACCCAGGTCCTTTAAAATATAAAAGCATATCCTAGTGATTACTGCTATAGCAACTGCCACCACAGAACAAGTTGACAGCCAGACCAAACTTTATAGGACATTTGCAACATGCTGCCCAACATTTACGTGGATAGACTCTGCAGACATCCTATCTCACTTAACCAAGTGTAACTGGTGTACAGCAAATGTTTAAAAAATACAAACCATACCCACTGTACTCTGAGGGGGAAACTGGGCCTCAATATAGACATTCTTCAATTACCACCAGGGGAGGCAAAGTAAAAACTGAGTTATGTGTGGGGTGGGGGTGGGGGGGGTTATAGAGCTCTTGGGGTTTGGGAATCTTTGCCTCCTCAAAGTGGTAGAGAAGAGTAATTCACCACCTGTATGCAAGTAAGAGGGAGCCGGACCCAGAAGGGTGTCCAAATAAGGATTTACAGAGTCTGCTTGAACTATAGACAACAGAGCTCCCAGCACTCTTGTAAACACTTTAGGTGCTGTAGCAAGACCAGGAGGGCAACAAAATGATGCTTGTCAAATCAGCAAATCTCAGGAACTTGACATGATCCCTTTAAAGTATCTGTGAAGTATATGATAGACATAAATGAACACTCTTGCACTAAAGAAAGTAAAGTGTGAATTGCCTCCACCTTTAAATTAGGAACTTTCAGGAATTTGTTCAATATTTTGAGATCCAAAACAGGCAGACAACTACCCTCTTCTCTTGGTGCTATAAAGAGATTTGAATAAATCCCCCTGGTTTAATTCTGAAGTTGGAATGGGAGCAATCACTCCTATTAATTCCATATCTCTTACACAAGCAAAAAAAAAAAGCTTGGGCATTTACAAAATCTCGAAGTACTAAAAATAGAAAGAATCTTCCCCCAAGAGGCCTTGACAGAAAGCTTATTCAATAACACTGAGAAATTATTTGAAATACTAAATAGATCTCTCCCAAGCATCCTGAAAGAAACTCAATCTGCTCCCACCGCCAGAGACTGCTCTGGCATGGGGGTCACACCTTCATGCGATCTTGGAGGCGTAAGTATACTCATTGTATGGTTTGTTTTCGGTCCAAGAAGGGCTTAACTTCCAGGAAGATTTGGAGTAGCCAGAACTCTGGGAAGATTAGGAAGCTTTCTGAGCTTTAGAGTGTCAAAAGAAACAAAAACAAAACCCAAAACAAAAACTCCCTGCAGATCTAAGCTTAACTTTAGATTTTTTTGTTATCTTTGGACAAAATGCTCCATTATACCCTGTGACTATAGCAATAATAGCATCCAGTCTGGGCCCAAACAGAGATTTACCCTCAAAGGAAAAATAAACCAGTCTGCGTTTAGATACCATATCGATAGACAAAGGCTTAAATAGACAGTAAAGTCTAAATTAAACATTCATGATTCAGATAGATTTTTTGAGAGGCGCTGGACCCAGGGGTACGCCAGATATAAGGAGTCTCCTGCAGGTGTAATCCAATCCCACTTCGTGGAATAATCACAGTTGCACTAGAGAAAAATCCACAATAGTGTAGTTTGCCAGTAAACGTATAGCCCAAAATGAAGGTACAAGACCTTCAATAAACTGGCTGTATATATATATATATATATATATATATATATCTACATATATTGTGAGTACCTTAATTCAGTTTACTGGCAAACTACACTATTGTGGATTTTCCTCTAGTGCCACTGTGAATATTTCTCGAAGTGGGATTGGATAGCACCTGAAGGAGACTCCCAATATCTGGCATAGACCTGGGTCCAGCGCCTCTCAAAAAAGCAAAGACAAGTTTGACTTTTTTTCAAGAGAAACTGTGAGACGGCAGCGGTTCCACTTGAGGGGAGTATTTTAAACATCATACTATTTAACTCTATTTGTCAACTTAGAGTCTTTTTGTTTTTACATGAGTCAGATAGAGCATGTCATTTAAAAAAAAAACTTTCTAATTTACTTTTATTACCAAATTTGCTTTGTTCTCTTGGTATCCATTGTTAAAGCGCATATTGAGGTAAGCTAATAGGAGCTTATGGGAGTGCACGTCTTTAGTACTCACATGCTGAATAGCTTACCGAAACGCAGGAACAAGAAAGTATTATTTCAAAATAGGCAAGCTTAAAGCACTCTAAAACAGTAGGTGAGCATTTAAGCTAAGAACCCGTAAGAAGAAAGGAAATGTAGCGCAAGCAAAGGAAAAACAGAATTTATGCTTACCTGATAAATTACTTTCTCCAACGGTGTGTCCGGTCCACGGCGTCATCCTTACTTGTGGGAATATCTCTTCCCCAACAGGAAATGGCAAAGAGTCAATGCCAAGCTATCCATATAGTCCCTCCTAGGCTCCGCCCACCCCAGTCATTCGACCGACGGACAGGAGGAAAAAAACAGGAGAAACTATAGGGTGCCGTGGTGACTGTAGTTAGAGAAAATAATTCATCAAACCTGATTAAAAAACCAGGGCAGGCCGTGGACCGGACACACCGTTGGAGAAAGTAATTTATCAGGTAAGCATAAATTCTGTTTTCTCCAACATTGGTGTGTCCGGTCCACGGCGTCATCCTTACTTGTGGGAACCAATACCAAAGCTTTAGGACACGGATGAAGGGAGGGAGCAAATCAGGTTACCTAAACAGAAGGCACCACGGCTTTCAAAACCTTTCTCCCAAAAATAGCCTCTGAAGAAGCAAAAGTATCAAATTTGTAAAATTTGGCAAAAGTGTGCAGTGAAGACCAAGTCGCTGCCTTACATATCTGATCAACAGAAGCCTCGTTCTTGAAGGCCCATGTGGAAGCCACAGCCCTAGTGGAGTGAGCTGTGATTCTTTCTGGAGGTTGCCGTCCGGCAGTCTCGTAAGCCAATCGGATGATGCTTTTAAGCCAAAAAGAAAGAGAGGTAGAAGTCGCTTTTTGACCTCTCCTTTTACCAGAATAGACGACAAACAGAGAAGAAGTTTGTCTGAACTCTTTTGTAGCTTCTAAATAGAATTTTAGAGCACGGACTACGTCTAAATTGCGTAACAAACGTTCCTTTTTTTGAAACTGGATTCGGACACAAAGAAGGAACAACTATCTCCTGGTTAATATTTTTGTTAGAAACAACCTTTGGAAGAAAACCAGGCTTAGTACGCAAAACAACCTTATCTGCATGGAACACCAGATAGGGCGGAGAACACTGCAGAGCAGATAACTCAAACTCTTCTAGCAGAAGAAATAGCAACCAAAAACAAAACTTTCCAAGATAACAACTTAATATCTATGGAATGTAGAGGTTCAAACGGAACCCCTTGAAGAACTGAAAGAACTAGATTTAAACTCCAGGGAGGAGTCAAAGGTCTGTAAACAGGCTTGATCCTAACCAGAGCCTGAACAAATGCTTGAACATCTGGCATAGCTGCCAGTCGTTTGTGTAATAAGACAGATAAAGCAGAAATCTGTCCCTTTAGAGAACTCGCTGATAATCCTTTATCCAAACCCTCTTGTAGAAAGGAAAGGATCTTAGGGATTTTGATCTTATTCCATAAGAATCCCTTGGATTCACACCAGCAGATATATATTTTCCATATTTTATGGTAAATTTTTCTAGTTACCAGTTTTCTGGCTTGAACTAGAGTATCTATCACAGATTCTGAAAACCCATGCTTTGATAGAATCAAGCGTTCAATTTCTAAGCCGTCAGCTGGAGGGAAACTAGATTTGGATGTTCGAATGGACCTTGTACTAGAAGATCCTGTCTCAAAGGTAGCTTCCATGGGGGAGCCGATGACATATTCACCAGGTCTGCATACCAAGTCCTGCGTGGCAACGCAGGAGCTATCAAGATCACAGAGGCCCTCTCCTGTTTGATCCTGGCTACCAGCCTGGGAATGAGAGGAAACGGTGGAAACACATAGGCTAGGTTGAAGGTCCAAGGCGCTACTAGTGCATCCACTAGAGTCGCCTTGGGATCCCTGGATCTGGACCCGTAGCAAGGAACCTTGAAGTTCTGTCGAGACGCCATAAGATCCATATCTGGAATGCCCCATAATTGAGTCAACTGGGCAAAGATCTCCGGGAGGAGTTCCCACTCCCCTGGATAGAAAGTCTGACGACTCAGATAATCCGCCTCCCAGTTTTCCACACCTGGGATGCGGATCGCAGATAGGTGGCAGGAGTGATCCTCTGCCCATTTTATTATTTTGGTCACTTCTTTCATCGCCAGGGAACTCCTTGTTCCCCCCTGATGATTGATATAAGCAACAGTCGTCATGTTGTCTGATTGGAATCTTATGAATCTGGCCTTTGCTAGTTGAGGCCAAGCCCTGAGAGCATTGAATATCGCTCTCAGTTCCAGAATGTTTATCAGGAGAAGAGACTCTTCCCGAGACCATAGTCCCTGAGACTTCAGGGATTTCCAGACCGCGCCCCAGCCCACTAGACTGGCGTTGGTCGTGACGATGACCCACTCTGGTCTGCGGAAGCTCATTCCCTGGGACAGGTGGTCCAGGGTTAGCCACCAACGGAGTGAGTCTCTGGTTTTCTGATCTACTTGAATCACTGGAGACAAGTCTGTATAGTCCCCATTCCACTGTTTCAGCATGCACAGTTGTAATGGTCTTAGATGAATTTGTGCAAAAGGAACTATGTCCATTGCTGCAACCATCAATCCTACTACTTCCATGCACTGAGCTACGGAAGGACGAGGAATAGAATGAAGAACTTGACAAGCGTTTAGAAGTTTTGACTTTCTGACTTCTGTCAGGAAAATCCTCATTTCTAAGGAATCTATTATTGTTCCCAAGAAGGGAACTCTTGTCGACGGGGACAGGGAACTTTTTTCTATGTTCACCTTCCATCCGTGAGATCTGAGAAAGGCCAGAACGATGTCTGTGTCAGCCTTTGCCTTTGAAAGAGTCGACGCTTGTATTAGAATGTCGTCCAAGTATGGTACTACTACAATGCCCCTTGGTCTTAGAACCGCTAGAAGGGATCCGAGTAACTTTGTGAAAATGGGAGGGCCACAAACTGGTAATGTTTGTCCAGAAAGGCGAACCGTAGGAACTGATGATGTTCTTTGTGGATAGGAATATGTAGATACGCATCCTTTAGATCCACGGTAGTCATAAATTGACCTTCCTGGATGGTGGGTAGAATCGTTCGAATGGTTTCCATTTTGAACGATGGTACTCTGAGAAATTTGTTTAGGATCTTTAAATCCAGAATTGGTCTGAAAGTTCCCTCTTTTTTGGGAACTACAAACGGATTTGAGTAAAATCCCATTCCTTGTTCCGCCGTTGGAACTGGGTGTATCACTCCCATCTTTAACAGGTCTTCTACACAATGTAAGAATGCCTGTCTCTTTATTTGGTTTGAGGATAAGTGAGACATGTGGAACCTTCCCCTTGGGGGTAGTTCCTTGAATTCCAGAAGATAACCCTGAGAAACTATTTCTAGTGTCCAGGGATCCTGAACATCTCTTGCCCAAGCCTGAGCAAAGAGAGAGAGTCTGCCCCCTACTAGATCCGGTCCCGGATCGGGGGCTACTCCTTCATGCTGTTTTGTTAGCAGCAGCAGGCTTCTTGGCCTGCTTACCCTTGTTCCAGCCTTGCGTCGGTTTCCAGGCTGGTTTGGTTTGAGAGGCATTACCCTCTTGTTTAGAGGCTGCAGAGTTAGAGGCCGGTCCGTTCCTGAAATTGCGAAAGGAACGAAAATTAGACTTATTCTTGGCTTTGAAAGGCCTATCTTGTGGGAGGGCATGGCCCTTTCCCCCAGTGATGTCTGAAATAATCTCTTTCAATTCTGGCCCAAAGAGAGTCTTACCCTTGAAGGGGATATTAAGTAATTTTGTCTTGGAAGATACATCCGCTGACCAAGACTTTAGCCAAAGCGCTCTGCGCGCCACAATTGCAAACCCTGAATTTTTCGCAGCTAATCTAGCTAGTTGCAAAGTGGCATCTAAAATAAAAGAATTAGCCAACTTGAGTGCGTGAACTCTGTCCATAACCTCCTCATACGGAGTCTCTCTACTGAGCGACTTTTCTAGTTCCTCGAACCAGAACCACGCTGCTGTAGTGACAGGAACAATGCACGAAATGGGTTGCAGGAGTTAACCTTGCTGTACAAAAATCTTTTTAAGCAAACCCTCCAATTTTTTATCCATAGGATCTTTGAAAGCACAATTATCCTCGATAGGAATAGTAGTGCGCTTGTTTAAAGTAGAAACTGCCCCCTCGACCTTAGGGACTGTCTGCCATAAGTCCTTTCTGGGGTCGACCATAGGAAAATAATTTCTTAAATATAGGAGGGGGGACAAAAGGTATGCCGGGCTTCTCCCACTCCTTATTCACTATATCCGCCACCCGCTTGGGTATAGGAAAAGCGTCAGGGTGCACCGGAACCTCTAGGAACTTGTCCATCTTGCATAATTTTTCTGGAATGACCAGGTTGTCACAATCATCAAGAGTAGATAACACCTCCTTAAGCAGTGCGCGGAGATGCTCTAATTTAAATTTAAATGTCACAACATCAGGTTCTGCTTGTTGAGAAATTTTACCTGAATCTGAAATTTCTCCATCCGACAAAACCTCCCTCATGACCCCTTCAGATTGGTGTGAGGGTATGACAGAGCAATTATCATCAGCGCCCTCCTGCTCTACAGTGTTTAAAACAGAGCAATCACGCTTTCTCTGATATGCAGGCATTTTGGATAAAATATTTGCTATGGAGATATCCATTACTGCCGTTAATTGTTGCATAGTAATAAGCATTGGCGCGCTAGAAGTACTAGGGGCCTCCTGCGTGGGCAAAACTGGTGTAGACACAGAAGGAGATGATGTAGAACTATGTCTACTCCCTTCATCTGATGAATCATCTTGGGCAACTTTACTATCTGTGGCAATGCTGTCCTTACTTTGTTTGGACGCTATGGCACAATTATCACACAATTTTGAAGGGGGACACACATTGATCTTCAAACATATAGAACATAGCTTATCTGAAGGTGCAGACATGTTAAACAGGCTTAAACTTGTCAAAAAAGTGCAAAAACCGTTTTAAAACAAAACCGTTACTGTCTCTTTAAATTTTAAACAGTGCACACTTTATTACTGAATATGTGAAAAAGTATGAAGGAATTTTTCAAAATTTACCAAATTTTCACCACAGTGTCTTAAAGTATTCAAATTATTGCACACCAATTTTCAGAGCTTTAACCCTTAAAATAAAGAAACCGGAGCCGGTTACAGTTTTAATCCCTCTACAGTCCCAGCTACAGCCTTTGATGCGACTTTACCAAACCCAGGGGGGAATACGATACCAGATGAAGCCTTCTAGGAACTTTTCCAACTACTTTCAGATCCTCACACATGCATCTGCATGTCTTGCTCTCAAAAGTAACTGCGCATTAATGGCGCGAAAATGAGGCTCAGCCTACAACTGGGAAGGCCCTTCCTGACTGGAAAGGTGTCTAACACAGTGCCTGACGTTAAAAAACGTTCCCCAAGCTTATAAGTGTGAATTACAAGCATAAACATGTATAAAATGCCCAAATAAAGCAATCGATTTTGCCCATAAAAGTGTCTACCAGTTTTATAGCCCATATTAAGCCCTTTATTCTGTTTGAGACTAAGAAAATTGCTTACCGGTCCCCATGAGAGGAAATGACAGCCTTCCAGCATTACACAGTCTTGTTAGAAATATGGCTAGTCATACCTTAAGCAGAAAAGTCTGCTAACTGTTTCCCCCAACTGAAGTTACTTCATCTCAACAGTCCTATGTGGAAACAGCAAACGATTTTAGTTACTGTCTGCTAAAATCATCTTCCTCTCACAAACAGAACTCTTCATCTTTTTCTGTTTCAGAGTAAATAGTACATACCAGCACTATTTTAAAATAACAAACTCTTGATAGTAGAATTAAAAAACTACAACTAAACACCACATACTCTTAACCATCTCCGTGGAGATGTTGCCTGTGCAACGGCAAAGAGAATGACTGGGGTGGGCGGAGCCTAGGAGGGACTATATGGACAGCTTTGCTGGGACTCTTTGCCATTTCCTGTTGGGGAAGAGATACTCCCACAAGTAAGGATGACGCCGTGGACCGGACACACCAATGTTGGAGAAATACACTGTGTATAGCTCAAAAAGCTTCTGAGCATGTTAAGCAGACCTCATTAAATTTAAAGCAATAGTAACCTTTGATTTTTGTGTCCAAAAATGCTATAAACAGCTAATACACTCATAATCTGATGAAAGAAAAGTAAATAAAGGAGCAAAATAAGATTAGGTATGGGAATTATTTAAAGAACTAGCAGGTCCTTAGTACATATCATCATGAGTTACAAAATACGAAGACGAGTTATACCTGAAACCTTGTGCATAGTAAACTATGACATATGGAATGTCAAACCTGACACCTTACTTGTTCCTTACCTTCCACATGAATTAAAAAAAAAAAAAAAAAAGTTTAGATTGTGAGTAGGCCACCACACTGCACCAAAAATGTTTCCAAAAATGTGAGTCAGCACATCATATTTTTAGTATGGCCAGTGAAGATACAATTATCAGTAACTAATGTAAAAGAAGACTTCTTTAATTGTGGGCAATTAGGCATTCAAGTTGCTCTAGCAAAGCCTGAAGAGACAATCCCATAGTGGAACTATCACAAAAGTGGAATCAAATAATTTCATTTTTGAGCAATCAACACAGTAAATACTTACTTTCTATTGTGGTTTCAGTTTTCTTTGCATCGTCTTCTTTCTTTTGTTTTGCTGCTTTTAGTTCTCTTTTTAGTTGCCGTGCTTCTTTCCGTAGTTCCTCGCTGGAAGAAAAGAAATAAAATAAGTTTGAGCTATTAGTGTAGTATTTGTTGTACAAACTTTTATTAATATTACAATCATTTATTTATAAGGCTTCAGCATGTTCCATAGCACTGAGATGATCATGGGAGAATATGATGCATCTTTTAGACTAAACAAAACAAACTGATACAGGACGCTTACAGGTAAATGAGAGAAAACATAATTTATGCTTACCTGATAAATTCCTTTCTCCTGTAGTGTAGTCAGTCCACGGGTCATCATTACTTATGGGATATTAACTCCTCCCCAACAGGAAGTGCAAGAGGATCACCCAAGCAGAGCTGCTATATAGCTCCTCCCCTCTACGTCACACCCAGTCATTCGACCGAAAACCAAACGAGAAAGGAGAAACTATAGGGTGCAGTGGTGACTGGAGTATAATTTAAAAATTTAGACCTGCCTTAAAAAACAGGGCGGGCCGTGGACTGACTACACTACAGGAGAAAGGAATTTATCAGGTAAGCATAAATTATGTTTTCTCCTGTTAAGTGTAGTCAGTCCACGGGTCATCATTACTTATGGGATACCAATACCAAAGCTAAGTACACGGATGACGGGAGGGACAGGCAGGATCTCTATACGGAAGGAACCACTGCCTGAAGAACCTTTCTCCCAAAAACAGCCTCCGAAGAAGCAAAAGTGTCAAATTTGTAAAATTTGGAAAAAGTATGAAGAGAAGACCAAGTTGCAGCCTTGCAAATCTGTTCAACAGAGGCCTCGTTCTTAAAGGCCCAAGTGGAAGCCACAGCTCTAGTAGAATGAGCTGTAATCCTTTCAGGAGGTTGCTGTCCAGCCGTCTCATAGGCCAAGCGTATTATGCTACGAAGCCAAAAGGATAGAGAGGTAGCAGATGCTTTTTGACCTCTCCTCTGTCCAGAATAAACGACAAACAGGGAAGAAGTTTGGCGAAAATCTTTAGTTGCCTGTAAATAAAATTTCAGGGCACGGACTACATCTAGATTGTGCAGAAGTCGTTCCTTCTTTGAAGAAGGGTTAGGACACAATGATGGAACAACAATCTCTTGATTGATATTCTTGTTAGTGACTACCTTAGGTAAGAACCCAGGTTTAGTACGCAGAACTACCTTATCTGAATGAAAAATCAGATACGGAGAATCACAATGTAAGGCTGATAACTCAGAGACTCTACGAGCCGAGGAAATAGCCATTAAAAACAGAACTTTCCAAGATAACAGCTTGATATCAATGGAATGAAGGGGTTCAAACGAAACACCCTGTAAAACGTTAAGAACTAAGTTTAAGCTCCACGGTGGAGCTACAGTCTTAAACACAAGCTTAATTCTAGCCAAAGCCTGACAAAAAGCCTGAACGTCTGGAACTTCTGACAGACGTTTGTGTAGAAGGATGGACAGAGCTGAGATCTGTCCCTTTAAAGAACTTGCAGATAAACCCTTTTCTAAACCTTCTTGTAGAAAAGATAATATCCTGGGAATCCTAACCTTACTCCATGAGTAACCCTTGGATTCGCACCAGTGTAAGTATTTACGCCATATCTTATGGTAAATCTTCCTGGTAACAGGTTTCCTAGCCTGTATTAAGGTATCAATTACTGGCTCCGAAAATCCACGCTTTGATAAAATTAAGCGTTCAATTTCCATGCAGTCAGCTTCAGAGAAATTAGATTTTGATGTTTGAAAGGACCCTGAATTAGAAGGTTCTGTCTCAGAGGCAGAGACCAAGGTGGACAGGATGACATGTCCACTAGATCTGCATACCAGGTCCTGCGTGGCCAAGCAGGCGCTATTAGAATCACTGATGCTTTCTCCTGTTTGATCCTGGCAATCAAACGAGGAAGCATCGGGAAGGGTGGAAACACATAAGCCATCCTGAAGGTCCAAGGTGCTGTCAAGGCATCTATCAGGACCGCTCCCGGGTCCCTGGACCTGGACCCGTAACGAGGAAGCTTGGCGTTCCGGCGAGACGCCATGAGATCCATATCTGGTTTGCCCCAACGTCGAAGTATTTGGGCAAAGACCTCCGGATGAAGTTCCCACTCCCCCGGATGAAAAGTCTGGCGACTTAGGAAATCCGCCTCCCAGTTCTCCACTCCTGGGATGTGGATCGCTGACAGGTGGCAAGAGTGAGACTCTGCCCAGCGAATTATCTTTGATACTTCCATCATCGCTAAGGAACTTCTTGTCCCCCCCTGATGGTTGATGTAAGCCACAGTCGTGATGTTGTCCGACTGAAACCTGATGAACCTCAGGGTTGCTAACTGAGGCCAAGCCAGAAGGGCATTGAGAACTGCTCTCAATTCCAGAATGTTTATTGGAAGGAGACTCTCCTCGAGTCCATGATCCCTGAGCCTTCAGGGAATTCCAGACAGCGCCCCAACCTAGTAGGCTGGCGTCTGTAGTTACAATTGTCCAGTCTGGCCTGCTGAAGGGCATCCCCCTGGACAGATGTGGCCGAGAAAGCCACCATAGAAGAGAATCTCTGGTCTCTTGATCCAGATTCAGCGTAGGGGACAAATCTGAGTAATCCCCATTCCACTGACTTAGCATGCACAATTGCAGCGGTCTGAGGTGCAGGCGTGCAAAAGGAACTATGTCCATTGCCGCTACCATGAAGCCGATTACCTCCATGCATTGAGCCACTGACGGGTGTTGAATGGAATGAAGGGCACGGCAAGCATTTAGAAGCTTTGTTAACCTGTCCTCTGTCAGGTAAATTTTCATTTCTACAGAATCTATAAGAGTCCCCAAGAAGGGAACTCTTGTGAGTGGTAAGAGAGAACTCTTCTCCTCGTTTACTTTCCACCCATGCGACCTTAGAAATGCCAGTACTAACTCTGTATGAGACTTGGCAGTTTGAAAGCTTGACGCTTGTATCAGAATGTCGTCTAGGTACGGAGCTACCGAAATTCCTCGCAGTCTTAGTACCGCCAGGAGAGAGCCCAGAACCTTTGTAAAGATTCTTGGAGCCGTAGCCAACCCGAAGGGAAGAGCTACAAACTGGTAATGCCTGTCTAGGAAGGCAAACCTTAGATACCGGTAATGCTCTCTGTGAATCGGTATGTGAAGGTAAGCATCCTTTAAATCCACTGTGGTCATGTACTGACCTCTTTGGATCATGGGTAAGATTGTCCGAATAGTTTCCATCTTGAATGATGGAACTCTTAGGAATTTGTTTAGGATCTTTAAATCCAATATTGGTCTGAAGGTTCCCTCTTTTTTGGGAACCACAAACAGATTTGAGTAAAACCCTTGTCCGTGTTCCGACCGCGGAACTGGGTGGATCACTCCCATTAGTAAAAGGTCTTGTACACAGCATAGAAACGCCTTTTTCTTTATATGGTTTGTTGACAACCTTGAAAGGTGAAATCTCCCTTGTGGAGGAGAAGCTTTGAAGTCCAGAAGATATCCCTGAGATATGATCTCCAACGCCCAGGGATCCAGGACATCTCTTGCCCAAGCCTGGGCGAAGAGAGAGAGTCTGCCCCCCACTAGATCCGTTTCCGGATCGGGGGCCCTCACTTCATGCTGTCTTAGGGGCAGCAGCAGGTTTTCTGGCCTGCTTGCCCTTGTTCCAGGCCTGGTTAGGTTTCCAGCCCTGTCTGTAGCGAGCAACAGCTCCTTCCTGTTTTGGAGCAGAGGAAGTTGAAGCTGCTCCTGCCTTGAAGTTACGAAAGGCACGAAAATTAGACTGTCTAGCCCTGGGTTTGGCTCTGTCTTGAGGCAGGGCATGGCCTTTACCTCCCGTAATATCAGCGATAATTTCTTTCAAACCGGGCCCGAATAAAGTCTGCCCCTTGAAAGGTATGTTAAGTAATTTCGATTTAGAAGTTACATCAGCTGACCAGGATTTTAGCCACAGCGCTCTGCGCGCCTGAATGGCGAATCCGGAATTCTTAGCCGTAAGTTTAGTTAAGTGTACTACAGCATCAGAAATAAATGAATTAGCTAGCTTAAGGGTTTTAAGCTTGTGTGTAATCTCATCTAATGGAGCTGAGTCAAGGATCTCTTCCAGAGACTCAAACCAAAATGCTGCCGCAGCCGTGACAGGCGCAATGCATGCAAGGGGTTGTAATATAAAACCTTGTTGAACAAACATTTTCTTAAGGTAACCCTCTAACTTTTTATCCATTGGATCTGAAAAGGCACAGCTATCCTCCACCGGGATAGTGGTACGCTTAGCTAAAGTAGAAACTGCTCCCTCCACCTTAGGGACCGTTTGCCATAAGTCCCATGTGGTGGCGTCTATTGGAAACATTTTTCTGAATATAGGAGGGGGTGAGAAAGGCACACCGGGTCTATCCCACTCCTTAGTAATAATTTCAGTAAGTCTCTTAGGTATAGGAAAAACGTCAGTACTCGTCGGTACCGCAAAATATTTATCCAACCTACACATTTTCTCTGGGATTGCAACTGTGTTACAATCATTCAGAGCCGCTAACACCTCCCCTAGCAATACACGGAGGTTTTCCAGCTTAAACTTAAAATTTGAAATGTCTGAATCCAGTTTATTTGGATCAGATCCGTCACCCGCAGAATGAAGCTCTCCGTCCTCATGCTCTGCCAATTGTGACGCAGTATCAGACATGGCCCTAGCATTATCAGTATACTCTGTTCTCATCCCAGAGTGATCTCGTTTACCTCTAAGTTCTGGCAATTTAGACAAAACTTCAGTCATAACATTAGCCATGTCTTGTAGAGTGATTTGTAATGGCCGCCCTGATGTACTTGGCGTTACAATATCACGCACCTCCTGAGCGGGAGATGCAGGTACTGACACGTGAGGCAAGTTAGTCGGCATAACTTCCCCCTCGTTGTCTGGTGAATGTTGCTTAACATGTACAGATTGACTTTTATTTAAAGTAGCATCAATGCAATTAGTACATAAATTTCTATTGGGCTCCACCTTGGCTTTTGAACATATTGCACAAAGAGATTCCTCTGTGTCAGACATGTTTAAACAAACTAGCAATTAGACTAGCAAGCTTGGAAATACTTTTCAACTAAATTTACAAGCAATATGTAAAAACGTTACTGTGCCTTTAAGAAGCACACAAAAACTGTCACAGTTGAATAACAATGAACCGGATTAGTTATAGAAACCAAATTTAGCAAAGGATTGCACTCATTAGCAATGGATGATTAACCCTTAATATCAGAAAAAACGTATAACAATTGAAAATATAAGCGTTTTTATCACAGTCAAGCACAGTCTCACAGGTCTGCTGTGAGTGATTACCTCCCTCAAAACTAGTTTTGAAGACCCCTGAGCTCTGTGGAGACGTCCTGGATCATGCAGGGAGAAAAAGACAGACTGTGACTGAATTTCTGATGCGTAGTAAAAGCGCCAAAATAGGCCCCTCCCACTCACACTACAACAGTGAGGGAAGCTCAGTAAACTGTTTTAATTTAAAACAAACGACAGCCATGTGGAAAATAAAGCCCAAAACAATTTTCACCAAGTACCTCAGATAATTAAACGATTTAACATGCCAGTAAACGTTTAAAATCTAATATATGAAATGTCATTAAAAAGCCTGCTGCTAGTCGCTCACACTGCAAGTTAGGCTAAAAATTATATGCATACAGTATTTTCCCAGTGAAGTGCCATTCCCCAGAAATACTTAAGTGTAAACATATATACATATCAGCCTGATACCAGTTGCTACTACTGCATTTAAGGCTGTACTTACATTATATTGGTATTAGCAGTATTTTCTCAGTCAATTCCATTCCTTAGAAAATAATATACTGCAACATACCTCTTTGCAGGTGAACCTGCCCGCTGTCCCCTGATCTGAAGTTACCTTACTCCTCAGAATGGCCGAGAACAGCAAACGGATCTTAGTTACGTCCGCTAAGATCATATACAAAAACTCAGGTAGATTCTTCTTCAAATTCTGCCTGAGAAGGAAACAACACACTCCGGTGCCGTTTAAAATAAACTTTTGATTGAAGATATAAAAAACTAAGTTTAATCACCACAGTCCTCTCACACATCCTATCTATTAGTTGGGTGCAAGAGAATGACTGGGTGTGACGTAGAGGGGAGGAGCTATATAGCAGCTCTGCTTGGGTGATCCTCTTGCACTTCCTGTTGGGGAGGAGTTAATATCCCATAAGTAATGATGACCCGTGGACTGACTACACTTAACAGGAGAAAAAGGTCTTGAGTTTGCAATATATAATGGTTTGGAGGTACAGCAATAGTGTGAAGAGGCAGTTTATACAGGTGGCAAGTAACTTTTGGAGGGGTAGATGGTAAACTTTAAAATGTAGAAGGCAATTTATTACAGTGAGATGGAGAGTTCTATAGAGTAGATGCAGCACACAAAAAAACTAGGAGATTGGAAGAGGGAGAAGGTAAAATGGAGAATGAGAAACAAAGGCCATATGTAGAGTGAAGTGGAAGATGAAAGTGGCAATTTAGCTGGATGAGAGACTGTTTAGCACTAAAACACTAAATAAATGCTAGATAGAATGATGCATTAAAAGAAAAGATTAGTCTAAGAATAATAAGTAGATTTTTATTTTAAAGTTTCATTACTTGTTTAAATATTGACAAAATAAGTGTAAACTTTTGGTGTCTATAAAGCAATGGGTGCTGCCATGTTGTAACTTAGGTTTCATTCTCTGCTGTGGCCAATTAGGAAACGTTATAAATAGGTCACTAGTGTTTAGCCAATGATTGTGTGGAATATAACAGTGTTCTGCATTTTCGTTTCCAACAGGAACTGAAAAGCTCACAATTTCAGAATGTAATTACAGGAAAAGGGGACAAAATAAATAATGACATTATATTGCAAGGTGTATTTATATATATATATATATATATATATATATATATATATATATATATATATACACACACACACTTTATAATTTTATATTACCATCTCGCCATGGTGTATGGTTAGGGAGAAAAGTGACTGATAGAAAGGTGTAGTTGATAGTGACTGTTAGGCTAGTTTAATAAGTTTGGAACAGTGTCCATTAGTTAATGTAAGATAGGATACATTTACAAGGCTTTGGAGTAATAAGATGGAGGGGGAAAGAAGAATGTGCTGGTAATTGTTAAGTTTATACTTTTAAGCTGATATCTATTCAAAGTGATTAGAATTTAAGAATTCCTGTTTTTACAAATTTTACATAATTTTATAAAAAGGATTTAAGACCGATTCAGTTATAAAATTCTAATGTTTTATTGGAAAAAATGAACACATCATACACTAATTATGTTCCTTGACTGGTTAAATGCATGCCAATTACTTTAAGTGACACAAGACACCTGAAAATTGCAAGACTTTACTTTAGTATTGAAATAAATTAACATACCATCTGAAGGTGTAAAAAAAAATCAAAATAAACTCTCACCTTGTTTACTACTATTTTTTTTTTGCAATGGTAAAACTCCCCCAACCACATACCTTATTTTAAGGAGGTAATATTGACTTGTTACTGGAAAAAATTAAAGCTTGCCAGTGTCTATTTGTTAGCAAACCTTGCAGTGTCTTTTTTTAATCAGCTCTACTGAGGCTAGTTAGGGTGAGATATGTAGAAGTCTGCAGTGTGGACTATCAATCAGAATCAGAAAAGTTAAGCATGGGGGAAAAATATGTTCTATTGCAAAGTGTTTTTCTTTTCTTTTTAAATAAACATTTCTTTAAAATAAACATTTTATAGTACAATTTTAAAATCTAATCTTCATGCCCCTTGACCAATTAAACACACAAGGGGGCGTACGATCTCTAAACCATAAAACTAAACTAAAAAGGACAGCTGAAAGCTGTGTCTGTCAACTTCAGTTCTCAGGGAAAACTAACAAGCCAGGATTTCAGGATAGCTGAACTACAGCACGTGCGAAATAACCTGCTGATCAGTAACTATTATTTAGGTAATCCTGCCATGCTATGTATGTAGCTATGTGTGTAGCTAGGGACTAGAATTAAGACAGTCACTACAAGTATCAACCATATGATATAAATGTAAAAGTCACCCAATGGGTTTGCTAGGACTGCTCCTCTTAAAAAGACAATGGCACCACATGGTATAGATTTTATCTACAGATACTGAATTTTTCAAGTTGCTGGTTTCCTATAGTCTAATCTGAGACCAAAGGACTGCATGCACCATCAAAAATACACTTCTAACAACATTTCAATTAATTGCAGAACATATTATATGATAGTAAAAAAAGCATGTTGATTTAAATTTAATAAATAAATCAATACACAACTACGGTTGAAATATCTCAATAATGAGAAGTCAAACAGATATTGCTGCACCTCTGCCTTATATGAAAATGAGACAGAGAAAGAGGAGACAAAGGTGGAGGAAGAGGAGAATGTTAGGAGAGAGAGGGGAGGAAAGGGGGAGGAGGTAGAAGGGGAGAGAAGGAGGAGAGAGAGGAGGGGAAAAGGGAAGGAGAGAGTTAGGGAGGACAGGAAGGAGAGAGATAATGAGTTATTTTAAAATGATCCATGAGCTGTCATACATTATATTATAATACATTAATCATATTTTATACTGTTTCGAAAATAAAATATTACTCAAATATGCCACATAATTGGAAGCTTATCTTCTCCTCTATAACCAAATATAGATGTAATTTTGCATTTTAGACACATGATTAATATGCAAACATTATGGACATTATTCTGCACTACCAACTTATTGACATTCCCATTTCTTCACAATTGAAGAATAACATTAAGCAATTAGTTGGCTATAGTATTACTATTAGTCACCTACTTTAGAAGACACAAGAGGGGTACCTAATTTTTCTTTATTAAGCTTTATTCTTTCTGCCAGTGTTAATTCAAATACAGTAAAAAAATAAAATAATATTTGGACAGAAAGGAGAAAGAAGACTGGCCTCAATGAAGTTATTGGCTGCATTCTACTACAGCAGAGTGTGTTCAATTACCCATGACAGCATGCAAAACTAAAGAAGTATAAGAACAACCAGGACATCTCAGCCAAGACAATAAATATCTAGTCTAAACAATGCTAACTTGAAAGTTGTTTTTTTATATACTGTACATATATATATATATATATATATATATATATACATACATACACACACATATCCATACACACACATACACACACAGGTATATATATATAAAAATATTAATGAAGAAAGAAAAAAGAGATACATATAAATATCACTTTAAAGAAAGGACACATTGCACAGAAGAAATATGTTTCAGAGTGAACCAAGTTCATCTCATATTTATTAACTGCATACAGCAGGTGTGAGGATTGGATGACATCACCAAGAACAATAGTGATTAATGTGACAAAATATTAAAACAGTATTACGAACACTATAATGATATAAATACCTAGAACAATAATGTATAGTGTCCATTTAAAACACACTTAGTGCCGACGTCATGAGCGTTTCACCCCACAAGTATCATGTGTGTCAGGGGCTTCCTCTTCATTAATATTTTTCTATATTATGCTAAAGGGCTGCACGTTGTAATTATATATTTATCAGTGGTATTATCTCCTCCCTCCTTTTCTTTCTATATATAAATTAATTATTATAAGGATATAAAGTGAGGATTTCACTATCCTTTTTCTCTGGAGGTAGAGGAGACCACTTAGTTGAATTTTTGACACTGAACATATATGTGCTTGTGTCTTTGTGTGTGGATTTGGTGCCATTGCCGGGGCCTTTTTAGATATGGCTTTCACTCTCTCTAATGATCTTTGGGAGGCAGAACTTAAAGACTCCCTGGCTAGTAATGTTGATGGTATTGATGAGTGAGAGGCAGAGGTAAATGTGTATGGCGCATTTAGGAAACATAGATATTACCTAAATAGACTAAACTCAAAATTCAAGCCGAGAATGCCAGTCTCACAGGTCTAAGACTGGTCTTGGATCCGGGTTCCAACACCAGGGAGGATGAGGAGGGCGATACTTTTGTTGAAGAATGGAATGACAAGCTCTCCTCTTGCTCCCTGGAGTTGATGAACATGATGATCAAGCGAAATGATAGGAGGTTAGAAAAGGTTAAAGTTGAGGCAGGTAAAGCTTTGGAATGTGTGAATACATTTTAGAATGATTCAAACTTTGAGAAACTTAATGGTGAAACAGGGACTAATGTGGCAAGACTGAAAGTGGAGATTAAAGCTAGGAAGTGTCGAAAATTTAGAAGAGACCAGGAGGACTACAAAAATAATAAAGTGTACATTTATAAATCACAGAAGGGTTCGTACGACTCTGGCACTGATGCCTCAGACTCAGAATGTAATACTCCCCAAAAAAACTCTTCTGGTCTGGGCCCAGAAGGAAGGGGAGGAGGAGAAGAAGAGGGGGCAAAAGGAAAGGAACTTTCTGGGGTTCCTCAGAAAGAGAGGTATTACCAGACAAGAGGCAGAGAGGAACAATACGGCCAATACAGGGGGAGGTCACGGAACAGGAGATCACGCAGGGGTTATTAGAGAACCCAAATGATGAGGAATTACAGATTATTAACTTATCCTCATTCCCTCTGAATTTGACACATGTTGCACTTCTCAAAAAGGGACTCTCATTCTGTCCTACAGCTAAGCTTGATAAATTTGAAGCTATTAAAGACCTGCACCTTTTTGCCAGGAAAATTGTCCTCTCTCAAACCGTTGGAAGGCCTCGGGGGGCCTCCTCAGGTTTGACAGTTGATGACGATGAGGCTATCAGAATGTTAGAGTCCCTTTTGGCAGATACAGAGGGAAGAATGATTGATCCGCCACAGAAGCAAGTAGCACACTTTAAACCTAAGTCGTCCTACATGCCTTCCTTAGCTTTGGTTCCCTCTGTTAACTTTTTTGTCAGGCAAGTGGAAAAAGAGATACTTTTGTTAATTGATAATCTAAGTAGGGACAATCTTAAACCAGGTGAGAGAAAAGCTCTTGATGAGCTATGCAATGCCAGAAATCTGGTGATAAAGCCGGCCGATAAGGGCGGTAACCTGGTATTGATGGATGATAGTCTCTACATTAACGAGGTTAAACGACAGCTTAATGACAAGTTGCAATATGAAAAGTTGGACCAAAATCCATTATACAAAATTCTCTCTTTAAATTACTTAATGATGCAAAAGGTAGAGGTATTATCTCCTCGAAAGAATTCCTGTTTTTGTACCCTGAACATCCAGTGATGCCGGTGTTTTATGTTCTCCCCAAGTTACACAAAAATATGAAATGCCCGCCTGGGAGACTGATTGTGTCTGGGATTGGAAGTGTCACCGAGAAGATTGGAGAATACATAGATAGATATCTGCGTCCTTTCTTGGGAACACTTCCCTCCTACGTGAAGGACACATCGGATCTCCTGAGGAGACTGGACAGTATATGTGTGGGGGAGAATTGTATTCTGTCATCACTGGATGTTGAAAGTTTGTATTCATCAATTCCCCATAACATTGGTTTGGAAGCTGCTGAAGGCTTCTTAAACAATAGGGGTCCACTATTCAAAGAACACACAAAGTTTGTGATCTCCTTACTGAGGTTTGTTTTGGAGAACAATGTCTTCATGTTCGATGGCAAGATTTATCGCCAATTGAGGGGTACGGCGATGGGGGCAGTTTGTGCCCCCACCTATGCCTGCTTACATCTTGGGGCCTGGGAACTCCAGGATGTGTTCGAAAAATATGGAGACATTGTAGAGGAACATGTAAGGTTGTGGGTACGTTATGTGGATGACGTGCTCATCCTATGGGATGGTACCACGGAAGATTTCAGATATTTTGTTTCTGTCCTTAACAAAAATTATAGGAATATTTTTCTGACCTCTGAGACAAGTGAGAAGTCTCTGTCCTTCCTTGATATTAATATTATTAGGGAAGGACAGGACATTCAGACCGAAAATTTCAGGAAGTCGACGAATAGTGTGCTGCACGCAGAAAGTGGACATATGGAGCACCTTAAGAAGGCAGTTCCCTATGGCCAGTTTCTGCGTCTAAAAAGGAATTGTTCCTCTTTAAGAAGCTTTGACTATCATGCTTCTTTAATGAAGAAACGTTTTCTAAAGAGGGGTTACTTTCAGAAATGTGTTAAACAGGCTTTCTTGAAAGCAAGGAGACAGCCAAGAGACGACATTCTATATAAAAGGACAGAAAAGCCGGTCTCTAACACACTAAGATATATCACCAGATATAATAAACAATGGGAGGATATTAGGTCTATCATCAAGAAAAATTGGTATCTTTTGTTAATGGATGAGAAGGTTGGTGAGGCGGTAGGAAAGGTTCCCTCTATGGCAGCAAGGAAAGCCTTTAGCATTAAAATTGGTGAAAAGCCAATTTGTCAAAGGACCATCAAGTTCAGATTGGTTGAGAAAAAATAAAGGCATTAAAGGCAGCTTTCCTTGTGGCCATTATGTCTACTGCACTCATATGGACAGTACCAAAACATTTACAGTGGATGGCACCAAACTCTATGACATCCGGTTCTTTTTTTAACTGTAACTCTACAGGGTCATCTATCTTTTGCGCTGTTCTTGCCCTGTTTTTTATGTTGGGAAAACCAAAAGGTCCATGAAGGACCGGGTACAAGAACACAGAGATGACATTACTAAATGTAGGGATACTAATGTTGCTAGGCATTTTGCATATGCGCATTACTCAGATGCACAATCCCTTACTTTTATAGTAATAGATAATGGGATTTCATCTGGGAGAGGGGGCGACAATAATAAGGTGTTGCTCCAAAAGCAAGCAAAATGGATTTTCAGGTTGGGAACTAAGTTTCCAGCAGGTTTAAATGAAAAGTGTGAATATGCTTGTTTCCTATAAGATGTAAATAATTTTAGGATAAGCCACAGTTTACTTGTTTTCTTTGTCTTTTCCTTACCTGAATATAATATATCAACATTTGACTTCTCTGATAAGTATAGGATTAATATCCATCTTTATTTATGAGAGCGAGTGCCATATCACATAGTGATTGATGTGTTATGTGTTATCAAACATCTAGCAGTTGTGCACTAGGAATAATGTTGCCTCTGCTAAAGCTATTTGTCTGTTCAACAAATGTGGGCATTAAGTAGTTGTTTGCATGTATGCGTAAGATGCAACATATCATGTGAGTTCCCTTTAAATATTTAAGAGGCGGATCACATGAGCACAGACAGGTGCTATAAAGGAAGTGATCCCTAGCCATGTAATTATGAGCTGAGGAAGCCCCTGACACACATGATACTGGTGGGGTGAAACGCTCATGACATCGGCACTAAGTGTGTTTTAAATGGACACTATACATTGTCCATGGACACTCTTTGGAGATTGGTGTTCGAATCTGAGAATATTTGGGACATAAGCGTGATGTTCTAAAGTGTGTACAGCTTTAAAAAAATGCGGGAGGTACATTATGGATATCAAGTGATCACTTCTTGATATGGGATCAGCTTGCCCCGCCGAATAAACCTATTCTGGACTGTGTTCTTTCACTAAAGTGGCTCTTAAGTGTGTGGGATTTCCAGTCTGTATGTTTTACTGCCGCCCGTGATACATCACAGTGTGGATATCTGAGCCAGGACGGGCTCTATTGCGGCTCAGGCTGTGGAGATCGGTGTCTGGCCAATTGCATGCAATGCTGTGTGAAGCAGCGGACACACCCTATCTGTGACATCACGATCCCAAGCCAGTGGAAGCTCTGAGGTGAGGAGCAGGGAAGTGGCATTCGCTAGAGGGATCGATTTTCGACCAATCCAAGGTGAAGTAAAGACACACCCCATTCCGGGACGTTACTGTTATATACTTATTGTAGCTCTGAGGTAAAGAGTGTGGAGCCGTTTGTTGCTGCGATCTTCTGGCAAGTTTGGCTTTTACATTCCCTGCCTGGCTATATTACAAACATCACGTAGCTCTCTATAAGGGAACTTTATAAGAGGACGTTTTAGGAGGTACCCCCTGTGCTTGTTACGGTTCTGTTAGCTGGCCAGCTATTTACTAATATAATTTGGTGTTATACTTAGGTAAATACCATATTCTGATGATGCGACTGCGGGGAATTATCCTCTAATATATGTCCCAAATTGTTCTAGGTATTTATATCATTATAGTGTTCGTAATACTGTTTTAATATTTTGTCACATTAATCACTATTGTTCTTGGTGATGGCATCCAATCCTCACACCTGCTGTATGCAGTTAATAAATATGAGATGAACTTGGTTCACTCTGAAACATATTTCTTCTATGCAATGTGTCCTTTCTTTAAAGTGATATTTATATGTATCTCTTTTTTCTTTCTTCATTAATATTTTTATATATTATGCTAAAGGGCTGCACGTTGTAATTATATATTTATCAGTGGTATTATCTCCTCCCTCCTTTTCTTTCTCTCTCTCTCTCTCTCTCTCTCTCTCTCTCTCTCTCTCTCTCTCTCTCTCTCTCTCTCTCTCTCTCTCTCTCTCTCTCTCTCTCTCTCTCTCTCTCTCTCTCTATATATATATATATATATATATATATATATATATATATATATACACACACACACAGGTATATATATACAGGGAGTGCAGAATTATTAGGCAAGTTGTATTTTTGAGGATTAATTTTATTATTGAACAACAACCATGTTCTCAATGAACCCAAAAAAACTCATTAATATCAAAGCTGAATAGTTTTGGAAGTAGTTTTTAGTTTGTTTTTAGTTATAGCTATTTTAGGGGGATATCTGTGTGTGCAGGTGACTATTACTGTGCATAATTATTAGGCAACTTAACAAAAAACAAATATATACCCATTTCAATTATTTATTTTTACCAGCGAAACCAATATAACATCTCAACATTCACAAATATACATTTCTGACATTCAAAAACAAAACAAAAACAAATCAGTGACCAATATAGCCACCTTTCTTTGCAAGGACACTCAAAAGCCTGCCATCCATGGATTCTGTCAGTGTTTTGATCTGTTCACCATCAACATTGCGTGCAGCAGCAACCACAGCCTCCCAGACACTGTTCAGAGAGGTGTACTGTTTTCCCTCCTTGTAAATCTCACATTTGATGATGGACCACAGGTTCTCAATGGGGTTCAGATCAGGTGAACAAGGAGGCCATGTCATTAGATTTTCTTCTTTTATACCCTTTCTTGCCAGCCACGCTGTGGAGTACTTGGACGCGTGTGATGGAGCATTGTCTTGCATGAAAATCATGTTTTTCTTGAAGGATGCAGACTTCTTCCTGTACCACTGCTTGAAGAAGGTGTCTTCCAGAAACTGGCAGTAGGACTGGGAGTTGAGCTTGACTCCATCCTCAACCCGAAAAGGCCCCACAAGCTCATCTTTGATGATACCAGCCCAAACCAGTACTCCACCTCCACCTTGCTGGCGTCTGAGTCAGACTGGAGCTCTATGCCCTTTACCAATCCAGCCACGGGCCCATCCATCTGGCCCATCAAGACTCACTCTCATTTCATCAGTCCATAAAACCTTAGAAAAATCAGTCTTGAGATATTTCTTAGCCCAGTCTTGACGTTTCAGCTTGTGTGTCTTGTTCAGTGGTGGTCGTCTTTCAGCCTTTCTTACCTTGGCCATGTCTCTGAGTATTGCACACCTTGTGCTTCTGGGCACTCCAGTGATGTTGCAGCTCTGAAATATGGCCAAACTGGTGGCAAGTGGCATCTTGGCAGCTGCACGCTTCACTTTTCTCAGTTCATGGGCAGTTATTTTGCGCCTTGGTTTTTCCACACGCTTCTTGCGACCCTGTTGACTATTTTGAATGAAACGCTTGATTGTTCGATGATCACGCTTCAGAAGCTTTGCAATTTTAAGAGTGCTGCATCCCTCTGCAAGATATCTCACTATTTTTGACTTTTCTGAGCCTGTCAAGTCCTTCTTTTGACCTATTTTGCCAAAGGAAAGGAAGTTGCCTAATAATTATGCACACCTGATATAGGGTGTTGATGTCATTAGACCACACCCCTACTCATTACAGAGATGCACATCACCTAATATGCTTAATTGCTAGTAGGCTTTCGAGCCTATACAGCTTGGAGTAAGACAATATGCATAAAGAGGATGATGTGGTCAAAATACTCATTTGCCTAATAATTCTGCACTCCCTGTATATATATATATAAAAAATATTTTGCTGTAACTTTTTATCTCCCTTACCCACTAAGTCAGTAACAATTCAACTGCATCTCCACATGTGAAAAGGTTAGAACACCTTGTTTTTTATATAATGCTAATAAAACGTGCATGAACACAGTAGCTTTTAGAACATACAGCAATGTACTTACAAGCTTCCATAGGCAAACTACAACTGCTATGAAACAAGTCAATTTAAAAACAGGATGGTCAATTAAAGGGATACTGAACTCAAATAGTTTCTTTCATGATTCAGAAATAGCATGCAATTTTAAGCAACTTTCTTATTTACTCCTATAATCAATTTTTCTTTGTTCTCTTGGTATCTTTATTTGATAAAGCAGGAATGTAAGCTTACGAGCCCGCCCATCTTTGGTTCAGCACCTGGGTGGCACTTGATGATTGGTGGCTAAATGCAGCCACCAATCAGCAAGAACTATCCAGAGTTCTGAACCAAAAATGGGCTGGCTTGTCAGCTTACATTACTGCTCTTTCAAATAAAGATACCAAGAGAATGAAGAAAAATTGATAATGGGAGTAAACTAGAAAGTTGCTTAAAATTACATGCTCTATCTGAATCATGAAATAAAAAAATTGGGTTCAGTATCCCTTTAGGTATATTGCAATTTTGATCTCTGTTTTTTTTTTTAAATCACTTGATTTACTACTATGCTCTAAACGTAAATTATATTTTATGACAATATGGAAATTCCCCTTTGCGTCATATTCAAACACTCCACCTTAGAATACAATATCTCAGAGCAATCAATTAACTACGTTGGAATTGATTCAAAATGCTCTGTCTTTCTTCCTCCTCTTTTTATTTTCTTTGCCAGTTTTAATGTCTGCATTTTAAACTTATATCAACCACACAAGTTTTCTATTTAAACATAACTGGCAGGAAGTACATACTGTATTAAAAATCACTTTCATACAGAGATCAATTTTATAATAGAAGTCAATTGGAAAGTTGCCTAAAACTGTATGCTGTCAGAATCATGAAAGAAACATTTTGGGTCTCATGTTCCTTTTAAAGGAAACCGGCCCATTTTTGGTTAGATTTAGCCAATAATAAGCAAGTGCTACTCAGGGTGCTAAACCAAATTTGGTCCGGCTCCTAAGCTTACATTCCTGCTTTTCAAATACAGATACCAAGATAACGAAGAAAAACATAATTTATGCTTACCTGATAAATTTATTTCTCTTGTAGTGTATTCAGACCACGGGTCATCCATTACTTATGGGATATATTCCCTTCCCAACAGGAAGTTGCAAGAGGATCACCCAAGCAGAGCTGCCATATAGCTCCTCCCCTCACATGTCATATCCAGTCATTCGACCGAAACAAGACAAGAAAGGAGAAACCATAGGGTGCAGTGGTGACTGGAGTTTTAATTAAAATTTAGATCTGCCTTAAAATGACAGGGCGGGCCGTGGACTGAATACACTACAAGAGAAATAAATTTATCAGGTAAGCATAAATTATGTTTTCTCTTGTTAAGTGTATTCAGTCCACGGGTCATCCATTACTTATGGGATACCAATACCAAAGCCAAAGTACACGGATGATGGGAGGGACAAGGCAGGAACTTAAACGGAAGGAACCACTGCCTGTAGAACCTCTCCCCCAAAAACAGCCTCCGAAGAAGCAAAAGTGTCAAATTTGTAAAATTTTGAAAAAGTGTGAAGCGAAGACCAAGTTGCAGCCTTGCAAATCTGTTCAACAGAGGCCTCATTCTTAAAGGCCCAGGTGGAAGCCACAGCTCTAGTGGAATGAGCTGTAATTCTTTCAGGGGGCTGCTGTCCAGCAGTCTCATAGGCTAAACGTATTATGCTACGAAGCCAGAAGGATAGAGGTTGCCGAAGCTGTTTGACCTCTCCTCTGACCAGAGTACACGACAAACAGGGAAGAAGTTTGACGAAAATCTTTAGTTGCCTATAAATAGAACTTCAGGGCTACGTCCAGATTATGTAAAAGTCGTTCCTTCTTTGAAGAAGGATTAGGACATAATGATGGAACAACAATCTCCTGATTGATATTCCTGTTAGAAACTACCTTAGGTAAAAACCCAGGTTTAGTACGCAGAACTACCTTGTCTGAATGGAAAATCAGATAAGGAGAATCACAATGTAAGGCCGATAACTCAGAGACTCTTCGAGCCGAGGAAATAGCCATCAAAAACAGAATTTTCCAAGATAAAAGCTTAATATCAATGGAATGAAGGGGTTCAAACGGAACCCCTTGAAGAACTTTAAGAACCAAGTTTAAGCTCCACGGAGGAGCAACAGTCTTAAACACAGGCTTAATCCTAGCCAAAGCCTGACAAAAAGCCTGGAAGTCTGGAACTTCTGCCAGACGTTTGTGTAAGAGAATAGACAGAGCAGAAATCTGTCCCTTTAATGAACTAGCAGATAAGCCCTTTTCTAAACCCTCTTGTAGAAAGGACAATATCCTAGGAATCCTAACCTTACTCCATGAGTAACCCTTGGATTCGCACCAATATAAATATTTACTCCATATCTTATGATAAATTTTTATGGTAACAGGCTTCCGTGCCTGTATTAAGGTATCAATAACTGACTCCGAGAAGCCACGCTTTGATAGGATCAAGCGTTCAATCTCCATGCAGTCAGCCTCAGAGAAATTAGATTTGGATGTTTGAAAGGACCTTGTATTAGAAGGTCCTGCCTCAGAGGTAGAGACCATGGTGGACAGGACGACATGTCCACTAGGTCTGCATACCAGGTCCTGCGTGGCCACGCAGGCGCTATCAGAATCACCGATGCTCTCTCCTGTTTGATCTTGGCAATCAGTCGAGGTAGCATCGGAAATGGTGGAAACACATAAGCCATGTTGAAGACCCAAGGGGCTGTCAGAGCATCTATCAGCGCCGCTCCCGGGTCCCTGGACCTGGATCCGTAACCAGGAAGATGGCGTTCTGGCGAGACGCCATGAGATCCAGATCTGGTTTGCCCCAACGATATATCAGTTGAGCGAAGACCTCCGGATGAAGTTCCCACTCCCCCGGATGAAAAGTCTGGCGACTTAGAAAATCCGCCTCCCAGTTCTCCACGCCTGGGATGTAGATCGCTGACAGGTGGCAAGAGTGAGCCCAGCGAATTATCTTTGAGATTTCCAACATCGCTAGGGAACTCCTGGTTCCCCCTTGATGGTTGATGTAAGCCACAGTCGTGATGTTGTCCAACTGAAATCTGATGAACCTCAGCGTTGCTAACTGAGGCCAAGCTAGAAGAGCATTGAATATTGCTCTCAACTCCAGAATATTTATTGGGAGGAGTTTCTCCTCCTGAGTCCATAATCCCTGAGCCTTCAGGGAGTTCCAGACTGCGCCCCAACCTAGAAGGCTGGCATCTGTTGTTACAATTGTCCAATCTGGCCTGCGAAAGGTCATCCCCTTGGACAGGTGGACCCGAGAAAGCCACCAGAGAAGAGAATCTCTGGTCTCTTGATCCAGATTTAGTAGAGGGGACAAATCTGAGTAATCCCCATTCCACTGACTTAGCATGCATAATTGCAGGGGTCTGAGATGCAGGCGCGCAAATGGTACTATGTCCATTGCCGCTACCATTAAGCCGATTACTTCCATGCACTGAGCTACTGACGGGCATGGAATGGAATGAAGGACACGGCAAGCATTTAAGAGTTTTGATAACCTGGCCTCCGTCAGGTAAATTTTCATTTCTACAGAATCTATCTATCTATCTATCTATCTATCTATCTATCTATCTATCTATCTATCTATCTATCTTGTGAGTGGTGATAGAGAACTCTTTTCCACGTTCACCTTCCACCCATGCGACCTCAGAAATGCCAGAACTATCTCTGTATGAGACTTGGCAATTTGAAAACTTGACGCTTGTATCAGAATGTCATCTAGGTACGGCGCCACCGCTATGCCTCGGGGCCGTAGCTAACCCGAAGGGAAGAGCTACAAACTGGTAATGCCTGTTTAGAAAGGCAAATCTTAGGTACCGATAATGATCTTTGTGAATCGGTATATGAAGGTAGGCATCCTTTAAATCTACTGTGTGTATTGACCCTCTTGGATCATGGGTAGGATGGTTCGAATAGTTTCCATTTTGAATGATGGAACTCTTAGGAATTTGTTTAAGATTTTTAGGTCCAAGATTGGTCTGAAGGTTCCCTCTTTCTTGGGAACCACAAACAGATTTGAGTAAAACCCTTGCCCTTGTTCCGTCCGCGGAACTGGGTGGATCACCCCCATTACTAAGAGGTCTTGCACACAGCGTAGAAATGCCTCTTTCTTTATTTGGTTTGCTGATAACCTTGAAAGATGAAATCTCCCTTGTGGATGCGAAGCTTTGAAGTCCAGAAGATATCCCTGAGATATGATCTCCAACGCCCAGGGATCCTGGACATCTCTTGCCCAAGCCTGGGCGAAGAGAGATAGTCTGCCCCCCACTAGATCCGTTTCCGGATCGGAGGCCCTCACGTCATGCTGTCTTAGGGGCAGAAGTAGGCTTTCTGGCCTGCTTGCCCTTGTTCCAGGGCTGGTTAGCTTTCCAGCCCTGTCTGTAACGAGCAACAGGTCCTTCCTGTTTTGGAGCGGATGCTGCTCCTGCCTTGAAGTTACGAAAGGCACGAAAATTAGACTGTTTGGCCTTTGATTTGGCCCTGTCCTGAGGAAGAGTATGACCATTACCTCCAGTAATGTCAGCAATAATTTCTTTCAAGCCGGGCCCGAATAAGGTCTGCCCTTTGAAAGGAATATTAAGCAATTTAGATTTAGAAGTCACGTCAGCTGACCAGGATTTAAGCCATAGCGCTCTGCGCGCCTGGATGGCGAATCCGGAGTTCTTAGCCGTTAGTTTGGTTAAATGTACAACGGCATCAGAAACAAATGCATTAGCTAGCTTAAGTGCTTTAAGCTTGGCCATAATCTCATCCAATGGAGCTGTGCGAATGGCCTCTTCCAGAGACTCAAACCAGAATGCTGCAGCAGCAGTGACAGGCGCAATGCATGCAAGGGGCTGTAAGATAAAACCTTGTTGAACAAACATTTTCTTAAGGTAACCTTCTAATTTTTTATCCATTGGATCCGAAAAAAATAAAGTAGAAACTGCTCCCTCCCCTTAGGGACCGTCTGCCATAAGTCTTGTGTGGTGGCGTCTATTGGAATTTTTTTTCTAAATATCGGAGGAGGGGAAAAGGGCACACCGGGTCTATCCCACTCCTTGCTAATAATTTCTGTAAGCTCTTTAGGTATAGGAAAAACGTCAGTACACACCAGTACCGCAAAGTATCTATCCAACCTACATATTTTCTCTGGAATTGCAACCGTGTTACAATCACTCAGAGCCACTAATACCTCCCCTAGCAATACACAGAGGTTCTCAATGCTTAAATTTAAAAATAGAAATCTCTGAATCCGGTCTCCCTGGATCAGATCCGTCACCCACAGAATGAAGCTCTCCGTCCTCATGTTCTGCAAATTGTGACGCAGTATCGGACATGGCTCTCACATCATCAGCGCGCTCTGTCCTTAACCCAGAGCTATTGCGCTTGCCTCTTAATTCAGGCAATTTAGATAATACCTCTGTCATAACAGCAGCCATGTCTTGCAAAGTGATTTGTATGGGCCTCACTGATGTACTTGGCGCCACAATATCACGCGCCTCCTGAGCGGGAGGCGAAGGTACTGACACATGAGGAGAGTTAGTCGGCATAACTTCCCCCTCGTTGTCTGGTGATAATTTCTTTACAGATAAAATTTGACTTTTATTCAAAGTGACATCAATACATTTAGTACACATATTTCTGTGGGGCTCCACATTGGCCCATAGTGAACAAACAGATTCATCTGTGTCAGACATGTTTAAACAGACTAGCAATGAGACTCGCAAGCTTGGAAAATCCTTTCAAATAAATTTACAAGCAATATAAAAAACGCTACTGCGCCTTTAAGAAGCACAAAAAATCGTCACAGTTGAAATAACAATGAACCAAATCAGTTATAGCAACCAAATTTTCACAGTAAATGTATTAAGTTAGCAAAGCATTGCACCCACTAGCAAATGGATGATTAACCCCTTAATACCAAAAAACGGATAATCAATTTAACAATTAACGTTTTTATCACAGTCAAACACACTGTCACAGGTCTGCTGTGACTGATTACCTCCCTCAAAATGAATTTTGAAGACCCCTGAGCTCTCTAGAGACGTCCTGGATCAAGAAGGAAGAAGCAGGAAGACTGTAACTGAATTTTTACTGCGCAAAAAAGCGCTAAAATAGGCCCCTCCCACTCATATTACAACAGTGGGAAACCTCAGTTAATCGTTTCTATATAGAAATAAACGACAGCCATGTGGAAAATCATGCCCCAAAAGATTTATCACCAAAGTACCTCACAAAAAAACGAATAACATGCCAGTAAACGTTTTAAACATGCACTTTAAAAGTTAGGTAGTGTTATTAATAAGCCTGCTACCAGTCGCTTCTACTGCAGTTAAGGCTCATACATTACCTCAGTATTAACAGTATTTTCTTAGTCAATTCCATTCCTTAGAAAATGACTTATTGTACATACATTCATCAGCCTGATACCAGTCGCTACTGCATTTAAGGCTGTACTTACATTACATCGGTATCAGCAGTATTTTCTTAGTCAATTCCATTCCTTAGAAAAATAATTTACTGCACATACCTTGTTTGCAGGATTCCCCACACGCTATTCCCTTTCTGAAAGTTACCCCACTGCTCAGAATATGCGAGAACAGCCAGTGGATCTTAGTTACTTCTGCTAAGATCATAGAAAACGCAGGCAGATTCTTCTTCCAAATACTGCCTGAGAACAAACAGCCCGCTCTGGTGCCATTTAAAATAACAAACTTTTGATTGAAGAAACAAACTAAGTATAAAAAACCCCACAGACCTCTCACAACGTCCTATCTAGTTGAGTTGCAAGAGAATGACTGGGTATGACATGTGAGGGGAGGAGCTATATGGCAGCTCTGCTTGGGTGATCCTCTTGCAACTTCCTGTTGGGAAGGGAATATATCCTATAAGTAATGGATGACCCGTGGACTGAATACACTTAACAAGAGAAAAATGATAATAGGAATAAATTAGAAAGTTGCTTAAATTGCATGCTAAATCTGAACCATGAAAGAAAAAATTGGGGTCTCATATTTCTTTATCACTTTTATTTCAAAGGAGACGCAATACAACAATGTAATATAGTTTTTTTCATAATTATTTCAGAGGCTAAATAGTTTCCCCTCTTCCACACCTCTGCATGTGCACTGGTCACACCATTGATCTTCATTACACTCCTGCAAGGATCTAACAATCCATTTTATCTTCTTCTTATATATCTAAAAGACAGTATTTTGATATGCCTTCATTTTTAATAGGAAATACTGTATTGAATATATCTAGGTATTTGTTTTCAGGCTTGTGGAAGCTTATTCCTAAAGATCAATAAAGCTGCATGAATTATCCTAATAAGTCAAAGAATATTAACAAGGTAGTATAAGTTGTGCACAAATTCCTGCTGCTCTTGATAGAGGTGATTGATCCTCAAAGACAAAGGCTATAAAACAGTAGTGAGAGAATGCAGGGTTTGGCAGAGCTGCATCTAACTGGATATAATGCATATTAACTATTTAAAAAAAATATATATATATATATGTATTTTTTTAAATAAACAGGGGTGCATCCAGAAATGTAAATAAATAAAGGTGGTACAAAAAAACATAATTTATGCTTACCTGATAAATTTATTTCTCTTGTAGTGTATCCAGTCCACGGATCATCCATTACTTGTGGGATATTCTCCTTCACAACAGGAAGTTGCAAGAGGATCACCCACAGCAGAGCTGCTACATAGCTCCTCCCCTCACTGCCATATCCAGTCATTCAACCGAAACAAGCCGAGAAAGGAGAAACTATAGGGTGCAGTGGTGACTGTAGTTTAATTAAAATTTAGACCTGCCTTAAAAGGACAGGGCGGGCCGTGGACTGGATACACTACAAGAGAAATAAATTTATCAGGTAAGCATAAATTATGTTTTCTCTAGTTAAGTGTATCCAGTCCACGGATCATCCATTACTTGTGGGATACCAATACCAAAGCTCAAGTACACGGATGATGGGAGGGACAAGGCAGGAACTTAAACGGAAGGAACCACTGCCTGTAGAACCTTTCTCCCAAAAACAGCCTCCGAAGAAGCAAAAGTATCAAATTTGTAAAATTCGGAAAAAGTATGAAGCGAAGACCAAGTCGCAGCCTTGCAAATCTGTTCAACAGAAGCCTCAATTTTAAAGGCCCAGGTGGAAGCCACAGCTCTAGTGGAATGAGCTGTAATCCTTTCAGGGGGCTGCTGTCCAGCAGTCTCATAGGCTAAACGGATTATACTCCGAAGCCAAAAAGAAAGAGAGGTTGCCGAGAACTTTTTGACCTCTCCTCTGTCCAGAGTAAACAAGTTAGATGTTTGACGAAAATCTTTAGTCGCTTGTAAGTAAAACTTCAAGGCACGGACTACGTCTAGATTATGCAAAAGACGTTCCTTCTTTGAAGAAGGATTAGGACATAATGATGGAACAACAATCTCTTGATTGATATTCTTGTTAGAAACCACCTTGGGTAAAAACCCAGGTTTTGCACGCAGAAACTACTTCATCTGAATGAAAGATCAGATAAGGAGAATCACAATGTAAGGCAGATAACTCAGAGACTCTTCGAGCCGAGGAAATAGCCATCAGAAAAAGAACTTTCCATGATAGAAGTTTGATATCAATAGAATGAAGGGGTTCAAACGGAACCCCTTGAAGAACTTTAAGAACCAAGTTTAAGCTCCATGGAGGAGCAACAGGTTTAAACACAGGCTTAATTCTAACTAAAGCCTGACAAAATGCCTGAACGTCTGGAACTTCTGCCAGACGCTTGTGTAAAAGAATCGACAGAGCAGAAATCAGTCCTTTTAAAGAACTAGCTGACAATCCTTTGTCCAAACCCTCTTGGAGGAAGGACAATATCCTATGAATCCTAACCCTACTCCATGAGTAATTCCTGGATTCACACCAATGAAGATATTTACTCCATATCTTGTGGTAGATTTTCCTTGTGACAGGCTTTCGTGCCTGTATTAAGGTATCAATGACTGACTCTGAGAAGCCACGCTTTGATAGGATCAAGCGTTCAATCTCCATGCAGTCAGTCTCAGAGAAATTAGATTCGGATGATTGAAAGGACCTTGAATGAGAAGGTCTCGTCTCAGAGGCAGAGTCCATGGTGGAAAGGATGACATGTCCACTAGGTCTGCATACCAGGTCCTGCGTGGCCACGCAGGCGCTATCAGAATTACCGATGCCCTCTCCTGTCTGATTTTGGCAATCAGTCGAGGGAGCAGAGGAAACGGTGGAAACACATAAGCCAGGTTGAAGAACCAAGGAGCTGCTAGAGCATCTATCAGCGTCGCTTCTGGGTCCCTGGACCTGGATCCGTAACAAGGAAGCTTGGCGATCTGGCGAGACGCCATGAGATCCAGTTCTGGTTTGCCCCAACGATGAACCAATTGAGCAAACACCTCTGGATGGAGTTCCCACTCCCCCGGATGAAACGTCTGACGACTTAGAAAATCCGCCTCCCAGTTCTCTACACCTGGGATATGGATTGCTGATAGGTGGCAAGAGTGAGACTCTGCCCAGCGAATTATCTTGGAGACTTCTAACATCGCTAGGGAACTCCTGGTTCCCCCTTGATGGTTGATGTAAGCCACAGTCATGATGTTGTCCGACTGAAATCTGATGAACCTCAGGGTTGCTAACTGAGGCCAAGCTAGAAGAGCCTTGAATATTGCTCTTAACTCCAGAAAATTTATTGGGAGGAGTTTCTCCTCCTGAGTCCACGATCCCTGAGCCTTCAGGGAGTTCCAGACTGCACCCCAACCTAGAAGGCTGGCATCTGTTGTTACAATCGTCCAATCTGGTCTGCGAATGGTCATACCCTTGGGCAGGTGGACCCGAGATAACCACCAGAGAAGAGAATCTCTGGTTTCCTGATCCAGATTTAGTAGAGGGGACAAATCTGTGTAATCCCCATTCCACTGACTGAGCATGCATAATTGCAGCGGTCTGAGATGCAGGCGCGCAAATGGCACTATGTCCATTGCCGCTACCATTAAGCCGATTACCTCCATGCACTGAGCCACCGTAGGGCGAGGAGTGGAGTGAAGAACACGGCAAGCATTTAGAAGTTTTGATAACCTGGACTCCGTGAGATAAATTTTCATTTCTACAGAATCTATAAGAGTCCCTAGGAAGGAAACCCTTGTGAGAGGAGATAAAGAACTCTTTTCTTCGTTCACTTTCCACCCATGCGACCTCAGAAATGCCAGAACTATCTCTGTATGAGACTTGGCAATTTGAAAGCTTGACGCATGTATCAGGATGTCGTCTAGATAAGGAGCTACCGCTATGCCTCGCGGTCTTAGAACCGCCAGAAGAGAGCCCAGAAACTTTGTAAAAATTCTTGGGGCTGTAGCCAACCCGAAGGGAAGAGATACAAATTGGTAATGCCTGTCTAGAAAGGCAAATCTCAGGAACCGATGATGATTCTTGTGAATCGGAATGTGAAGGTAGGCATCCTTTAAGTCCACTGTGGTCATGTACTGACCCTCTTGGATCATGGGTAAGATGGTTTGAATAGTTTCCATCTTGAATGATGGAACTCTGAGGAATTTGTTTAAGATCTTTAGATCAAAAATTGGTCTGAAGGTTCCCTCTTTTTTGGGAACCACAAACAGGTTTGAATAAAAACCCTGTCCTTGTTCCGTCCGCGGAACTGGATGGATCACTCCCATTACTAGGAGGTCTTGCACGCAGCGTAGGAATGCCTCTTTCTTTATCTGGTTTGCAGATAATCTTGAAAGGTGAAATCTCCCTTGTGGAGGAGAAGCTTTGAAGTCCAGAAGATATCCCTGAGATATGATCTCCAACGCACAGGGATCCTGAACATCTCTTGCCCACGCCTGGGCGAAGAGAGAAAGTCTGCCCCCTACTAGATCCGTTGCCGGATAGGGGGCCGTTCATGGAGGCAGCAGCAGGCTTTCTGGCCTGCTTGCCCTTGTTCCAGGACTGGTTAGATTTCCAGGCCTGCTTGGATTGAGCAAAAGTTCCCTCTTGTTTTGAAGCAGAGGAAGTTGATGCTGCACCTGCCTTGAAATTTCGAAAGGCACGAAAATTAGACTGTTTGGCCCTTGATTTGGCCCTGTCCTGAGGAAGGGTATGACCCTTACCTCCAGTAATGTCAGCAATAATTTCTTTCAAACCAGGCCCGAATAAGGTCTGACCCTTGAAAGGAATGTTGAGTAATTTAGACTTTGAAGTCACGTCAGCTGACCAGGATTTAAGCCATAGCGCCCTACGTGCCTGGATGGCGAATCCGGAATTCTTAGCCGTTTGTTTCTGATGCCATTGTTCATTTGACAAAACTAATGAGTTAGCTAGCTTAAGTGTTCTAAGTTTGTCAATGATTTCAGTCAATGGAGCTGTATGGATGGCCTCTTCCAGGGCCTCAAACCAGAATGCCGCCGCAGCAGTGACAGGCGCAATGCATGCAAGGGGCTGTAAAATAAAACCTTGTTGAATAAACATTTTCTTAAGGTAACCCTCTAATTTTTTATCCATTGGATCTGAAAAAGCACAACTGTCCTCAACCTGGATAGTGGTACACTTTGCTAAAATAGAAACTGCTCCCTCCACCTTAGGGACCGTCTGCCATAAGTCCCGTGTAGTGGCGTCTATGGGAAACATTTTTCTAAATATAGGAGGGGGGGGGAAACGGCACACCGGGTCTATCCCACTCCTTACTAATAATTTCTGTAAACCTTTTAGGTATTGGAAAAACATCAGTACACACCGGCACTGCATAGTATTTATCCAGTCTACACAATTTCTCTGGCACTGCAATTGTGTCACAGTCATTCAGAGCAGCTAACATCTTCCCAAGCAATACACGGAGGTTCTCAAGCTTAAATTTAAAATTAGAAATCTCTGAATCAGGTTTCCCCGAGTCAGAGATGTCACCCACAGACTGAAGCTCTCCGTCCTCAGGTTCTGCATATTGTGACGCAGTATCAGACATGGCTCTTACAGCATCTACGCGCTCTGTATCTCGTCTAACCCCAGAGCTATCGCGCTTGCCTCTTAATTCAGGCAATCTGGCTAATACCACTGACAGGGTATTATCCATGATCGCAGCCATGTCCTGCAAAGTAATCGCTATGGGCGTCCCTGATGTACTTGGCGCCATATTAGCGTGCGTCCCTTGAGCGGGAGGCAAAGGGTCCGACACGTGGGGAGAGTTAGTCGGCATAACTTCCCCCTCGACAGAACCCTCTGGTGATAATTCTTTTAAAGATAAAGACTGATCTTTACTGTTTACGGTGAAATCAATACATTTAGTACACATTCTCCTATGGGGCTCCACCATGGCTTTTAAACATAATGAACAAGTAGTTTCCTCTGTGTCAGACATGTTTGTACAGACTAGCAATGAGACTAGCAAGCTTGGAAAACACTTTAAAACAAGTTAACAAGCAATATAAAAAACGTTACTGTGCCTTTAAGAAAAACAAATTTTGTAAAAATTTGAAATAACAGTGAAAAAAGGCAGTTACACTAACAAAATTTTTACAGTGTATGTAACAAGTTAGCAGAGCATTGCACCCACTTGCAAATGGATGATTAACCCCTTAATACCAAAAACGGAATAATAAATGAAAAAAACGTTTTTAAAACTAGTCACAACAACTGCCACAGATCTACTGTGGTTGTTACCCTCCTCAAACACGACTTTTGAAGCCTTTTGAGCCCTTCAGAGATGTCCTGTATCATGCAGAGGGAAGCTGAATGTCTCTGTCAGTATTTTTATCTGCACAGAAAAGCACTAAAATAGGCCCTTCCCACTCATATTACAACAGTGGAAAGCCTCAGGAAACTGTTTCTAGGCAAAAATCAAGCCAGCCATGTGGAAAAAAACTAGGCCCCAATAAGTTTTATCACCAAGCATATATAAAAACGATTAAACATGCCAGCAAACGTTTTATAACATAATTTATGTAAGAACTTACCTGATAAATTCATTTCTTTCATATTAGCAAGAGTCCATGAGCTAGTGACGTATGGGATATACATTCCTACCAGGAGGGGCAAAGTTTCCCAAACCTCAAAATGCCTATAAATACACCCCTCACCAGACCCACAAATCAGTTCAATGCATAGCCAAGAAGTGGGGTGATAAGACAAAAAGGAAATTTGGAAATAATTGTGCTTTATACAAAAAATCATAACCACCACAAAAAGGGTGGGCCTCATGGACTCTTGCTAATATGAAAGAAATTAATTTATCAGGTAAGTTCTTACATAAATTATGTTTTCTTTCATGTAATTAGCAAGAGTCCATGAGCTAGTGACGTATGGGATAATGAATACCCAAGATGTGGATCTTCCACGCAAGAGTCACTAGAGAGGGAGGGATAAATTAAAGACAGCCAATTCCGCTGAAAATAATCCACACCCAAAATAAAGTTTAAATCTTATAATGAAAAAAACTGAAATTATAAGCAGAAGAATCAAACTGAAACAGCTGCCTTAAGAACTTTTCTACCAAAAACTGCTTCAGAAGAAGAAAACACATCAAAATGGTAGAATTTAGTAAAAGTATGCAAAGAAGACCAAGTTGCTGCTTTGCAAATCTGATCAACTGAAGCTTCATTCCTAAACGCCCAGGAAGTAGAAACTGACCTAGTAGAATGAGCTGTAATCCTTTGAGGCGGAGTTTTACCCGACTCGACATAAGCATGATGAATTAAAGATTTCAACCAAGACGCCAAGGAAATGGCAGAGGCCTTCTGACCTTTCCTAGAACCGGAAAAGATAACAAAAAGACTAGAAGTCTTTCGGAAATTCTTAGTAGCTTCAACATAATATTTCAAAGCTCTAACTACATCCAAAGAATGCAATGATCTCTCCTTAGAAATCTTAGGATTAGGACATAATGAAGGAACCACAATTTCTCTACTAATGTTGTTAGAATTCACAACCTTAGGTAAAAATTTAAAAGAAGTTCGCAACACCGCCTTATCCTGATGAAAAATCAGAAAAGGAGACTCACAAGAAAGAGCAGATAATTCAGAAACTCTTCTAGCAGAAGAGATGGTCAAAAGAAACAAAACTTTCCAAGAAAGTAATTTAATGTCCAATGAATGCATAGGTTCAAATGGAGGAGCTTGAAGAGCCCCCAGAACCAAATTCAAACTCCAAGGAGGAGAAATTGACTTAATAACAGGTTTTATACGAACCAAAGCTTGTACAAAACAATGAATATCAGGAAGATTAGCAATCTTTCTGTGAAAAAGAACAGAAAGAGCAGAGATTTGTCCTTTCAAGGAACTTGCAGACAAACCTTTATCCAAACCATCCTGAAGAAACTGTAAAATTCTCGGAATTCTAAAAGAATGCCCGGAAAAATGATGAGAAAGACACCAAGAAATGTAAATCTTCCAGACTCGATAATATATCTTCCTAGATACAGATTTACGAGCCTGTAACATAGTATTAATCACAGAGTCAGAGAAACCTCTTTGACTGAGAATCAAGTGTTCAATCTCCATACCTTCAAATTTAAGGATTTGAGATCCTGATGGAAAAAAGGACCTTTTGAAAGAAGGTCTGGTCTTAATGGAAGAGTCCACGGTTGGCAAGTGGCCATCCGGACAATATCCGCATACCAAAACCTGTGAGGCCATGCTGGAGCCACCAGCAGAACAAACGAGCATTCCTTCAGAATCTTGGAAATTACTCTTGGAAGAAGAACTAAAGGCGGAAAGATATAGGCAGGATGATACTTCCAAGGAAGTGACAATGCATCCACTGCTTCCGCCTAAGGATCTCTGGATCTGGACAGATACCTGGGAAGCTTCTTGTTTAGATGAGAAGCCATCAAATCTATTTCTGGAAGTCCCCACATTTGAACAATCTGAAGAAATACCTCTGGGTGAAGAGACCATTCGCCCGGATGTAACGTTTGGCGACTGAGATAATCCGCTTCCCAATCGTCTATACCTGGGATATGAACCGCAGAAATTAGACAGGAGCTGGATTCCGCCCATACAAGTATTCGAGATACTTCTTTCATAGCCAGAGGACTGTGAGTCTCTCCATGATGATTGACATATGCCACAATTGTGACATTGTCAGTCTGAAAACAAATGAACGACTCTCTCTTTAGAAGAGGCCATGACTGAAGAGCTCTGAAAATTGCACGGAGTTCCAAAATATTGATTGGTAATCTCACCTCCTGAAATTCCCAAACCCCTTGTGCTGTCAGAGACCCCCAAACAGCTCCCCAACCTGTCAGACTTGCATCTGTTGAAATCCCAGTCTAGGTTGGAAGAACAAAAGAAGCCCCCTGAATTAAACGATGGTGGCCTGTCCACCACGTCAGAAAGTGTCGAACAATCGGTTTTAAAGATATTAATTGAGATATCTTTGTATAATCCCTGCACCACTGGTTCAGCATACAGAGCTGAAGAGGTCGATTGTGAAAACGAGCAAAGGGAACCGCGTCCAATGCAGCAGTCATAAGATCTAGAATTTCCATGCATAAGGCTACCGAAGGGAAAGATTGAGACTGAAGGTTTCGACAAGCTGAAACCAATTTCAGATGTCTCTTGTCCGTCAGAGACAGAGTCAAGGACACTGAATCTATCAGGAAACCTAAAAAGGTTACCCTTGTCTGAGGAATCAACAAACTTTTTGGTAAATTGATCCTCCAACCATATTCTAGAAGAAACAACACTCATAAAAGACTGGAAAGGTTCTTTCTAGTGAAAATGAGCAAAGGGAATTGAATCCAATGCCGTGGCCATAAGACCTAAAACTTCTATGCATATATAGCAACTGAAGGAAATAATAGAGACTAAAGGTACCGACAGACGGAACCCTATAGAATTATCCCTTTTCTGATAGAGACAAAGACAGTGACACAAACTTTCTGGAAACCTAAAAAAGGTGACCCTTGTGTGAGGAATCAAGAGCTTTCGAAAAAAAGATCCTCTAACTATGTCCTGAAGAGCAAGTGAATCATATGAGATTCCGTATCCTCAGAAAATAATCTGAATGAAATCAGAAAAATGAAAATATGCATTTATTGTATCTAATGAAAACAAATAATGCTATCAATGACCATAAAAAGGCAAAATAGTTTGAATAAAACTCCAAACCCGGTTCCTAAAAAAGGAACTGGAAGAAATACCCCAGAAGATTCCAGGTCTGAGCAGCGCTTGAACCCCATGGGTGCCCAGCCATGCTTCAACAGTACCCAAAATATATAGGACAGAAACACACTTAAAGAAAGTGTTAGCCTTACTGGAATAAAATCAAAGAAATTTGGACAAAATAGAACCAAATAAATTTCAAAGAAGTCTTAACCTGCCCCTTACCAGCCAAGCTGGAATACGGCACGTACATCGCAATATTAGGGAGCTGATTTCGAACCCCAATTACAAACATGTTACTTGGGAAAGAACTCAGGAATTCGTTCCGTAATAAGAACAACTAAACTAGTATAAGCTTAAAGTTTTAGTCTTAGAACTCAATCTTGAAGCCCAGAGTAACAGTTAAGAATTGAATCCAATTATAAAACAAATAATTGATTATCCTAGAACAAAATTCTTCTAGCTAAAATAGCTAAAGACATAGATTAACCCTCATTTGCGAAAATATTCAATAAAATGAAGACACAAATTAAATTATTAGCATGATAGTCCAGTTTCAAGGACCAGCCAATACAGTGGACTTGCATAATCAATAAATGCAAAACAACAAGACAAATGCAACAGCACCTAGTCTAGTAAATGTTGTCCTTTAACAATGCTAAAATAAATCATAATCTGATACTTGATCCTAAAGTAAACAGAAAAAATGAAGCAATTGCAATATCCAAATAAATCACAGGACCAAGAAAAGTACCTGAAACTAAATAATTTTCCATAAACAAGATACAACTATCTAAAGGAAAATAAATACTATTTTGCTATAGAAACAATAGCATAATTAGTAGAAGCAGAGATAGCCCCAATAAATTGGAGAACCCTCCAAATTGAATTTAACTGCTGGCAAAGAATATAGTTTAAAACCTTTGAAAAAGGAATAAAAGAAAATTCTCAGTCTATTCCATTCCCTAGAATGGGGAATTGGAAAGAAAACCTCTGAAAACACAGAAGAAAAGAAATAGGCAGAAATAGTGTCAGCTAGTCTTAAAGAACTAGTTACCTTAATATCCAAAATAATCAACACCTTTTCAACAAAGAACAAATGTACTTTAACAATAGAAAAATAATAAAAGTAGATTTGTTAGTGTCAATATCTGTTGAAGAAAATTTCTGAAAGAGAAAAAACATCATCAGAGAAGGATAAATCAGTATATTGTTGGTCATTTGAAACTTCAATAATTAAAAAAGAAGTGAAAAACACCTAAAAATTTTATTAGAAGGCACGAAGTCAGACAAAGCCTTTAAAATAGAATCAGAAAAATATTTCTTATAAATCTTCTAAATATTTCTTGTAAGAATGGAAATATATAAAGCATAAACACTAATGGATTCTGCATGTAAAAGTATATCATAATACCTTATTACAAACCATAGCTAAAGATAAACATTTATAACATTTAAAATAAATGAACTTAGCTTTGGTAGAACTGAAACTCAGTTAAGCGTTTTTCCATAAGTGGCTTCTGATTCAGGGACAATCTGAGACATCTTGCAATATGTAATAGAAAAAACAACATATAAAGCAAAAATGATCAAATTCCTTAAATGACAGTTTCAGGAATGGGAAAAAATGACAATGAACAAGCTTCTAGCAACCAGAAGCAATAAATAATGAGACTTAAATATTGTGGAGACAACAATGAAACAATGGCGCTCGATTTTTTTAGCGCCAAAAAAGCCGCCCACATCATTTGACGCCTAAATTTTTTTTGCGCCACATCCGGTAACGCCAACATTTTTTGGCGCAAAAACGTCAAAAAAATGACGCAACTTCCGGCGACACGTATGACGCCGGAAATGACAAAAAAAAATGTTTGCACCAAGAATGACGCAATAAAATGAAGCATTTTCAGCCCCCGCGAGCCTAACAGCCCACAGGAAAAAAGTCAAATTTTAAGGTAAGAAAAAATGATTTATTCATATGCATTATCCCAAATATGAAACTGACTGTCTGAAATAAGGAACATTGAACATCCTGAATCAAGGCAAATAAATGTTTAAACACATATATTTAGAACTTTATATAAAAGTGCCCAACCATAGCTTAGAGTGTCACAGAAAATAAGACTTACTTACCCCAGGACACTCATCTACATGTAGTAGAAAGCCAAACCAGTACTGAAACGAGAATCAGTAGAGGTAATGGTATATATAAGAGTATATCGTCGATCTGAAAAGGGAGGTAAGAGATGAATCTCTACGACCAATAACAGAGAACCTATGAAATAGACCCTGTAGAAGGAGATCATTGAATTCAAATAGGCAATACTCTCTTCACATCCCTCTGACATTCACTGCACGCTGAGAGGAAAACCGGGCTCCAACCTGCTGCGGAGCGCATATCAACGAAGAATCTAGCACAAACTTACTTCACCACCTCCACAGGAGGCAAAGTTTGTAAAACTGATTTGTGGGTGTGGTGAGGGGTGTATTTATAGGCATTTTGAGGTTTGGGAAACTTTGCCCCTCCTGGTAGAAATGTATATCCCATACGTCACTAGCTCATGGACTCTTGCTAATTACATGAAAGAAATTGCACTTTTATAAGAGTATGCATCTCTGGTAATAAGCCTGATACCAGTCGCTATTAAATCAATGTATTTAGGCTTAACTTACATTAATCCAGTATCAGCAGCATTTTTCTAGCAAATTCCATCCCTAGAAATATGTTAACTGCACATACCTTATTCCAGGATAACCTGCACGCCATTCCCCCTCTGAAGTTACCTCACTCCTCAGAATATGTGAGAACGGCAGTGGATCTTAGTTACTTCTGCTAAGATCATAGAAACCGCAGGCAGATTCTTCTTCTAATGCTGCCTGAGATAAAATAGTACACTCCGGTACCATTTAAAAATAACAAACTTTTGATTGAAGTTAAAAAACTAACTATAATCCACCACTCTCCTCTTACTACCTCCATCTTTGTTGAGAGTTGCAAGAGAATGACTGGATATGGCAGTGAGGGGAGGAGCTATATAGAAGCTCTGCTGTGGGTGATCCTCTTGCAACTTCCTGTTGGGAAGGAGAATATCCCACAAGTAATGGATGATCCGTGGACTGGATACACTTAACAAGAGAAACAGAATTTATGCTTATCAGGTAAATTACAAATAGTAGTGTACCCTGTGTGCGGGCTGTGTGGGTGTAGTTCACATACTTACCAATCTGTCACTCACTCTACTGTGCTCACCCAGCTGCATACATCCTGCTTTTACTAGAAGAGCCAATATAATTTTGAACTTGAATAGGAGGTACCCCGTGAGCCAACAGGAGGAGGCTGCAGGACCAGTCCCAGCGAGACCTGTGGCAGTCTAGTGATAAAATATCTCAGGGGAATTACTCTCACTGCATATGTTACTCAACTTCATCCCCTCTGTCCTCTTCTTGGTCCTCTGAGGAGGATAACAGGAATCACAGCAGTTTGAGCGCCCCTTTCCACAATGAAGTCTAAGCACCTCACATTTTCACCTATCTCCTGTAAAGGCAAAAATGAAAACTGAAGAAAATCAGGAAGTGGGAGGGATTAAAGCTCTTGGTGGTGGGCAATTTTTGCCTGCCCCTGGTGGAGAGGAATTTAATCCCATTTGTCATGGCTTGTTGACTCTCACCAACTTATGAAAGAAAATTGATTTTCAGCATATTTTCAAATTATAATAGGTATTTGTTTGCATTATAATGATTGTTTTTAATCTGTATAGCAGTAATGGTAGAATTCTAAAATGCCAGAACATTATATAAGAAACCCAAGTCTGGAATATCTTAACATGCTTATAAAAATGTGCTTAAGTATTTCTGAGGTTTATGAAATTCATTTATTTTTATGTACCATGTGTGTAAAAATACCTAGGAAATCTAGGGTCACTTCAGGACAAACATTTCAAAGGAATGTAGGTTTTAGGATAGCAGTTTGTTGATATTGATGTATAAAGTTATCCTCTTCATTGTATTGATAGTTCAATTTGTTAAACAAGATTATTTAGTTTGGTAGACAATAGTTGAAATGTACCCAAATATAAGTAAGTAAATGATTTGACAGTGGATATCACAAACATCATTTGTTATTACCGGAAAAAAAACACAGTTATTCAGAATTGGATTATTGTAACAGTATAATTTCATGATTGAGATCCACATTTTTTTATGTGCATGTTTTTCAATTCAGTATGTTGTCGGTCATTAGAAATTTCATCAACTTTATGAGAAGTTTTAAAAGACCTTTTACATTTATTAGAAGGCTGAATGGCAGACAAAGCCTTCTGAATCGCATCAGCAATAAAATCTTTTATATTCACAGGTATATCTTGTACATTAGATGTTGAAGGAACAAAAGGCATAGTACTATTACTGATGGACACATTCTCTGCATGTAAAAGCTTATCATGACACCTATTACATACCACAGCTGGAGATATAATCTCCACAAATTTACAACAAATGCACTTAGCTTTGGTAGAACTGTTATCAGGCAGCAGGGTTCCAACAGTGGTTTCCGAGACAGGATCAGATTGAGACATCTTACAAATGTAAGAGAAAAAAACAACATATAAAGCAAAATTATCAATTTCCTTATATGGCAGTTTCAGGAATGGGGAAAAAAATGCAAACAGCATAGCCCTCTGAATAGAAGAAAAGGCAAGAGGCATATAGCAAAGGGGTTTAAAATAATGAAATTATTTGGCGCCAAGTATGACTCACAACGTAACTGAAACATGTTTGGCGCTAACAACATCCGGAAATGACACACTTGCGTCATTGAAGACGCAACCTTGCGCAAGGAACTCGGCATCAACTAAGACGCCGGAAATGACGAATTTGCATAATCGGACATAACTTTGCACCAAAAAAATACTCGTGCCAAGAATGACGCAATAAACTTTGGCATATTGCGCCCTCGAGAGCCTAATTTTGCCCGAGAAATTTAATGAGAAAACAGTCAATAGAAAAAAAGACTATACCCCAGGTAAGAAAAAATATTTTCCTAAATATGCTTTTCCCAAATATGAAACTGACAGTCTGCAAAAGTAAATATACATAAACCTGACTCATGGCAAATATAAGTACAATACATATATTTAGAACTTTATATTAATACATAAAGTGTCAAACCATAGCTAAGAGTGTCTTAAAGGGACAGTATACTGTAAAATAGTTTTTCCCTTAATGTGTTTACAATTGCTTTTTTTTACCAACTGCAGAGCAAAAATGTATGAACATTAGCATTTTAAAGGGACAGTAAACCTTAAAAATAATGTTATATAATTCTGCACATAGTTAAATAATTCTGTCACAGGAGCGAGCTGCTCTTAGTCTTATGGCGCGGTTGGGCCGGGCTGTGACTATACAGCTGGCCCGATGCGCTGAGGAAATATAACAGACCCGCTCAGCAGAGAGCGGGTCTGTGAAACAGCTCTTTCTTTTAAAAATAAATAGGGGAAATTACGTTTAAATAATATTTGGCTAATATAATGTTATATAATTCTGCACTATGTGCAGAATTATATAACATTATTTTTAAGGTTTACTGTCCCTTTAAGGGTTATTTGTGTATATTAAAGCTCTGATTTTGTGTTTTGAAGCCACAACCTAATAAAATGGGTTGAGCTTGTAGGTATAATCAGATCTCATTACTGTATCACATTGTGTGAAGATACCTGCTTTTTTATCTTATATCTGTCCATAAAACAATCACCAATACTTGGAGAGAACAATGGAAAATCAGCATTTTATTACCTTATCTCTGCTATATCCCACTGGGAGTGTAATTTCTTCTGCTGGCAGTGTTAACAAAGCTTATCTATAGCTTGGACCTGCGGCCACAAACTTTCAGAATAGGTGGGGATACCACATGCTAAATCAACTATTTCAAATGCCAATATAAGGGTAAAGGAGCTACTTGTAAACAATTTAATACATTCCAGCAGGTAAAGTGGATCATTGGAAACAAATTAAAGGGGAGAAAAAATTTGAGTAAACTGTCCCTTTAAATAATGAAAACATACTTACCAAAAGACACCCATCCACATATAGCAGATAGCCAAACCAGTACTGAAACAGTTATCAGTAGAGGTAATGGAATATAAGAGTATATAGTCGATCTGAATAAGGGAGGTAGGAGATTAATCTCTACGACCGATGACCGATAACCTATGAAATAGATCTCCCGTGAGGAAAACCATTGCATTCAATAGGTGATACTCCCTTCACAACCCTCTGACATTTGCTGTACTCTGAGAGGAATCGGGCTTCAAAATGCTGAGAAGCGCATATCAACGTAGAATCTACTCAGTGCTGTTTCATAGTCATAGCCTGATGAAACAACCCTGAGTAGGCTGAGAAACGCGTCGCTGTATTAATAAAGTTTTTAATATTTTATACACTTGCTATTGTGTGGTTTATCACTTTATGTGAAAACTACATATCTGTTCCTGGTATATGCTGAGGATTGCCTTTGCAAGAGTCTACTGGGCGACACTATGGTTCCAGTTTGCTGAATTTGCACCTCCAGGTGCAGATTATCATGTAAGTTTAAACACTCTGGGTCCAATTATCCTTGTCCAGATGATATTTGGCCATGTTGGTTTGTTTTCTCTTGCTCATCTAGGTATTTGATATCTGGGCCCTCTGAGGATATCCAATTGCCTTTGTGCCAAGGACACAGTGTGCTGGACCACTGCAAAGCTTCAGCCTGCTACACATGCACCAGCTGGGTGCTTTTTGTTTGTGAGTATCCTATTCATCTGTGCTGCTGTTCTCAATTTCACTGGCAATATTAGGCCATGTTGGCGCCTCTGTGTTTTACTCTTTTCCAGATTTTGTACACCAGGATTGCCATCCTTTGACAGAGTGCTGCCTCCACGTTTGGATCACCAAGGATATATAGACTTTTATATTTTATAGGTTCTTTGGGATTGTGTTTTATTTTTATTTTGAATTTCTTTTTATTTATATATTTTATGTTTCACATTATCTGTATTTTGCATTGCCATCTGATTATTGCAGTAATCACATTTAGTACATTTTTGTTTAACCACTTACTAAGAGATATCCACTAGCATATCTCTTTTTTTTTTTGTGATCACATATAATAAGGAAGCGCCCCCTAAGGGCGTGATGTGTTATTAGTTCACATCACTCTCTCTATATATTTATGCCATATCTTATGATAGATCTAGTGACAGGCTTACGTGCCTGAATCAAAGTAGTTATGACCGAATCAGAGAATCCCTGCTTGGATAAAATGAAGCGTTCAATCTCAAAGCAGTCAGCTGCAGAGAAATTAGATTTGGATGTTGGAAAGGACCTTGAATGAGAAGGTCCTGTCTCACTGGAAGTTTCCATGGAGGTATAGAGGACATGTTCACTAGATCTGCATACCAAATCCTGCGTGGCCATGCAGGCGTGATTAGAATTACTGAAGCCCTCTCCTGTTTGATCCGAGCAATCACCCGGGAAGGAGAGGAAACGGTGGAAACACATAAGCTAGGTTGAACGACCAAGGCACTGCCAAGGCATATATCAGTTCGGCCTGAGGATCCCTCGACCTGGATCCGTATCTTGGGAGCTTGGCATTCTGTTGAGACGCCATTAGATCCAACTCCGGTCTGCCCCATCTGAGAATCAGTGAGGCAAATACCTCCGGATGGAGTTCCCACTCCCCCGGATGAAAAGCCTGTCGGCTTAGAAAATCCGCTTCCCAGTTGTCCCAACCTCACATTACCTCTTCCTATTACTAACACAGGCAAAGAGAATGACTGGAGGTGGAGGGAAGGGAGGGACTATATATACAGCTCTGCTGTGGTGCTCTTTGCCACTTCCTGTTAGCAGGAGGTTAATATCCCACAAGTAAGGATGAAATCTGTGGACTTGTCATATCTTGTAGAAGAAATAATTTCAAGGGCACTAGATGTATAATGGAGCACTGTCAAGACCATCATCAATAAATGGAGATGGAAATGTGGCACCACAGAAACAGCAAAGATCAGGACGATCCTCCAAAGTTGATGAGAGGACAGGGAGAAAACTTATCAAGAACCAAGAGGCAGAGGCAAAGGAGCTACAGAAATATCTGGCAGGTACCAGTCACTCCTTGCATGTGACCACCATATCTTGTATTCTTGACCATGTCTGAGCTATGGGTAGGGTTGCTAGACAGAGACACTTTCTTACAAAAAGGAACATCCAAGCCTATCTTTATTATGCCAAAATATTAATTTAGTTACACCAAACCATGTAGGAAAATGTATTATGGACTGATGGGACAAAGATTAAACTTTTCAAACTAAATTGTATAAGATACATTTGCTGCAAAGCCAATAAAACTTATCATCCAAGAAACACCATACTGACTTTGAAGCATGGTGGTGATAGCACCATACTTTGGGGCTACTTCTCTTCAGCTGGGTCAGGGGCTCTTGTCAAGATATATGGGACTCTGGATAGTAATTTAAAGTAATAAAATCACCTATGGTGAGCATGTGGCATTAATTTATTATACTGATATCTGTAGTTTGAGATTGGCCTCCGAAGACATCTGCAATAGAGCCCATTTTTAGCCCATTTGTTATCTTTGTTCTGAGGAAAGATGAACCATGGAGTTGGTGGGAGAGTCTTTATTATACATTTGGATATTAGGTAATTTCAAAGTGTGATACGAAATTCCTCCTCCCACTCTATGAGAAAACTCAGTCTACTATGGCCTCAAATGAAGGACATAACATCTCATAGGAGCTAAATTTAACTTCTTCCCTAAAAGCAGATATTAAAATTGGCCTATTTTGACTTCTCCCTACCCAACCAGGACAGTAAGGAAGGGTAATTTGTTTTGCAAACAAGTATACTGCAAAAATGGTTTAATGAACTGTAAATGCACTACTATATTTTTCAAATTTGACTTATGTTACTTTAAAGTGTGATAGAGCTGCAACAACTAATCGGCATATTCGATAATAATCGATTATGAAAATTGTTGTCAACGAATCTCATAATCGATTAGTTGATTTGCTATTAGTTGGTCTGTGCACAGCACCAGCTGCTTCACTCCGATGAGCTCCTGTACATGGTATTGTGTTTTATGGTTATGCCCTTAGCCTAAAGGATGTCTACAGACATTTTACTTTTTACTTTTTCAGGACACTATAAGTTTCTTTTTAAGTTTACAACTATTCCTGTCTTATGTGCAACCCAGAAATAAAATAGGAGTCATAAATTGTATTGTTTATATTAAATCAGGTGATTTGGGACTGTGCTTTGCATGATATAGTGCTGAGCTTGTTATTTACACCTAGCCCTAGATTGATGGCATTTGTTATATGAATTAATGTCACTATTACCTGTTTGCACAATTTTTAGCAGATTGCTTGCTATTTCTAATTATATGTACTGCATAGATACATGTGTAAGGCTGTGTCCTGTTACTGATATATAGTCTTTAGACCTTTTGCCTTTTTTTTTATTTTTTTTATATGTTTAATTAATTGGAATATGTAGCAAATTCAACCTCTATAAGTATATATCTATTATTTTAAGAGCAGACTAGATATTTATACCCCTAACCTTATAGCTGGTTGTTTACCATTGCATATAGATATTCAAGATAATTTTATATCAGAAGACCAGGCTTACTTTGTTAAGAGGCCCCTTGCATTGGCGGAGAGATAACAAAGATAAAATAGCCCACCTTTGTGAAATTGGCAAAAACCTACTTATGCATCTCAGACACCTCAACACCATCTGAGTGCCTCTTCTCTGCTGCAGCCAAAATAGCTGCAAAAAGAGCCAGCCTCAGCCAGGAGCATGTAAACAGGTTGACATTTTTGCATTTAAATGCAAAGTTTCTGAAAGAGTGAATAACAGAATTTTATAAACAGTCGCCTAGATTTAGAGTTCTGCGTTAGCAGTCAAAACCAGCGTTAAGGGGTCCTAACGCTGCTTTTTACCGCCCACTGGTATTTAGAGTCAGTCAGGAAAGGGTCTAACGCTCACTTTCCAGCCGCGACTTTTCCATACCGCAGATCCCCTTACGCCAATTGCGTATCCTATCTTTTCAATGGGATCTCCCTAACGCCGGTATTTAGAGTCATGGCTGAAGTGAGCGGTACACCCTCTACCGACAAGACTCCAACCGCAGAAAAAAGTCAGTAATTAAGAGCTTTCTGGGCTAACGCCGGTTTATAAAGCTCTTAACTACTGTGCTCTAAAGTACACTAACACCCATAAACTACCTATGTACCCCTAAACTGAGGTCCCCCCACATCGCCACCACTCTAATAAAAATTTTTAACCCCTAATCTGTCGACCGCACACCGCCGCCACCTACATTATCCCTATGAACCCCTAATCTGCTGCCCCTAACATCGCCGACAACTACATTATATTTATTAACCCCTAATCTGCCCCCCCCCAATGTCGCCGCTACCTTACCTACACTTATTAACCCCTAATCTGCCGACCGGACCTCGCCGCCACTATAATAAATGTATTAACCCCTAAACCGCCTCACTCCCGCCTCGCAATCCCTATAATAAATAGTATTAACCCCTAATCTGCCCTCCCTAACATCTGCGACACCTAACTTCAAGTATTAACCCCTAATCTGCCGACCGGACCTCGCCGCTACACTAATAAATGTATTAACCCCTAAAGCTAAGTCTAACCCTAACACCCCCCTAAGTTAAATATAATTTTATTCTAACGAAATAAATTAAATCTTATTAAAAAAAATTATCCTATTTAAAGCTAAATACTTACCTGTAAAATAAACCCTAATATAGCTACAATATAAATAATAATGACACTGTAGCTATTTTAGGATTTATATTTATTTTACAGGCAACTTTGTATTTATTTTAACTAGGTACAATAGCTATTAAATAGTTATTTACTATTTAATAGCTACCTAGTTAAAATAATTACAAAATTACCTGTAAAATAAATCCTAAAGTAAGTTACAATTAAACCTAACACTACACTATCAATAAATTAATTAAATAAACTACCTACAATTACCTACAATTAAATCAACTAAACTAAATTACAAAAAAAAACAAACACTAAATTACAAAAAAAAAAAAATTACAAGAATTTTAAACTAATTACACCTAATCTAAGCCACCTAAAAAAATAACAATGCCCCCAAAATAAAAAAAATGCCCTACCCTATTCTAAAAACAGAATTTATGCTTACCTGTTAAATTACTTTCTCCAACGGTGTGTCCGGTCCACGGCGTCATCCATTACTTGTGGGAATATTCTCTTCCCCAACAGGAAATGGCAAAGAGCACAGCAAAAGCTGTCCATATAGCCCCTCCTTGGTTCCGCCCCCCAGTCATTCGACCGACGGTTAGGAGAAAAAAAGGAGAAACTATAGGGTGCCGTGGTGACTGTAGTGTATAGAGAAAGACATTTTTCAAACCTGATTAAAAAACCAGGGCGGGCCGTGGACCGGACACACCGTTGGAGAAAGTAATTTATCAGGTAAGCATAAATTCTGTTTTCTCCAACATTGGTGTGTCCGGTCCACGGCGTCATCCATTACTTGTGGGAACCAATACCAAAGCTTTAGGACACGGATGAAGGGAGGGAGCAAATCAGGTTACCTAAACGGAAGGCACCACGGCTTGCAAAACCTTTCTCCCAAAAACAGCCTCCGAAGAAGAAAAAGTATCAAATTTGTAAAATTTGGCAAAAGTGTGCAGAGAAGACCAAGTCGCTGCCTTACATATCTGATCAACAGAAGCCTCGTTCTTGAAGGCCCATGTGGAAGCCACAGCTCTAGTGGAGTGAGCAGTGATTCATTCAGGAAGCTGCCGTCCGGCAGTCTCATAAGCCAATCGGATAATGCTTTTCAGCCAGAAAGACAGAGAGGTAGCCGTAGCTTTTTGTCCTCTCCTCTTACCAGAGTAAACGACAAACAAAGATGAGGTTTGTCTAAAATCCTTAGTTGCTTCTAAATAGAACTTTAAAGCACGAACTACATCTAAATTGTGTAACAAACGTTCCTTCTTAGAAACTGGATTCGGACACAGAGAAGGAACAACTATTTCCTGGTTAATATTCCTGTTGGAAACAACCTTCGGAAGAAAACCAGGCTTAGTACGCAAAACGACCTTATCTGAATGGAACACCAGATAGGGTGGGTTACACTGCAGAGCAGATAATTCAGACACTCTTCTTGCAGAAGAAATTGCAACCAAAAACAGAACTTTCCAAGATAGTAACTTGATATCTATGGAATGTAAGGGTTCAAACGGAACCCCTTGAAGAACTGAAAGAACTAAATTTAGACTCCAAGGAGGAGTCAAAGGCCTGTAAACAGGCTTGATTCTGACCAAGGCCTGTACAAAAGCTTGTACATTTGGCACAGCTGCCAGTTGTTTGTGTAACAAGACAGATAAAGCAGAAATCTGTCCTTTTAGAGAACTCGCTGACAATCCCTTATCCAAACCTTCTTGAAGAAAGGAGAGGATCTTAGGAATTTTAATCTTACTCCAGGAGAATCCCTTGGATTCACACCAACATATATATCTTTTCCATATTTTATGGTAAATCTTTCTAGTCACAGGTTTTCTGGCTTGGACCAGAGTATCTATCACAGAATCTGAAAACCCACGCTTGGATAAGATCAAACGTTCAATTTCCAAGCAGTCAGCTGTAGAGAAACTAGATTTGGATGTTCGAATGGACCTTGTATTAGAAGATCCTGTCTCAAAGGTAGCTTCCATGGTGGAGCCGATGACATATTCACCAGGTCTGCATACCAAGTCCTGCGTGGCCATGCAGGAGCTATCAGAATCACTGAGGCCTTCTCCTGTTTGATCCTGGCTACGAGCCTGGGAAGGAGAGGAAACGGTGGAAACGCATAAGCTAGGTTGAACGACCAAGGCGCCACTAATGCATCCACTAGAGTCGCCTTGGGATCCCTGGATCTGGACCCGTAGCAAGGAACCTTGAAGTTCTGACGGGACGCCATCAGATCCATGTCTGGAATGCCCCATAATTGAGTCAACTGGGCAAACACCTCCGGGTGGAGTTCCCACTCCCCCGGATAAAAAGTCTGACAACTCAGGTAATCCGCCTCCCAGTTGTCTACTCCTGGGATGTGGATTGCATATAGGTGGCAGGAGTGATCCTCCGCCCATTTGATGATTTTGGATACCTCTCTCATCGCCAAGGAACTCTTTGTCCCCCCCTGATGATGTATGTAAGCTACAGTCGTCATGTTGTCCGACTGGAATCTTATGAATCCGGCCTTCGCTAGTTGAGGCCAAGCCTGGAGAGCATTGAATATCGCTCTCAATTCCAGGATGTTTATCGGAAGAAGAAACTCTTCCCGAGACCATAGACCCTGAGCTTTCAGGGAGTCCCAGACCGCGCCCCAGCCTAATAGACTGGCGTCGGTCGTGACAATGACCCACTTTGGTCTGCGGAAACTCATTCCCTGAGACAGGTGATCCTGGGACAACCACCAACGGAGTGAGTCTCTGGTTATCTGGTCTACTTGAATCTTTGGAGACAAGTCTGTATAATCCCCATTCCACTACTTGAGCATGCACAGTTGTAATGGTCTTAGATGAATTTGAGCAAAAGGAACTATGTCCATTGCTGCAACCATCAATCCTACTACTTCCATGTACTGAGCTATGGAAGGCTGCAGAATAGAGTGAAGAACTTGACAAGCGTTTAGAAGCTTTGACTTTCTGACTTCTGTCAGGAAGATCTTCATTTCTAAAGAATCTATTATTGTTCATAAAAAGGGAACTCTTGTCGACGGATACAGGGAACTCTTTTCTACGTTCACCTTCCACCCGTGAGATCTGAGAAAGGCTAGAACGATGTCTGTATGAGCCTTTGCCTTGGAAAGAGACGACGCTTGAATTAGAATGTCGTCCAGGTAAGGTGCCACTGCAATGCCCCTTGGTCTTAGAACCGCTAGAAGGGACCCGAGCACTTTTGTGAAAATTCTGGGAGCAGTGGCTAGTCCGAATGGAAGAGCCACGAACTGATAATGTTTGTACAGAAAGGAGAACCTTAGGAACTGATGATGATCTTTGTGGATAGGAATATGTAGATACGCATCCTTTAAATCCACGGTAGTCATATATTGACCCTCCTGGATTGCCGGTAAAATTGTTCGAATGGTTTCCATCTTGAACGATGGAACTCTGAGAAATTTGTTTAGAATTTTTAAATCCAGAATTGGTCTGAAAGTTCCCTCTTTTTTGGGAACTACAAACAGATTTGAGTAAAACCCCTGACCTTGTTCCACAGTTGGAACTAAACACCACTTACTTCAAAGCAGCAAAAAGAATGAATGGGGGGGGGCGGAGCCAAGGAGGGGCTATATGGACAGCTTTTGCTGTGCTCTTTGCCATTTCCTGTTGGGGAAGAGAATATTCCCACAAGTAATGGATGACGCCATGGACCGGACACACCAATGTTGGAGAAATAAAAAGTTAACAGCTCTATTACCTTACCAGCCCTTAAAAAGGCTTTTTGTGGGGCATGCCAATTCTAAAATAAAAAGTTAACAGCTCTATTATCTAACCAGCCCTTAAAAGGGCTTTTTACGGGGCATGCCCCAAAGAAATCAGCTCTTTTGCCTGTAAAAAAAACATACAATACCCCCCCAACATTACAACCCACCACCCACATACCCCTAATCTAACCCACCCAAACCCCCCTTAAAAAACCTAACACTAAGCCCCTGAAGATCTTCCTACCTTGTCTTCACCCAGCCGGGTACCATCCGATCCGTCCAGAAGAGGGTCCGAAGTCTTCATCCTATCCGGCCAGAAGAGGTCCTCCAGAGGGTCCGAAGTTTTCATCCAGGCGGCATCTTCTATCTTCTTCCATCCGGAGCGGGTCCATCTTGAAGCAGCCGGCGCGGATCCATCCTCTTCTTCCGCCGTCCTACACCGAATGAAGGTTCCTTTAAATGACGTCATCCAAGATGGCATCCCTCGAATTCCGATTGGCTGATAGGATTCTATCAGCCAATCGGAATTAAGGTAGGAAAAATCTGATTGGCTGATTGAATCAGCCAATCAGATTCAAGTTCAATCGGATTGGCTGATCCAATCAGCCAATTAGATTAAGCTCGCATTCTATTGGCTGTTCCGATCAGATGGTGGAAGATAGAAAATGCCGCCTGGATGAAAACTTTGAACCCTCTGGAGGACCTCTTCTGGCCGGTTAGGATGAAGACTTCGGACCCTCTTCTGGACGGATCGGATGGTACCCGGCTGGGTGAAGACAAAGTAGGAAGATCTTCAGGGGCTTAGTGTTAGGTTTTTTAAGGGGGGCTTGAGTGGGTTAGATTAGGGGTATGTGGGTGGTGGGTTGTAATGTTGGGGGGGTATTGTATGTTTTTTTACAGGCAAAAGAGCTGATTTCTTTGGGGCATGCCCCGTAAAAAGCCCTTTTAAGGGCTGGTAAGGTAATAGAGCTGTTAACTTTTTATTTTAGAATAGGGTAGGGCATTTTTTTATTTTTGTTTTGTTATTTTTTTAGGGGGCTTAGAGTAGGTGTAATTATCTTAAAATTCTTGTAATTTTTTTTTTTGTAATTTAGTGTTTGTTTTTTGTAATTTAGTTTAGTTGATTTAATTGTAGGTAATTGTAGGTAGTTTAGTTAATTTATTGATAGTGTAGTGTTAGGTTTAATTGTAATTTACGTTAGGATTTATTTTACAGGTAATTTTGTAATTATTTTAACTAGGTAGCTATTAAATAGTAAATAACTATTTAATAGCTATTGTACCTAGTTAAAATAAATACAAAGTTGCCTGTAAAATAAATATAAATCCTAAAATAGCTACAATGCAATTATTATTTATATTGTAGCTATATTAGGGTTTATTTTACAGGTAAGTATTTAGCTTTACATAGGATTAATTTTTTTAATAAGATTTCATTTATTTCGTTAGAATAAAATTAAATTTAACTTAGGGGGGTGTTAAGGTTAGGGTTAGACTTAGCTTTAGGGATTAATACATTTATTAGAGTAGCGGCGAGGTCTGGTCGGCAGATTAGGGGTTAATACTTGAAGTTAGGTGTCGCAGATGTTAGGGAGGGCAGATTAGGGGTTAATACTATTTATTATAGGGTTTGCAAGGCGGGAGTGCAGCGGGTTAGGGGTTAATACATTTATTATAGTGGCGGCGAGGTCCAGTCGGCAGATTAGGGGTTAATAAGTGTAGGTAAGGTAGCGGCGATGTTGGGGCGGCAGATTAGGGGTTAATAAATATAATATAGGTGTTGGTGATGTTGAGGGCAGCAGATTAGGGGTACATAGGTATAATGTAGGTGGCGGCGGTGACCGGAGCGGCAGATTAGGGGTTAATAATAAAATGTAGGGGGCAGCAGATTATGGGTTAATAAGTGTAAGGTTAGGGGTGTTTAGACTCTGGGTACATGTTAGAGTGTTAGGTGCAGACTTAGAAAGTGTTTCCCCATAGGAAACAATGGGGCTGCGTTAGGAGCTGAACGCTGCTTTTTTGCAGGTGTTAGGTTTTTTTTTTCAGCCCAAACTGCCCCATTGTTTCCTATGGGGGAATCGTGCACGAGCACGTTTTTCCAGCTAGCCGCTACCGTAAGCAACGCTGGTATTGAGAGTTGAAGTGGCGGTAAATATGCCTGTACGCTCCCTTTTTGGAGCCTAACGCAACCCTTCAGAGAACTCTCAATACCAGCGTTATTTAAAAGGTGCGGGGGGAAAAAAACACGCGTAGCTAACGCACCCCTTTGGCCACAAAACTCTAAATCTAGCCGAGTGGTAGTCTACCTATTACTAGTTCTACCTCTTTTCAAACAGTTTGTGATTTTGCTTTGCTTAATTATAAAAATGTGATCTGCTGCTTAAAAAATTGGACCAACAGTTGTGTTAAAGGGACACTGAACCCAAATTTTTTCTTTCATGATTCAGATAGAGCATGCAATTTTAAGCCACTTTCTAATTTATTCCTATTATCAATTTTTCTTTGTTCTCTTGCTATCTTTATTTTAAAAAGAAGACATCTAAGCTTTTTTTTTTATTCAGAACTCTGGACAGCACTTTTTTATTGATAGATGAGTTTAACCACCAATCAGCAAGAACAACCCAGGTTGATCACCAAAAATGGGCCGGCATCTAAACTTACTTTCTTGCATTTCAAATAAAGATACCAAGAAAATGAAGAAAATTTGATAATAGGAGTAAATTAGAAAGTTGCTTAAAATGTCATGCTCTATCTGAATCACAAAAGAAAAAAATTGGGTACAGTGTCCCTTTAATGTAAAGTTTTAGTCTGAACTTTATATTTATAACACTAAGTATATGGATTTTATTTTAAATATAGGAAAAAATTATTTATTTTTTATCTGATTAGTCGATTAATCCAAAAAATAATCCGCCGATTCATCGATTATGGAAATAATCATTAGTTGCAGCCCTAAAGTGTGATAATATAGTCAAAATAGAAGTGTAACCTGATAAGTTACACTGAGCCCTTTTCTCATCCTATTGGACTTTTAAAACAACTGGATTACTGAAATGAAGAAGTGACAGGTGTAACTAATTAATAATAAAATTACGTAATGGTGATATTCAGTGTCTAAGAGCACTTAACATGAGGCATTTTCCTCAAATAATGCTTTTCCATCAATGAGCTCAGTATGGCTACTTATCAAAACGACTCAAACGGAACTTCAAACGTTCTTTACTGCTGATTTATTCCTCATTAAAAATAATTTTGGTGTAAAATTAATTAACTGTGACAGCGGTATGCTTTGCAGTTTAAACACTCAGAGACCTATGCAACAGCATGTATTCACATAAAGATTGGTTGTAATTAACTAAAAAGAGAAATCTGCAAGGGGCTTTTCCTCCCAAACAAGACATAAAAGGAAGCCACAAGAAGACAAGTTAAAAAGGGAAACTGCTTGACAGCAATAAACATGAAACAATTCTGTATTTACTAACCTTCAAATAGCATGCTGATTTTTCATGAATTAACATTTGTATAACCTTACAGTTTTGAAATATAATAGTTATTATAATATATAGTTTATAGTTAAAATATCAGTTTTCATATAATTGTTTTACTACATTAAATTGAGCACATGACAAAAAGAAAAAAAGGGCATTCCCATTATATCAAGGGGCTATTTATAATGTTACTAAAATATTTTATGTGACCTAATGATTAAGACATCACCATTGTTTTACATAAAATCTTTTCCATCATCAGAAAGGAAGTAGGCATCACTAATACTTTTATTATTTCAAATTATTTATTTTTTCTCTTCAAAAAGAAGCGGTTTCCTTAAAGAAATAAGTAAAATATGAATGATACAGAACTCCAGCCAGTCGACTACAGGTAAACTCTAACAAAGCAGGCTATTATGAGAGGCTATTCCAGTGAGTTGGTATAAATAACAAAATTTATGCTTACCTGATAAATGTATTTATTTCCGGACATGGAGAGTCCATGACGTCATTCCAATTACTAGTGGGATATTCAACTTCTGGCCAGCAAGAGGAGAAAAAGAACACCCCAGCAAAGCTGTTATGTGTAACTTCCCTTACCCATAATCCCCAGTCATTCAGCCGAAGGAAAATGGAAAAAGAAGAAACACAAGGGTAAAAAGGTGCCTGAGGTTTACTCAAAAAAAAAAACAGCCAAATTATAATTAAAAAGAGGATGGGGTCGTGGACTCTCCATGTCCGGAAAGAAAGAAATTCATCAGGTAAGCATTTTTGTTTTCTTTCCTATTACATGGAGAGTCCACAAAGTCATTCCAATTACTAGTGGGAACCAATACCCAAGCTAGAGGACACGGAATGAACAGGGAGGGAGAACAAGGCAGGAGGACCCAAAACAGAAGGCACCACCGCTTGAAGAACCTTCTCCCAAAAGAGGCCTCAACCGAGGCAAAAGTATTAAACTTGTAGAATTTGGAAAAAGTATGCAAAGAGGACCATGTTGTCGCCTTGCAAATCCGTTCCAGAGAAGCTATATTTTTGAAAGCCCAAGATGAAGAGACAGCCTTAGTGGAAAGAGCCGAAAGTCTCTCAGGAGGCTGCAGTCCAGCAGTCTCATAAGCAAGATGAATTATACTTCTTAACCAGAGGGAAAGAGAAGTAGAAGTGGCCTTCCAACCCTTACGCTCTCCAAAGAAAACTGTAAACAGGGCAGAAGCTTGAAGGTAGGGCTTCAGAGCATGCACAACCTCAGGTTATGGAAAAGACATTCTTTTTGAGAAAAAGGATTAGGACAAATAGGAAGGAACAACAAATTCCTGATTAATGTTTTGATCTGACAACACCTTAAAGGGACACTGAACCCAAATTGATTCAGGTAGAGCATGGAATTTTAAGCAACTTTCTAATTTACTTCTATTATCATTTTTTTTCGTTCTCTTTCTATCTTTATTTGAAAAAGAAGGCATCTCAGCTAAGGAGCCAGCAAATTTTTGGTTCAGACCATGGACACCACATGTTTATTGGTGCTGCCTAATCAGCAAGGAAAACCCAGGTTGTTCACCAAAAATGGGCCGGCATCTAAACTTACATTCTTGCTTTTCAAATAAACATACCAAGAGAATGAAGAAAATTTGAAAACAGGAGTAAATTAGAAAGTTGCTTAAAATTGCATGCTCTATCTGAATCACGAAATAAAATTTTTGGGTTCAGTGTCCCTCTAAGGAGAAATCCCAATCTAGTACGAAGGAATGCTTAATCTGTATTGCAAAATAAGGGACGGGGAAAAACACTGCAGAAACTCTGCAAGCGGAAAAAATAGCAAGGTGAAACAAAACCTTCCAAGAGAACAAGTTTCATACCTACAACATACATCGGCTCAAACGGAGCCTGCTGCAAAAGTAAAAGTACTAGGTTAAGGCTCCAGAAAGAGCACAGGATTAAACACAGGCCTGATTCTGACCAGGGCCTGAACCAAAGCTTGAACATCTGGCAAATCTGCCAGACGTTTGTACAAAAGAATAGACAGTGCAGAAATCTGACCTTCAGAGTACTGACCGACAAACCATTCTCCAGACCATCCTGAAGAAGCTAAAAAATTTGGTAAATCCTGTGAGGAAAAGGTTTACGAGCCTGAAGCATAGGATCAATGAGCGCTACTGAAAGACCACGTCTAGACAGAACTAGGTGTTCAATCTCCAAGCAGCCAGCTTCAGAGAATCCAGATTTTGGATGACCTTGATTAAAAGGTCTTTCATCAGAAGAACCTCCAAGGTGGAAGAGATGACATCTTCACCAGATCTGCAAACCAGATCCTGTGAGCCAGGCAGGGGCTATTAGGATCACAGATGCTCTCTCCTGTGTGATACAAGTAATGACTCATGTAGAAGAGCAAATGGAGAATACAGGAATGCTAAAACGAAATCCCAAGGAACCGCCAGAGCATCTTTCAGGGCAGCCTGAGGATCTCTTGAGCTTGAACCGTACTTTGGAAGCTTGGCGTTCTGACGAGACAACGTCAGATCCAACCCCGGAACGCCTCATCTGAGGGTTATCCTGGAGAACACTTCTGAATGAAGAGCCCACTCCCCGGGGTGAAAAGTCTGTCTGCTCAGAAAATCCGCCTGCCAATAGTCCACTCCTGGAATGTGGATGGCGGATAGGAGATAATTGTGAGCTTCTGCCCACTGCAGAATGCGAGTCACCTCCATGGTCAAGGAACTCCGAGTTCCCCTGGTGGTTTATATAAGCCACTGAGAAATGTTATCCGACTAGACAACAGAACCCGGACTAAGGATAAGTGAGGCCACGCTGACAAGGCATTGAAGATTGCTCTCAACTCCAAGAAGTTTATGGGAAGAGAAGACTCTTCTCAAGACCACATGCCCTATTTTTAGAGAACCCCAAACTGCTCCCCAGCCTAACAGGCTGGTGTCCAAAGTCACAATCACCCAGGAAAGTCTCAGGAGGAAGATCCCCGACCCAGTTTCCTGTGAAATCCACCACAAGAGAGAGACTCCTGTTAGGAATTCAGAGCTATCCTCTGCTATAAATCTGAATGGTCTCCGTTCCACTGACTGAGCATTCATAGGTGCAGAAATCTCAGATGGAACAAAGCAAAATAAATTATGTCTGTGGAAGCAACCATCAAACCAATCAGCTCCTTGCATTGAGACACTGATGGACAAATAGCAAACTGAAGAGAAAGGTACGAAGAAAGAAGCTTGGATATTCTGACATCCGTCAGGATATTTTTATGGACAGGGAAACTATCGCCTAGATTTAGAGTTTTGTCGGTAAAGACCCACGTAGCTAACGCTGCTTTTTTCCCCAGCGCACCCTTAAGACAACGCTGGTATTTAGAGTTGTCTGAGTGGCTGCGTTAGGCTCAGAAAAGGGAGCGTTGAGCAGAATTTAGCTCCACTTCAACCCTCAATACCAGCGTTGCCTACGGTAGCGGTAAGCTGGCAAAACGTGCTCGTGCACGATATCCCCATAGGAAACAATGGGGCAGTTTGGGCTGAAAAAAACCTAACACCTGCAAAAAAGCAGTGTTCAGCTCCTAACGCAGCCCCATTGTTTCCTATTGGGAAACACTTTCTAAGTCTGCACCTAACACCCTAACATGAACCCCGAGTCTAAACACCCCTAACCTGACACTTATTAACCCCTAATCTGCCGCCCCCGCTATCGCTGACACCTGCATTATACTATTAACCCCTAATCTGCCGCTCTGGACACCGCCGCAACCTACATTATAGCTATGAACCCCTAATCTGCTGCCCCTAACACCGCAGACACCTATATTATATTTATTAACCCCTAAACCTAACTCCAACCCTAACCCTAACACCCCCTAAGTTAAATATAATTTTAATTAAACGAAATAATATTCCTATAATTAAATAAATTATTCCTATTTAAAACTAAATACTTACCTATAAAATAAACCCTAATATAGCTACAATATAACTAATAGTTACATTGTAGCTATTTTAGGATTTATATTTATTTTACAGGCAACTTTGTATTTATTTTAACTAGGTACAATAGCTATTAAATAGTTAACTATTTAATAGCTACCTAGTTAAAATAAATCCTAACCTAAGTTACAAATACACCTAACACTACACTATCATTAAATTAATTAAAAAAAATTACCTACAATTAAATAAACTAATCTATAATAAAAAACAAACAAACACTAAATTACAAAAAATAAAAAAAAATTACATGAAGTTTAAACTAATTACACCTAATCTAAGCCCCCTAATAAAATAAAAAATGCCCCCAAAATAAAAAACGCCCTACCCTATTCTAAATCAGAAAAGTAATCAGCTCTTTTACCAGCCCTTAAAAGGGCTTTTTGCGGGGCTCTTTTACCTGAAAATAATCAGCTCTTTTACCTGAAAATAAAAATACAATACACCCCCCAATATTACAACCCACCACCCACATACACCTACTCTAACCCACCCAAACCCCCCTTAAAAAAACCTATCGCTAACCCCCTGAAGATCATCCTACCTTGAGTCGTCTTCACTCAGCCGAGCCAAATTCTTCATCCAACCGGGCAAGAAGATGTCCTCCATCCTGTAGAAGTCTTCATCCAGGCGGCGTCTTCAATCTTCATCCATCCTGAGCAGAGCGGAGCATCTTCAAAGGAGCCGACACGGATCCATCCTCTTCAACCGACAACTTCCCGACGAATGAAAGTTCCTTTAAGGGACGTAATCCAAGATGGCGTCCCTTCAATTCCGATTCATGATAGGATTCTATCAGCCAATCGGAAATAAGGTAGGAAAAATCTGATTGGCTGATGCCAATCAACCAATCGTATTGAGCTCGCATTCTATTGGCTGTTACACGTTGGGGGGGCAGATTAGGGGTTAATAAATATAATATAGATGTCGGCGATGTTAGGGGCAGCAGATTAGGGGTTCAGAGCTATAATGTAGGTGGCGGCGGTGTCCGCTCGGAAGATTAGGGGTTAAAAAATTTTATTAGAGGGTTGCCGATGTGGGGGGGCCTTGGTTTAGGGGTACATAGGTAGTTTATGGGTGTTAGTGTACTTTATAGCACAGTAGTTAGGAGCTTTATATTCCGGCGTTAGCCCATAAAGCTCTTAACTACTGACTTTTTTTGTCGGTAGGAGTCTTGTCGGTAGAGGCTCTACCGCTCACTTGTTCCAAGACTCCAAATACCAGCGTTAGGCAAATCGCATAGAAAAGATAGGATACGCAATTGACGTAAGGGGATCTGCGGTAGCCTGGAGTCGCGGTAATGAAGTGAGCGGTAGACCCTTTCCTGGCTGACTCTAAATACCAGCGGGCGGTAAAAAGCAGCGTTAGGACCCCTTAACGCTGCTTTTGACGGCGAACGCCAAACTCTAAATCTAGCCATATGATTGTCCGTAAGAAACACAATTGTGTAGCTGGAACAAGGGAACTCTTTCCAGATTCACTGTCCATCCATGGAACGTACAAAAGACAACATCTCCGTATGAGATTTTGCTAGTTGAAAAGATGACGCTTGATCAAGATGTCGTCAAGGTAAAGCGTCACCACTAGTCTCTGAGATAAGTCCACCATCAAGAGAGTCCTTAGGACCATGTAAAGATTCCAGGAACCATAGCCAGCTCAAAGGAAAAGGCTACCGACTTGAAATGTCTGTCCAGAAAAGCAAACCGCAGAGAACTGGAGATGTTCCCTGAGAATGGGAACATGAAGATACGCATCCTTCAGAGCTATGCTAGTCATGAACTGACTCTCCAGCAGAGAAGGAACAAATAGATTACAAGTGAAGGACGGAACCCTGAAGAAGTTGTGAGACACTTAAAGTCTGAAAGAGGATGGAAAGTTCCCTCTTTGGGAATCACAAAAAAAGGAAATTTATGCTTACCTGATAAATTTATTTCTTTTACGATATGACGAGTCCACGGATTTCATCCTTACTTATGGGGTATCGCCTCCTGGTCAGCAGGAGGAGGCAAAGAGCACCACAGCAGAGCTGTATATATAGCTCCTCCCTTCCCACTCCAGTCATTCGACCGAAGTTAGGAAGAGAAAGGAAAAGCCAAGGTTCAGAGGTGACTGAAGTTTAACAAAAACAAATACCTGTCTTAAAAATTTACAGGGTGGGCCGTGGACTCGTCATATCGTAAAAGAAATAAATTTATCAGGTAAGCCAAAATTTCCTTTTCTTTTACAAGATATGACGAGTCCACGGATTTCATCCTTACTTATGGGATACAATACCAAAGCTATAGGACACGGATGAAAGGAAGGGACAAGACAGGAACCTAAACGGAAGGCACCACTGCTTGAAGAACTTTTTCTCCCAAAAACAGCCTCGGACGAGGCAAAAGTGTCAAATTTGTAAAATTTGGAAAAAGTATGAAGAGACGACCAAGTTGCAGCCTTGCAAATCTGTTCAACAGAAGCATCATTTTTAAATGCCCATGAGGAAGCCACAGCCCTAGTAGAATGAGCCGTAATCCTTTCAGAAGGCTGCTGTCCAGCAGTCTCATATGCAAAACGGATGAGACTCTTCAGCCAGAAAGAAAGAGAGGTAGCCGTAGCTTTCTGACCCCTACATTTCCCGGGAAAGACAACAAATAATGAAGAAGATGGACAAAATTCTTCAGTCGCCTGCAAGTAAAACTTCAGAGCACGGACCACGTCCAAGTTATGTAACAGACGCTCCTTCTTAGAAGAAGGATTAGGACACAATGAAGGAACAATAATTTCCTGATTAATATTTTTGTTGGAAACCTTAGGAAGAAAACCAGGTTTGGTACGTAACACTACCTTATCGGAATGAAAAATAAGTTAAGGAGAATCACATTGTAATGCTGAAAGCTCAGAAACTCTGCGAGCAGAAGAAATAACAACCAAAAATAAAACCTTCCAAGATAATAACTTAATATCTATGGAATGCATAGGTTCAAACGGAACCCCTTGAAGAACCTTAAGAATTAAATTCAGACTCCAAGGAGGAGCAATAGGTCTAAACACAGGCCTGATCCTAGTAAGAGTCTGACAAAAAGATTGAACATCCGGAAAATCTGCCAGACGTTTGTGTAACAAAATAGAAATCTGTCCTTTTAAGAAACTAGCTGATAATCCTTTCTCCAATCCTTCTTGGAGAAAGGACAACATCTTAGGAATCCTAATCTTCCTCCATGAGTAACCCATGGATTTGCACCAATAAAGATATTTACGCCATATCTTATGGTAAATCTTTCTAGTAACAGGCTTACGTGCCTGAATCAAGGTATCAATAACCGAATCAGAGAACCCTCGCTTAGATAAAATTAAGCTTTCAATCTCCAAGCAGTCAGCTGTAGAGAAATTAGATTTGGATGATGGAAGGGTCCCTGAATGGGAAGGTCCTGCCTCAATGGGAGCTTCCACGGTAGCAGAGAGCACATGTCCACCAGATCGGCATACCAAGTCCTGCGAGGCCACGCAGGAGCGATGAGAATCACAGAAGCCCTCTTCTATTTGATCCGAGCAATCACCCGGGGAAGGAGAGCAAACGGTGGAAACACATAAGCTAGGTTGAACGACCAAGGCACTGCCAATGCCTCTATCAGTTCGGCCTGATGATCCCTGGACCTGGATCCGTATCTCGGGAGCTTGGCATTCTGACGAGACGCCATAAGATCCAGCTCCGGACTGCCCCATCTGAGAATCAGGGTGGCAAAGACCTCCGGATGAAGTTCCCATTCCCCCGGATGAAACGTCTGTCTGCTCAAAAAATCCGCTTTCCAGTTGTCTACTCCTGGGATGTAGATTGCTGACAGATAACAAGAGTGAGCCTCCGCCCACTGAATTATCTTGGATACTTCTGTCATCACTAAGGAACTCCTTGTTCCTCCCTGATGATTGATGTAAGCCACAGTCGTGATGTTGTCCGACTGAAATCGGATGAATTTGGCCGAAGCCAACTGAGGCCAAGCCTGAAGCGCATTGAATATTGCTCTCAACTCCAGAATATTAAAGGGAAGTAGAGACTCCGACCGAGTCCACACACCCTGAGCCTTCAGGGAATTCCAGACTGCACCCCATCCTAGTAGGCTGGCATTCGTTGTCACTATCACCCATGAGGGTCTGCGGAAGCACGTCCCTTGGGACAGATGATCCGGCGACAACCACCAAAGAAGAGAATCCCTTGTCTCCTGATCCAGAGCTATCCGAGGAGACAAATTTGCATAATCTCCATTCCACTGTCCGAGCATGCTCAGTTGTAGAGGTCAGAGATGAAAACGAGCAAACGGAATTGCTGCCACCATTAATCCAATTACCTCCATGCACTGAGCCACTGATGGCCGAGGATTGGACTGAAGATATAGAGTCTATCAGAGTTCCCAGGAAAGGAACCCTTGTCTGTGGAATTAGTGAACTCTTTTCTAAATTCACCTTCCACCCATGAGTCCTTAGAAAGGATAGAACAATGTCGGTATGAGACCTTGTCAGCTGATAAGATGACGCCTGGATCAGAATATCGTCCAGATAAGGCGCCACTGCAATGACCTGCGGTCTGAGAACCGCCAGCAGAGACCCTAGAACCTTCGTGAAGATCCTGGGTGCCGTGGCCAGCCCAAAAGGAAGGGCCACGAACTGAAAATGTTTGTCCAGAAAGGCAAACCTCAGGAACTTGTGATGATCTCTGTGGATAGGAATATGAAGATATGCATCCTTTAAGTCCACGGTAGTCATATATTGACCCTCCTTGATCAATGGAAGAATTGTCCGAATAGTCTCCATCTTGAAGGATGGAACTCTGAGAAACTTGTTTAGACTCTTGAGATCTAAAATGGGTCGGAACGTTCCCTCTTTTTTGGGAACCACAAAAAGATTTGAGTAAAACCCCTGCCCCTGTTCCTGTTTTAGAACGGGACAAATTACTCCCATAGTGGAGAGGTCTTTTACAAAACGTAAGAACGCCTCTCTTTTTATCTGGTCTACAGACAATCATGAAAGAAGAAACCTTCCCCTTTGGAAGGAATTTTTGAACTCCAACTGATACCCTTGAGACACTATTTCTAGTGTCCAGGGATCCTGAACGTCTCTCATCCAATCCTGGACAAAGAGAGAAAGTCTGCCCCCTACTAGATCCGGTCCCGGATCGGGGGCCGCCCCTTCATGCTGTTTTGGTAGCAGTAGCAGGCTTCTTGGGTTGTTTACCCTTGTTCCAAGCCTGGTTAGGCCTCCAGGTGGACTTGGCTTGTGCAAAATTCCTTTCCTGTTTAGCGGAAGAGGAAGAAGGGACTCCCTTGAAATTTCGAAAGGAATGAAAATTACTCTGTCGTTCCCTTTGCTTAGATGTCTTATCTTGAGGGAGTAGGTGACCCTTACCTCCCGTAATGTCAGAAATGATCTCTTTCAAATCAGGCCCGAATAGGATCTTTCCCTTGAAAGGGATAGCCAATAGCTTGGATTTTGAGGACACATCCGCAGACCAAGATTTTAACCATAAAGCTCTTCGAGCCAAGATGGAAAATCCTGCATTTTTAGCCGCCAATTTGGTGATCTGAAAGGCGGCATCCGTAATAAAAGAATTAGCCAGTTTAAGGGCCTTAATTCTATCCGGTATTTCTTCCAAAGAGGTCTCAGTCCTGAGAGACTCCTCTAGAGCATCAAACCAAAAGGCAGCCGCAGTCATGACTGTTACAATGCAGGCCGTCGGTTGCAATAGAAACCCTTGATGAACATAGTTTCTTGAGAAGACCCTCCAACTTCTTATCCATGGTGTCTTTGAAAGCACAACTGTCCTCAATAGGGATAGTCGTACACTTTGCCAGGGTAGAGATATCGCCCTCCACCTTTAGGGACCATCTGCCAAAAGTCCAGAACGGTGTCAGCTATAGGGTACATCTTTTTAAAAATAGGAGAAGGGGAGAACGGGATACCCAGTCTTTCCCACCCCCTAGCAATAATTTCCGAAATTCTCTTAGGAACCGGAAAAAACGTCAGAATAAGAAGGGACCTCCAAATATCTGTCCATCTTACTCAATTTCTCTGGCGGGAATACAATAGAATCACAGTCATCCAGAGTTACCAAGACCTCTCGTAGTAACAGACGGAGGTGGTCAAGTTTAAATCTGAAGGATATCAAATCCGAATCTGTCTGGGGCAAAACACTTCCTGAATCAGACAGTTCCCCCTCAGACAAAGCCTCCACACCTCCCCCAAATCAGAGCCCTGGGAGGGTACATCGGAGATTGCCATCAAAACATCAGAAGTCGCAGGTGCCACATGGGCTTCTTTCCTACTGCGTTTGCCTTGTAGCACAGTCAACTTAGATAAAACTTCTGAAAGGGTGGATGACATAACTGCAGCCATATCCTGCAAAGTGAATGAAGCAGACGCAGTTGAAGAACATGGTGTCGCTTGAGCGGGCATTAAAGGCTGTGACGCTTGGGGAGAAAGTTGCGGCATACCCTGAATTTCCTCAGAACATTCCTTAGAAATATCTTTATAAAAAAAAAATTCTTTACACTGTAAAGCTCTCTCAATACATGAGGGACAAAGTGTAACTTGGGATTCCACAATGGCATCTAAACACATAGGACATGTGCTTTGTTCAATGTCCTCCATGAGATACAGAAAAACAATAGCAAGCTTGGACATTTACTGATAAAATATTGCTAAACAAAATTATAGCACTGTGTCTTTAATAGCCACCCTCTGTATTAACGCTCTTGTATAGGTAAATAGACAGAGAGAGGCTTCCTCTTTAATATATCTACTCTCCTGTGTCATAGTTTTAAGAGAAAATAACACACTGGAAACTCGTTTAGACTTTTGTATCAGAAAAAAACAAACATAGTCACCGTGCCACAGCTCCTACCTGCCTCCACGCTCTCAACACTAATACCTCTCACCCGGTGCACCTAAGATCACTTGCAATGTAATGCAACAAGCGGACTTAGGAACCGTGAGTAAAACGCTGCCAGCCGGAACCCAGTATAACAGTAACGGCGCGAAAGCGCGCCAACACCAAGCCTCGCCCATCGTGGGCGGAAACATAACACCCGGTGAGACATAAACAAGTACCGCCATTTATCGGAGTCTATTGAAAAGAATAAAAAAAACCTCTTTTCCAACTCCTGTACTACCCCAGCGTCAGCCATCTCTATGAGGTTCAATAAATTAAATAGAGAGTTGCCCAATATAAACTGTATGCCACCATAATATCCCTGCGCTTCTAGTCCATTTTTGTTTGATTAGAAAACGCTAGAATGTCTGGAGAAAAGAAACAATATGTCGGTTCTCATTCTGTGTGACCTTAGTGAGAATCTGCATACTGGCACAGGGAAGCCTGTAAGCCCATAGCCCCTGATAGAAAAAGGCAGAGTACAGTGAGTTCTGAGATATGCTGCAGAGCCCCAGAAATAAAGGAATGCACTTACCGCCATGCTGAGGAACAGCATGAGAACTCACAGTGTCAAGAGGTCCACTCTTCCTCCTGAGGTCCTGTGCAGACAGAAGGGCCTTAGTTAAACTTCTCTAAGGCCATCACAGAAGAGCAGCACAATAATGGGAGGCGCAGTGAGGCTAAAACCTCATCAGTTCCCATAACCATACGGTTATAATTTCCAGAAGCTGCTCTATAGTAAAATAGTACACTTTTGCACAATTTGAAAATAAAAAAACTCTTGATTGAAGAATCTAAACTAACACCTCACTTTACCTCTTCCTATCACTAACGCAGGCAAAGAGAATGACTGGAGTGGGAGGGAAGGGAGGAGCTATATATACAGCTCTGCTGTGGTGCTCTTTGCCTCCTCCTGCTGACCAGGAGGCGATATCCCATAAGTAAGGATGAAATCCGTGGACTCGTCATATCTTGTAAAAGAAAGGTCTGTATAAAATTCTGGACCCTATTCCTTCTCCCAGAGCAAATAGTCCTTTATGCAAAATGATTGTCCCTTCTGATGCTAAAGTTAAGCATATACTTGCACGGCAGAGTACTGTCCATATACAGCAGAAAATAATTAAAATAAGCAAATAGAATGCTTATAGCAAACTCTATTTCAATGGATTACTTTTTAGATATGTCAATGCTCCAGCCCTTCTTAAAGCATATCATCTTGCTCATCCACATAAGCCTGGTGGCCCTCGGAGAGGTCCTTGAGGAGGGGGTACTGTCACACCCTGGGATTGAACCTGGGACCTCAGCTTCCTGGGCTGTTGCTTTTGCTATGTGCTATCCTTGCAACTTTAAAATCTCTCAGAGGGATGAAAAAACCCAGGCAAAACATTCCTTAAACAAGGGACAGAAAAATACATCATAAGTGAAGTGTTACAGGCAAACACACTATAATGTAAATAAAATACAGTCATGCTAAGACAACATAAGTAAGAACATGAAGATGGTCTACATCTGAAAGAATAAAAGCCTAGAGAGATGCCTTAATACTGTACTTAATCAGAACGATAACTTGGTTAGATAAAAAAAAAAATTAAACATGCCTTGCGAAAAAGTTAACATAGCAGAAAATGCTTATGAATATAATATGTACAGCAGAAAGAATTAGCATAAGCAGACAATGCTTATGAATATAATATGTACAGCAGAATAAAATAGCATAAGCAGACAATGCTTATGAATATAATATGTACAGCAGAAAAAGTTAGCATAAGCAGACAATGCTTATTATAATATGTACAGCAGAAAAAGTTAGCATAAACAGACAATGCTTATGATTATATCAGGAACAACTTCTACTGTAGAAAGAAAGAGATAAAACAAGAAAATCCCTAAAAACATACTTGTAATGCATAGTAGAAAAGCATAGGATAAACAGACAATGTTTATAACGATGTCAAATATACTTTTTCTACAGGAGAAATTAAACCTGTAATTCCAGGAACCACCACTAGATGGTATTAAATAACCAGGAATCCCTGCTAATCAGCAAAGGACTGAGATAACGATTATACATAAAATCTCTCCCCATATATAAAATAGACTCAATAAATACAAACGCTGCATCACTAAAACACACCTATGTGGAGTAGCAATAAAAACAGCGAAAGGAATAGCACGCTCCAAAACCCACTACTGAGCCGGTGAGTTTGCCCCAAATAGACATGTGGCGGGAAACATTAACCCCGCCGCTGCCGGTCTCAAAATATCCTACTAACGTGAGAGGATAGAAAGAAAAAGCTGTAATCCCTGTTACCACGCAGTCTGTTTCATGGGTGTTATAACAGACCACAACTCAGGATAACCCACATGAGTGTCACTGTAGTGAATTACATAATAAAGAATAGGACACAAAGCCAATCTTCTGGCCATCCCAGATGGTTGCTGATAATCCCATAAGAGAAAATCCAGTAACCCCTAACATATCCCAACTCACAGAAGCAGACATCCCAACTCTCACTGAAGTTCAGGGAGTCTCCCTCATTGTAATAGCGGCTCCCTGACACCTGCAAATAAAATGAAATCTCCCTGAAACTACATTTACCATGATCCAATGTTGCCCAAATACTCAAACAGTGTTATAGTTATAGTATATAACTAGTAAATAACAGTGTTATAGTATAGATAGTTGCAATTATGTCGTACTATACTGAGTACTTCACAAACCGGGACGCTATGGAACCCTCAAAGCATGCATCAGTAACCAAAAAGCCCCCATAAAATAAAACACAAATACTACCTTATTTACTGCACGTAATTAAACTTTGTATTCTAAAATATTTGAGCATTCAACAAGCGTACGATCACTGGAAAATAGGTTTGTTGTATGTGGTTGTGCAATAAAGCTACTTTTTTCCTTTAATGCGAGTTTAGTGGGAAGCTACTTTAATTATAAATCTCTATCTTATTTAGAGTTTCCAGGTGTCCAGTATATAATCGGGCGGGGGGGGGGGGGGGAGTTTTTGCAGGTTGGGATGTCTGCAGAAGTAATAGCTGTGCATCCCATAAAGTATAAGAGGATGTATATCAGCTGCAACGGAATTACCCCTATTAGAGTGAGGTACTCTGAGTCTTAATAACGTTGTAATTAACCGTAATAGAGGATAACCGTGTATAATGACCCCTCTATCCCTGATGGCAGTAACAGCATACCTGCCAAAGGAAGGGAATAAGTAATAAAAAAGGACTTACCGTCCAGGGTCTCAACTGTGGAGCAGACACAGAACATCCCAATCTGTCTGCTTCATCCACTTGACAGGATCCTAGGTAGAAAAGAAAGAACAGAGTAACCAACTCTGGCTCTCTGTAAAGGGGAAGCAAAGTGTTAAAAGTAAAGCAAAGGACATCCACGCTGCATTTTAATTGCTAAAAGCCACCACTACTAGACCCCAATCCTTGCTTGCAGGGAAAAGTAACAATAAAAGGATTAAATATCTTCAGACACCAACTTCGCACCTCGATTGACAAAGGCAAAGAGAATGACTGGGGATTATGTGTAAGGGAAGTTACAATTAACAGCTTTGCTGGGGTGCTCTTTGCCTCCTCCTGCTGGCCAGGAGTTGAATATCCCACTAGTAATTGGAATGACATTGTGGACTCTCCATGCCATAGGAAAGAAATTTTATTTTATTGCCTCTATTTAACAAGGTCTGGCGGACCTGATCCGACAGTGCGGATCAGGTCCGCCAAACCTCGCTGAATACGGAGAGCAATACGCTCTCCGTATTCAGCATTGAACCAGCAGCTCACAAGAGCTGCTGGTGCAACGCCGCCCCCTGCAGACTCGCGGCCAATGGGCCGCCAGCAGGGGGGTGTCAATCAACCCGATCGTACTCGATTGGGTTGATTTCAGACGATGTCTGTCCTCCTGCTCAGAGCAGGCGGACAGGTTATGGAGCAGCGGTCACAAAGAAGACTCACCAGAAACACGGGCCATCAAGCTCCTTTCGGAGCTTGATAGATAGGCCCCTTAGTCTCAATGCTTAAAGGGACATTAAACACTAAATACATTTCATGCACCTCACTTGGTGCCACCATTTTGAAACCTAAGCTACATGTTTGCACATGTAGGTGGGTATGTACAAACAAATCAGCAATGGAATGCAGTGAAAGATAGATTTCAACATGGCAGAACCCATGACTAGAAGGAGGCAGGGAATACCCACAATACTGTGCTTAGAAAATGTCTTTAGTTTATAATGTCCCTTTAATAAAAAAACAATGCATATGTAGGACAGCATAGTTTATTTTACCTACAATGTGTATTTAATAGGGGTTTTTTTGTTACATTTATCTCAGTATACATTAAAGGGACAGTCAACACCAGAATTTTTGTTGTTTAAAAAGAAAGATAATCCTTTTATTACCCATTCCCCAGTTTTGCACAACCAACACAGTTATATTAATATACTTTTTACCTCTGTAATTATCTTGTATCTAAGCTTCTGCTGACTGCCCTCTTATTTAAGTTCTTTTGACAGACATGCAGTTTAGCCAATCAGTGCTCAGTCCTAGGTCAGTTTACGTGCATGAGCTCAATGTTATCTATATGAAATTATGTGAACTAATGCCCTCTAGTGGTCAAAATGTATTCAGATTAGATGCAGTCTTCAAGGTCTAAGAAATTAGCATATGAACCTCCTAGTTTTAGCTTTCAACTAAGAATACCAAGAGAACAAAGCAAAATTGGTGATAAAAGTAAATTGGGAAGTTGTTTAAAATTGCATACCCTATTTAAATCATGAAAGTTTTTTTTGGACTTGACTGTCCCTTTAAATATGTGCATTCGACTCTTTTCAGAAGCCAGATTTAATCTTGCATAGATCTCAGTGTGCTGCACTTTCACAAGAATAAATCCAGAACCGAAAAGAGCTGAATGTGGCTTGTGCTGTGGCTGTCTTCTTCTGCATTTGTTTGTATCTGAATTATGTGCAAATGCACATATCTATAGAGTGTGTGTGTATGTATGTATATATATATATATATATATATATACGGCCGAGGATTCAAGACTTATATATATATATACACACACACACACACAGTATATATATATATATATATATCCGGCCGAGGAGAGGGCTGGTGTTTACTGCAAGAGGGGCATTTTAGCCCGCCCGACAGGGCTCCGGGAAGGATTGCACTTATCAAGCTGTCAGGATTGGTGTATTGTATAGGATTGGCGGATCTATGCCAGCCCGTGATGACTATCCTCTGATTGGTCGCAGAACATCACGTGTATCGTGACGACAGACGCCATCGGGAGCAGGTGAGACGTCTTCACCTTCACTTATCCTTTTACAGACGCCGTTAGCAGATGGATACCCAGAACCACGGAGTGTACATTCGAGACTTTTATATAAATATATATATATATATATATATATATATATATATATATATATATATATATATACACTATATGTCTAAGTGTGGAATTGGCACACACTATCCGTTGCAACGGCCTGGTGCACTGTTGGTCGAATGAATATTCACAGTGGACATAAACCAACACCTGGCTACAGTGTGACTGGCTTACCAAGAAACAGGCAACACAGGATCAGATAAAAAAAAAAATCTTTATAAGCTCAAAACAAATAAACATTTCGGGCCTTAACCCATAACGTTTAAGTTTGCACAGGAACCTTTATCAAATGGAGGCCGTAACAGACATAAGTGAAAAAGCAACAGTCATTTGACTAACAGCGGTATAATTCATGTAATAACAAAACAACGCCTTTATTTTTCATGTTGCGCCTTGTATGGTTGAGCTGCTCTTTTTGTATATATTTAATGTTTGTATATGTTTAATAGTTATCACTTGTTGTACTGCACTTTGTTTTTCACTCCCATTCTGTGATAGGACACGCTGCTGTGTTTTCACAGCATTACCATGTTTACCCCACACGCTGCCTATATTTCTATCAGTGGCGGGTGATGATGTCATCAGAATGCGTTCTGGCCATACACTCTGTGTCATCTTTAATTTTGCGCGCTTGTGATTATAGATGGGATTCCAACAAGTTATGTTAATCACAACTAGGGATATACAAGAGGGGGTTTGTTGCTTTTTCACTTATGTCCGTTACGGCCTCCATTTGATAAAGGTTCCTGTGCGAACCGAAACGTTATGGGTTAAGGCCCTATACATTTATTTGCTTTGAGCTTATAAAGGCTTTTATTCTTGTGTTGCCTATTTCTTGGTAAGCCGGTTACACTGTAGCCCGGTGTTGGTTTACTTCCACTGTGTGTGTGTGTATGTATATATATATATATGTTTAAAAAGAGAGTTAATGCCTTTACTAACCATTCCCCAGCACTGTACAAGCAACATTGATATTAATATACTTTATAACTTTTTTTCTGCCTGTTTCTAAACCACTACAGACAGCCTCTTATCACATGCTTTTTCATTTGCTTTTCATAACAGGATACTGCTAGTTCATGTGGACCATATAGATAACATTGTGTTCATGCACAAGGAGTTGTTTAAGATTTAGCACAACACAGTACTAAATGCAAGTCAATAGATAATAAATACAAAGTCATGTGATCAGGGGGCTGTCAGAAGATGCTTAGATACAAGATAATCACAGAGGTAAAAAATATATAAATATAACTGTGTTCGTTATGCAAAACTGGGGAATGTATAATAAAAGAGATTAACTATCTTTTAAAACAATAAAAATTCTATTGTAGACTGTCCCTTTAAAGGAAAAGACTGCAGCACCACCTGCAACCACAACACTTGCAATTTTTGTTCTTTTATATCCAAGTAATCGAGCATATACTTTTGTAATTAAGCTACTGTACAAAACCACATGTGCAGCATAACATTTAAGGGTTTTGTATGTCTTTGAAATGATACCTTGCACTCTGTGCAGTGTTAACAATTTATGGTGATACGGATTACACCTTCTCAGCTTCCATCACACCAAACGCATTTTCATGGGTCATCTATGCATCTTTTTTTCCCCCCTGGTAGACAAGAGCTGATGAAAAAAACTGAACTTAAAAACACATTGAATCATGCCAAGTAGCAGCAGGATAAAGTGCACCACACTAACAATCCAGTCTTTGTACTAGGCCAACACTATACCTTACCATACGCTTTGATGCAGAGCCAAGAAAAACCTTGAATGGGATACAGTTTTGTGCATAAACAATCTGTGATTGTGTTTAATGTACTATATAGGTCTCACTTTAAGACACTGCCAGTCACCCAGTAGGGTAAAATGCCGACCTTTATTCATTTTCAACATGTGTGCATATATGTAAACAAGTTTTATTGAACACCATTGTTTTAGAATCACCTTAACACATAACATGTGTGTTTCTACATGCATGGAAAACATAAACAGATGGCTTAGCAGCTATTGAAAAAACTGCTGGTACCAAACACTAACTACAAATTTATTTAAAGGGACACAATATTATACACTAGCTAAAAGAAGTGTTTTTGAGATTATATATATACATACACAGGTAGCCCTCAGTTTACGCCGGGGTTAGGTTCCAGAAGGAATGGTTGTAAATTGAAACACAGTTTATAATGTAAGTCAATGGGAAGTGAGGGAGTTTTGAAATGAAGACTTTAAATGTAAGACAGCATTATAAACCTAATTAAATAATCACACAGCACAGAATATATAATTAAACTAAGTTAAATGAACAAAAACATTTGCTAAACACCATTATAAACCTAATAAAATAATCACACAACACAGACTTCACTTGCATTTTTCTGCAAACAGTTCTTTCTATGCATTCCAATCTGGACTGAGTTATAGACAGAAAGATTTTGTTCCTTTAAAATCTGCTCGATAGCTTAGGTCTGGTTAAACTGATTAATTTCAGCTTGCTTGGCTTTGCTGTAACACAAGCGGACAGCTCCACCTACTGGCTATTTTAATAAATGCACTGCTTCTCAATGTTTTTCAATAGCAGTCAAATGACTGGAAAAAAGGTTGTTATTCTGAATTGGTGTAAAATGATCCGTTGTAAAATGAGGGCCAGGGGTTTCCAATTCAAACAGAGCATACAATTTAAAAAAAATATATATCAAATTTGCTTTGTTTTCATGGTATTCTTTGTTGAAGAGATACCTAGGTAGGTGTCTGGAGCACTATATGGCAGTAAATAGTGCTGACATCTAGTGCTCTTGCAAATGGATAACATTCTTGCAAAACGGCTGCCATCTAGTGCTCCAGACATGTGCATACAAAACAGGGGGCGTTAATGTTCACAAGTTGGACGCTAAAGGGTGGCACACAACAATTGGATAGACCCGGATTCGTCATCGAAGATACAAGTCTACCCATCCTAAAGAATACACTATGTGCCCTGACATGTCTTTATCTGTAAATAAAGAATCCTACCTTACAAACATTTGGCCAATTGAATTCCTGATCCCTAAGCAACACTTTAAAGGGACATTAAACACTAAATACATGCTAGATAGAATGATGCATTCAAAGAAAAGATTAGTCCATGACTAACATGTAGATGTATTTTTTAAAGTTTCATTAGTTGTTTAAAAGGTGACAAAATAAGTGTAAAGTTTTAATGTCTATAAAACACTGGGAGCTGCCATGTTGTAACTTGTGTTACCTTCTCTGCTGTGGCCAATTAGGGTCAGTTATAAATAGGTCACTAGGGTGTGCAGCCAATGATTGTGCAAGTGCAGCACACAAGGTGTTAATCTATAAGGAAAACTTTCACATTGGGCTTGTAATGTTGTACCCTGTACATCGCTGGTTGTTAAGGGTTTTCCAGGTCATAGTAGAGCGGGTCTTGGTGTGAGCGGCAGGACTATGCAATTATGACCTCCCTTCTGGCTGCAAACATCCTGAAATAGCGCTGTCTCGCTGATGGAGGCGAGACCGTGCTATCAAAAAAGGAATCCCCTTTTCAAAGGGGTGAATGTACTGGAACCCTGCACAAAAGTATTGTAGTTACTAGATGCTATATTACCTGTTGATTCCATTTGTATGCTCTTCTAAACATTCCTGCCTTGTAGTAGATAAAATGTAACAATTATACAGTATATGCCTTTGTTGTCTGTAGTACCTTTTTAACTGTTTAATTCCGTTTTAGCATATTTGCAAAGCATATAATTCTGGTATCAAACAATACAGCCAAATGGTAAATAAAAAACAGCCTTGCTATAGAAAAATGAATCGCAAATTTTACCTGAAATTACAGATGTTAAATAAAAATAATACATCCATTGTTTAACAAGTTTGGAGGCCTTCCCTGATGGGTAGCAACCTCAGAGTTATTTTACTACTGAAATGAGGAAAAGGAATTCTACAGCACAGACACAACAAAACTTAATGAACAGATTAATCTGGTTAGCCTGTGTGTTTTTTTTCTCTCTCGAACACTTCTTGTCAGTACAACTCCAGCAGTTCTTAATTATCCATATGTCGTAGTGTTTCCTTTCAACAAATGGAATGGCTCTTGTAGGGACTTAATCCTGCTATTTGCAGACAGTAGGCCTGTTAGGGGAGAGTGTATGGGGTGAACTGGGCTGCAGTCCAAGTCTGGAGCAATATGCCATGTGTGCCTTGCACACTATGTCTGACTTCTGACAGGGAGCTGTTTCTCCTCACAGGAGGCAGAAATGATCTCCTAGGCTCTCAAGTGAAAAAGTCAGCATCTTTAATGCTCATGTATTTTACACCTTTTAGAAAAAAATGTTTGCATATTTACATTTTATAGATATCAAACTATTTCTGACGCACATCAGTAGTTTTTTTTTTAATATAGCAATAAAAACAGGTTATGCAATGCACTAAAATCTTCAGAAAGCACCCACAATATGGCAATTCGATTTCACCAAGCTGTAAAGTATGTGACTCACATGTAAAGAATTAGTAATACATACCCAGACTACAGAATTGATTATTAAAATTAGATGTCTATATATGGGGCATAATATTAATGAAAAAAAAATTACTATTGCTGTTTAAAAAGAGCTCTAAACTGTAATAGGTACTTTTTTCTCATTCCTTGAAATATAGTGCGTTATGTACACTTGGACAGTGCACACTTAGTTATGGAACCTACAATTCTAATTCCCAACTTTCTGGATTCTTCTTTCTACATTAAAGGGATAGAAAGCACCAAAGATATACTTGTTTAAAAAGAAAGACAACGGGGCCTATCTATCAAGCTCGCCAGAAACAGCAGTTATGAAGCAGCGGTCACAAAGACCGCTGCTCCATAACCCTGTCTGCCTGCTCTGAGCAGGCGGACAGACATCGCCGGAATTCAACCCGATCGAGTATGATCGGGTTGATTGACACCTCCCTGCTGGTGGCCCATTGGCCGCGAGTCTGCAGGGGGCGGCGTTGCACCAGCCGCTCTTGTGAGCAGCTGGTGCAATGCTGAATACGGAGAGCGTACTGCTCTCCGTATTCAGCGAGGTCTGGCAGACTTGATCCGCACTGTCGGATCAGGTCCGCCAGACTTTGTTAAATAGAGGCCAGTCCCTTTATTTACCATTTCCCAGTTTTGCATAACAAACACTGTTATAGAAATATACATTTTACCTCGGAATTACCTTGTATCTAAGCTTCTGCTGACTGCCTCAAATCTTTTGACAGACTTGCATTTCAGGCAATTAGTGCCGACTCTTAAATAACTTCATCTATATGGCACATGTGAACTAACGCTCTCTAGCTGTGAAAAACAGTCTAATGCATTCAGAGAAGAGGCAGCCTTCAAGGGCTTAGAAATTAGAATATGAGCCTACCTAGGTTTAGCTGCTTTTAACAAAGAATAACAAGAGAACAAAGCAAATTTGATGATAAAAGTAAATTAGAAAGTTGTTTAAAATTACATTCCCTTTCGGAATCATGAAAGTTTGATTTGAATTTTACTATCCCTTTAATATATAAAACAATCATTTCCAGGCTCCTAAAAATTGTATGGATGACTCCCGGGAATCCTTACGGTGAAGGGAAGGGGACCCTACCTGAATGGTAACAGAGAAAAAAAATATATATGACTCCATAACTTGGCATAATATGAGCCAGATCATTAAAACCCAATTGGTTTTCCTGCTTCTCCATGTCATTCTATGCAACCAATTAATTAATGGTTCTTCAGTATCCATTTGTTAGTGAAGAAATATAAAATAATAAAAAAAAATTACCCTTTTGAAAACGCCAATAAGCAAAACATGTCAAGGGCAGGAGAGAGGAATGGGGGTCTCTTACTAGTTTTAATGTTATCTGGCTAAGACCATCCTAATATTACACTTACCGCTACGCTAGTATTATTTTCACAGCTATATGCTAGAAATAACCAGCATATCGAAGTGCTTTGTGAACCTAGTTAATATACAGCAGCCTAGCAGGGCTAATAGCTGTGATAACGGTGAATACTGGCAGTATTATATCCAATATGGTGTATCGCCTATTTCAATATTTTTCTCATTTGGCTGCAATTTGAACCTTGTAGCTGGCAACTATTGCAAACACCTAATTTTGTTGTATACATAGCAACAATTATTTATAGTATAACCACTACAGTGTAGCGTTATAGCCATTGATACATAGCCATATTTATGCTCTCCTGACATTTAAAGTGATGGTACATTTTTACTGATTAAGTATTATAATTGTAATACTCGACCATTATTAACCTAAATCGCCACATTTATTTTTTAATTAGGTTATTCCAATATGTAAAAAAAATTATTATTTACTTCCAGAGCATTACGGCTCCTTGCTCCTCCCCCGGCCTTACTTCCTGTTAATATTCTCATCCTGGCGAGAGAGCACTGGCATGTCATTCTTCACGCTTAGCTATGCGCATGCGTTTCTGCGGTATAGCAATATCAAGCAAGGAAAAAAGTGCTAGCGCATGCGCATATCTCTTGAAGGGCGTTTTGTTTGTAGGAGTGTCGCCGACTGGCCTGCCCTGTCATTGGTTAAAAGAAAACGTGACGGGGGAAAATCAATGGGGGCTGTTGCACGGGAGGAGGATGGCAGTTAGAATTTCTAAATTATAATCGAAGATATGTAAATAAATATAGCGAATCAGAAACTATCATGAATGAAAGTGACATTTTTTTTGGATTTTCTTTACAATCGCTATTTCGAGGTAAGCAAAATTTACCATCTCTTTAATCAGACACATTAGGGTCAATCATATTTAGCCGTTTGTATCGTATTAATGAGATTAAATTACCGCACTGCAGCAGTATTATTCATGTATTGACATTCTTATTAATTCAAGAGCAATAGGGCTAGTATCTATGTAAACTGACACAATATCACTATTGCTTTACGCTGGACACATTGTCTCTGGCAGCTTGCTTTTGAAAGTGCTATATCCATTATCATTGCTCCAGCAATAGTGATTTTACTTTATGAGGCCTACCTATATTATCAGGTTAGCGGCGTCATTCATTATAATTTCGGTTTACTAGTTCCAGATTATTTTTAACCTATTTTCCCCAGTGGTTTCTTTTCCACTAATTGTTGTTGTAAAAATAATAAAGGTATCAGTAAGACTGATGAAAAAGAATCTTACATATGATGCAACATCACTGAATAATAGTAAATATGAAATCAACAGCTAATATCAACTGCTTTCTGAATTTATGGGTTGGCCCAGTGACCATACAACTATAGCGCCCAATGGAAATCAAAAGCCCTGAAAATGTAAACAAGCATTTCCCTGATGAGGGGTAACATAATTTGGTAATGGTGATCACCTTCCACAGCTTGGTTCCAAGGAGGTTTTTGATTGGGGCAGGCATTTTTTTTTTTAAACTAAAACACTTTCTCCCTATACTCCATAAAATAGAGAACAGTAAGGTACCACATTTTGGAAAGAGGGGAGACTCCTCTTTTCAATGAAGAGTTCCATACCCTTAGAATTATGCATTTATTGCATGGGAGATAGCAACTTTAAAAGGAGCATTTATCCCCTGAAAACATCACATACACAAAACACCTGTCACATGAAAGAGCAGATTAGCCTCTTTCAAAAAGTGATGGGTTTCAAGGCTCTCTTTGAAGAAGGTATCTCTACTAGATTCTATTTAGGATTCTCTGGGCTTTAAAATGGATCCCAGCGCAACAATAAAATCACTAACATGGGGCAAGTGACACTATCAAAAAAGATTAAATTTCCTCTTAAATCAAATTACAGGGGATGCGGGTTATTCAGTAGTTTTTCTCACACAGTCCTCACTGCAACAACAATCCTACAGACTCTCTGCACACATACATTTTAAAGATCCATTTCTGCAACAAACATTTGAAGGTAATTCATCTATCTCCAATCAAGACAATGAGTGCATTTTATTTTTATATCTGTTGGGCTAATTTGGAATTGGGTTTTAACATTTCACCTCCCCCCCCCAAAACACCTACCCTTTGTTAACAGATAGGTTTTTCATTTACAACTCTCTTTCTCACACAGATCTCACTGCAACAACAATCCTACAGACTCTCTGCACGAACTAGCCCGCCAAGCCTCCCTCCACCTCCCACTCTGGTTTTTACCTTAATAAATAAACACCTAACAGCAATTAGGTGCAGCTGTCACTAATGATCCAGGATAGAGACACTACTTCTCACTCACAGCCTCTGAACTGACACTTTATCATATTCTGTTACACTTTCCCAACTCTCATTTACTCACCACACATTTCAGTCACTCTCAGTTTACACTGCCTTATATCAGACATATTTCTCTTCTCCCTCACCTTTTGTGTCCATTCCATCTCCTTTAGATTGTAAGCTTGAGAGCCTCTCTATCTGTAGGCCACTTTGTATTTAAAGTGAGCTACTACTGATTGAGCTCAAGGGCAGGGCATTCCTCTCCTTTTGTATAACTCAATGATTTCACCTACAACTGTAAAGTACCCCAATACTGTACTTGTTTGTTTGTGTATGTAATGCATCCCTGTAATGTTCCCTTATTTCTTGTATAGTGCTACGTAATCTGCTGGCGCTTTATAAATACCTGATGATAATAATAATAATAATAGTTTACCATATAGAGGATTGAATACAAAAAAAATGTTCACGTGCTTTAACAAATGGAAAGGTTATGATTAAAAACAAAAAGGAAATATTTTAAATTAAAAAAAAACAACTATATAAAATAAGTAGCCCTTTTCAGAAAATTTAAAAATGCCATTGTTTACCCCTATTATACAAACTACTAGGACACTGTAAAGGCTAGTTATTTATGGAGACAGATGCAGTAGATCTATCCACGAAAGCAACATATTTAATTAAAACCAAGAAGCAGAGTTGTAAAAGAACAAGATAAATAGAAGGGATGAGGCAAACCCCCTGAATTGCTCATTAAAGGGATATTTAACAATAAATAAATGCTAGATAATCATACATTTAATGCAAAAAATATACAGATGCCATGTTGTAACCTAGGTTTCCTTCTCTGCTGAGGCCAATTAGTCACAGATATAAATGAATCACTAGAGAGCACAACCAATGACACAGTGTAACAATAGCAGTGTTAAGTCTGGAGTTTGCACTTCAAATTGTAACAGAAATTGGAAAGCCCACAATTGTTACAGTTCAATTACAAAAGAGGGAAAATGTATAAAAGTATATTGCATTTTTTTCTACCACACATAATTAAACATTTTTTAGTACAATCTTGGGAGGCTTAATATCCCTTTAAATATACATTTATGACGCTACAATATGTAAAAAATAACTCTGTTTTCACACTACATGTTTTAGCTATTGTACAGTATAAAAATCTGCTCAATATCTATGTATATATATATATATGTTTATATCTTTTAATGTGCGTACCTCATAACATAACTCATAACTACGGGTATTAAACTTCGTAATAAGTAGACAAGGTAGATTAACCATATGTGCATGTGTATTAGTTATATAGGAGTATGTGTGTATATATAATGTTTGTTTGTGTGTGTATATATATATATTTATGAACATGTGTGTGTATATTAGACGTGCATTTATGTATGTCGTTAGTATCTGAATGAATTGGGCAGATCTTAATGTGTAGCACTTTCACAAGAAAGTTAAAAAAAAGCCAAATGCAGCTTGCTGCCGCCTTCTTCCACATGCGGCTTTTTAAAGGGACATGAAACCCAAACATTTTCTTTCATGATTTAGGTAGAACATACAAATTTTACAACTTTGCAGTTTACTTCTATTATCAAATTTGCTTAATTCTCTTGGTATCATTTGTTGAAGGAGCAGCAATGCAATACTGGTTTCTAACTGAACACATGGTGAGCCAATGACAATCGTTATATATATATATGTAGCCACCAATCAGCAGCTACAACCTAGGTTCTTTGCTGCTACTGAGCTTACCTGGATAAACTTTTCAGCAAAGTATAACAAGAGAAGGAAGCAAATTAAACAATAGAACTAAATTGGAAAGATGTTTAAACGTGCATGCTCTGTCTAAATCATGAATGTCTAATTATGACTTTACTGTCCCTTTAACAACATACACAAATGCACATGTCTAGTGACTATATATATATATATATACATATATATATATATATATATATATATATATATATATATATATATATATATATGACTGAATCTATCAATGTAGATATGTATGTTTACATTCTGTTACTGAAAGAAGGTCAAAATATTGTTTGAAATGTTTAAATCAAAGGGACATGAAACCCAATTTTCTTTTCTTTCGTGATTTAGAAAGAGCATGCAATTTTAAACAACTTTCTAATTTACTTCAATTATCTAATTTGCTTCAATCGCTTGATAGTTTTGTTAAAAAGCATATCTAGATATGCTCAGTAGCTGCCGATTGGTAGATGCACATAGATGCCCCGTGTGATTGTCTCACACATGTGCATTGCTATTTCTCCAACAAAGGATATCTAAAGAATAAAGCAAATTAGATTATAGAAGTCAATTAAAATGTTATTTAAAATTGTATTCTCTATCTATAAATGTTTAGGTTTAGTGTCACTTTAAGCATAGCTCTAGCATAAATATCTTTATTATAGCTGAACACCTGCTCATTTTTTTCTTGGCTTTCATACTGGAATCGTTTGGAAGAAAGAAAGTTCTCTCTAGCATCATTTCCTACCTCACAAGCTTAAGGAGCCTTTTTCTAGAAGTTCTTACAATGAAAAGTCTCTATAAGTGGAAATTAAAACATAGCTGTAATCCTGCCTTTCATCAGAGAACTGCAAAGAACAGAAGGTGTTCTCTCTAAGAAAGAGGTCAAGTATACTTTAATTCACAGAGCAGGCTGTGGCCTGTACGTCTGAGGTGCCTTGTAAGCAGCCTTCACTTGCCAACTGCAATTAAAGACTGTAAACATTTCTAGGATAACTGTGAACAATAAAAATGTTGCCACTATAGCAATAACGTTGCAGCTGCACTAAATTATTTTAATGTTCATTATTTAATGTCCATTGTGTGCTGCCTACAGGACAGGAAAACAGCTGTACAGTAAAACATTACAATGAAAAAATGACTTGTCACAAAACAGACTTCCTATATAATGAGTGAAAAAATAAATAGGAAAGATTTCCAACTATACTAGAAACACAAACATTGACAGCAGAAGTAAACCACTCAGCCCACCTAGACTGCCTTCCACTACCTTATTTAAATCCTCAAACTAGGGTTGGATATTGTGTTTCTTGGTTATTGGATTCCATACCTCTCATATAATGTAGGAATTTTACTTATAATATTAAAAAGGGAAGTATATTTCAGTTGCTGAGTGAGAAAAGACTGGTTCTGCATTTCTCTTCCAGGGACAGTTACATTTTTTTGTCTCCTATTCTGTGGTATAGTCTGCTCTACATCAGGGATGAAGTATTTGTGAATCCCACGCAGTTAGCTGCATATTAATAAACCACAATCAAACATCTATACTATAATTGCGTTTGTAATGTCCGTCGCCGTCTGCAGTTGCGCACGCATCTTCAATGGAATGTTGGCAGCGCGAGGACAAAAGAATTCACCTGGATGCAGCGAAGCTGCATACAGGTGAATTCCGAAAATGGCAGGGTAGTGAAAGAATCCACCGAAGTCCCGGTGGATGCAGCGAAGGCAAACAGAGCATTACAAAAGCAACAAAAAAACAAAAAACTAACGGATGCAGCGAAGGCAAACAGAGCATTACAAAAGCAACAAAAAAACAAAAAGCTAACCGTCTGCATCAAGTATTAAAAAAAAAAACTAACCGCCCGCATCAAGTATTAAAAGAACAAAAAAACACAGCACACACAAAATATAAAAACAGCATGCACAAAATATAAAAAAAAAAAAATCATACACAAAGTATTAACCCATACACCGCAAACCCCCACATCGCTAAATAATAAAGTAATTAACCCCTTAATGACTTAACCGTCAACCACCCACATCGGAATACACCTAATTACCCTATTAACCTCTAAACCGCAAAACCCCCACATCGCAATAAACCTAATTATCCTATTAACCCCTAAACCGCAAAACCCCTACATCGCAATAAACCTAATTAACTTATTAACCCTTTAAACCGCCAAAACCCACAACGCAAATAACTATGTAAATAACTAAGTACCCTAATCTAACACCCCCTAACCTAACACCCCCTTAAATTAACCCACATTACTTAAACTAATACATTCTAAAGTTAAAAAAAAACAAAAAAAACCTAAGTTTACAAAAAATAAAAAAGGCTAACATTACAGAAAATAAAATATCAAATGTCCAAATTTAACAAAATTAAACCTCATCCCTATGAAAATAAAAAAGCCCCCCCAAATAAAAACACCCACTACTCTAAGAAGAAACTACCAGTAGCCCTTAAAAGGGCTTTTTGCAGGGCATTGCCCCCAGATAATCAGCTCTTTTACAAAAAAAAACACAAAGTCCACACTAAAAAACCTAAACTACCCAATTGCCCTGAAAAGGCATTTGTTTGGGCATTGCCCTTAAAAGGGCATTTAGCTCTTTTACTGCCCATCCCTAATCTAAATAAAACAACCCCCCCCAAAAAAACCTTAACATTTTTTAAGTCTAACCCCTAGGTTGCTACTCACCGTTCCTGAAGTCCGGCGGAGAAGGTCCTGTTCCAGGCGGTGAAGTCTTCTTCCAAGCACATCCTGCACGGAGCGGAGCTGTAGACTGAAGACCAATGACCGCTGAGCTGAAGACCGGCAACCCTGGAACTGAAGACCGGCGACCGCGGAGCCATGGAGTGTGGAGGATCCTCTTCGTACGATCTCCACCGTACACTGAATAGTGAATTCAAGGTAAGCGATAAAAGATGGCATCCCTTGAATTCCTATTGGCTGATTTAATTCTTCCAATTCAAATCAGCCAATAGGATTAGAGCTACTCAAATCCTATTGGCTGTTCAAATCAGCCAATAGAATGGGAGCAAGTGAAATTCTATTGGCTGATTTGAATAGACAATAGAATTTCACTTGCTCTCATCCTATTGGCTGATTTGAACAGTCAATAGGATTTGAGTAGCTCTAATCCTATTGGTTGATTTGAATTGGAAGAATAAAATCAGCCAATAGGAATTCAAGGGATGCCATCTTTAATTGCGTACCTTGAATTCACTATTCAGTGTACGGCGGAGATCGTACAAAGAGGATCCTCCACACTCCATGGCTCCGCGGTCGCCGGTCTTCAGTTCCAGGGTCGTCGGTCTTCAGCTCCGCGGTCATCGGTCTTCAGCTCTGCTCCGCGCGGGATGTTCCTGGAAGAAGAAGAGGTCGCGCTTGGAAGAAGACTTCACTGCCTGGAACAGGACCTTCTCCACCGGAATTCAGGAACGGTGAGTAGTAAGGTGTTTTTTTTTTTTTTTTTTGGGGGGGGTTGTTTTATTTAGATTAGGGATGGGCAGTAAAAGAGCTAAATGCCCAAACAAATGCCCTTTTCAGAGCAATGGGTAGTTTAGGTTTTTTAGTGTTAGGTTCTTTTAATTTGGGGAGTGGGGGGGTTTAATGTTAGGTGGGACTTTGTGTTTTTTTTGTAAAAGAGCTGTTTATCTTGGGGCAATGCCCTGCAAAAAGCCCTGGTAGTTTGTTCTTAGAGTAGGGGGTGTTTTTATTTTGGAGGTGCTTTTTTATTTTCATAGGGATTAGGTTTAATTTTGTTAAATTTGGTAATTTAATTTTTTTATTTTCTGTAATGTTAGCCTTTTTTTTTTTTTTTTTTTAAACTTTAGAATGTATTAGTTTAGGTAATTTGGATTAATTTAAGGGGGTGTTAGGTTAGGGGGTGTTAGGTTAGAGAATTTATTTAGGACAGTAGTTTGTCCAAATAGAGTGTGGCTATATCTGTAGTTTATTATATAGAAAATATTTTTGATATATTTAAGACAGTAGTCCATTATAATTATAGTATTGATACACCTGTAGCTTAAATATTTATATAAAAGAAGAATTACAAAATAGGTTGTTTCTACATCAGTAGTTTACAAAATAATTAGACTGCCCTCTGGGCAGGCTTATCAACTTGTAAAAATATAAAGATAATATAATATAGATGTACAATAGACAAGCTATAGATAAAATGTAAAACCATATTCTATCTTAAAGGGACATAAAAGTAAAAACTAAAACTTTCAAGATTCAGATAGTACATACACTTTTCACTTTACTTCTATTATCAAATGTTCTTTGTTTGCTTGGTATCCTTTGTTGAAAAACATACCTAGATAGGCTTGGGAGCAGCAATTTCCTACTGTGAGCTAGCTGGTGATTGGTGGCTACATACATATAACACTGGTCCACTAGGTCAGCTTCATCCCCAGAGCAGCAATACTACATTGCTGCTTTGGGGATGAACAGAACTATATGCAGGACAGGCAATAGTTAAATATTAAAATTCTCTAACACAGAGGATTTTTTTGTACTTTTAAACACATTTAAACAATTTTTTAGTGCTAATTATTTAGAAATGTGGCAATTTAAACAATTTTTCAGTGCTAATTAATTAGAAATGTGGCAATTTAAACAATTTTTCAGTGCTAATTAATTAGAAATGTGGCAATTTTGTGGACTCTCTCAGTAACTGGAAATCTGGAAACATAATTTATATCTTACCTGATAAATTCCTTTCTTTCATGGTGATAAGAGTCCACGACCATTACTCCTGGGAATTACCTTTCCGGCCACTAGGAGAAGGCAAAGATTAACAACCTCAGAGTTCAACCCTCCAACCTCTATAGCAGAGCTTTCCAAACTTGTTATGTTGGCGACACACTTTTTAGACCTACATCATTTCGCGACACAGTAATTCAGTTGTACTAGCAAACAGGAGGTTAAACTAACTTGTTTTAAGAGATACGGACACATACATAAATTATATAATAACAAAATGTATTTACAAGTAACAGTATGTATGTGCAAGAATTAAAAAAAAGTTTAATAGCACCAATAGCTACCTACTATTTTAATGGGTTGTATGAGGTTGATGGGATGAACACAGTTTCTGAATATGTGGTGGAATATTAGCTAAAGACACTCACATTTCATCATCAAGCATTTTTAACCTTCCACTTCCAATCCATATATCAAGAGCAGGAGCACCAATGCACTACTGGGAGCTAGTTGCCAAAAAAACCTCACTGACTTCAGCTCAGCGTTTAAGCTGCCACCCGGCTCAGAGCTCTGTGAGTCCGACTGACTACTGCCCATGCTGCAAACACACTGCTGTCCCACTCACTGACTACACATGCAGTCATGAGCCAATTAAGAAGACTACACATGCAGTCAGTGAGTGGGATAGCAGTGTGTTTGCAGCACGGGCAGTAGTCAATCGGACTCAACCGAGCTCTGAGGGCGGCAGCTTAAACGCTGAGCTGAAGTCAGTGAATCCGATTGACTACTGCCCGTGCTGCAAACACACTGCTGTCCCACTCACTGACTACACATGCATTAACGAGCCAATTAAGGAGACTACACGTGCAGTCAGGAGCCAATGTGCCGCCAATGGGAATAGTTTCAGTTCCCACTGAGCTGCACCAATAGGTTAAGATGATCTGTATCCCCCTAGGTATCAATCACATGTCAACCATGTGATATGTGTAGCAGGAAGGCGGAAAGTCAGAAACCAAAAAAAAAAATAAAAAAAAAATTTGTGTTGAAGCTGGGACACACCTACACACTACTGCCGACATACTAGTGTGTCCCGACACACAGTTTGGAAAGCACTGCTCTATAGTAATCAGTCTGATTTATAGCCAAGCTGACAGAGGTGAGAATGAAACAGAGCAAAATAAATAAATAAATAAATGGAGGGAATGGGAAAAAAAGGATGTTCCAAAAATAATTTCAAAATGCAGGGTGGGGTCTCGTGGACTCTTATCACCATGAAAGAAAGGAATTTATCCGATATAAATTATGTTTTCTCTCATATAGGTGATAAAAGTCAATGATCCATTACAGAGGCCACCAGTAGTAGATGAAAAAGGGTAGGGTTTAAATATCCTTTAACCATAAGAAAAACACCCAAAAACAGAAAAATAACTTTACAAATGCAATTTAAAAACAGAAAACTGAGTCCTAGACAGAAATGACTGCCTGAAGAATGTTACTACCAAAAGTAGCTTCAGATTAATTTAGTAAAAGTACAAAGATGAACAAATTGCTGCCTTGCAAATTAGCTCCACAAATTTGTCAGGATTCCAACTTTCATCCAGATGTATTCAGTCAGATTGTGAATCTTTGGAGCCTACCAGAGATAGATCTCATTGCTTCCAGGTTAAACAACAATCTCCCTCAGTATTTCTCCAGGCCCAGGGTTCCAAGGGCTCTGGAGACAGATGCTCTGAAAATGCTTTGGTCGTTTCAGCTATTTTATGTGTTTCTTCCTCTGGATCTGTTATGCAAAATTATAGCCAAGATCAGGGAAGAGAATGCATCAGTAATTCTAATTGCTCCAAAATGGCCTTGATGAGGTTGGTTTGTAGATCTGGTTCAGATGTCTAGCTATCAGCCCTGGACTCTACATTTAAGAAAAGATCTTCAGTCTCAAGGACAGTTTTCAGAGCCCAAGGGTCTGGAACTGAACAAAACCATGCATCAACCTGCTCCCTACCAGACACTGGACTGGGGGCTGCACCTTTATACTGAACTAGAAGTAGGGGTGGAATTTTTGGACTGCTTGGCCTCCAGGGCTTACCTAAACTGATTTGATTTAGAAAAGAGGTAGCTGATTTTTGCTCCTTGTTCTGATAAAATGAACGAAATTGACAAGAAGTTTTAAATTGAACCTTAGACTTCTTATCTTGTGGAATAAACTCTTGCCACCATTAGCTGCTGAAATGACATTGTCCAGTTCAGTCCCAAAAGGTCTATTACCTTGAAAAGGAATAGAAAGCAATTTATTTTTAGAAGCTGCATCAGCTTACCAAGATTGAAGCCATAAAGTATGTCTGGCAACAACTGGAAAACACAAATTCTTAGAGTTAATTCTAATAATATAAAGAATAGCATCACCCACAAAAGCATTAGAACATTGAAAAATCTCTAAAAGCGCTAGGAAGTTATCTCTATCAGACTCATCTAGAACCTGAATAGATATTCTCTAACCATCTAGAGACAGCAGCTAATACAGCAGTGATAGCGACAGCAGGTTTAAAAATATAACCAGAATGGAGATAAGATTTTCTTAAAGGGACATTATACACTCATTTTTTCTTTGCATAAATGTTTTGTAGATGATCTATTTATATAGCCCATAAAGTTTTTTTTATTTTAAATTTCAGCTACCTTCTCCAGCTTGCTCCTGTTTGTGTAAAGGGTCTTTTCATATGCAAAGGAAGGGGGGAGGTGTCTTATTTCCCACTTGCAGTGGGCTTTCCAGCTGCCTTTTCAACAGAGCTAAACTGACAGCTTCTAAGTAAGTTTTTAAACAGTTTTATACTGGATTTTTATATCAGTATCTGTGCATCTTATTCGTTATAGTAGTGTCTATTACATGCAGTTATATGAAAATGAGTGTATACTGTCCCTTTAAAGAGGAATCGAATGTCCTATCTAATGGGTCTTCAAAATAAAAACTATTTTCCATATAAAGAGTAGCTTTTAGCTAAAGCAGAAATATCATCATCCTAATTAGGGACATTATCCAAATGCTCATACTTAGCAGACTGAAAAGGATGCATTTTCTTAAATCTAGGAGAAGAACTAAAAATATTTAAAGGCTTCAGCCAATCCTTAGCCAACATTTTAGAGACAACCTTTTACATGGAGGGAGGAAGGCAGAAAACAGATATGTGATAGTGTACTTGAAGCATTCCCTCAGATAAGAAAGGGGATCCAATTGTTCCTGTAAAGAACAGACAGAATGAGAGACAATGCCTTTAGAAGCCAAAGATGCAATAAGTTGGTCACTATGCATACATTTTTGATGACAAGCATTACACAATTCAGCAGGAGGGAGAACCTCAACCTTTTTATATAAAACTCATTTATAAATTATTGAAAAATGCTGATACGAAATGGCTTCCAAATCTGGATCAGGCCCAGCTTGAAATGAATTAACATGGTCCATGGTAAATATGGAGCTCAGAGGAGATGGGAACTCACACCAACCACGCAGCAGCCCAACTTCTAATTAAAGCAGCGACTGCAGAATCCAGGACAACTATATAAGCAAAAAATGCACCAAATGATCATGTGCATGTAAAAATGTACATCAAACGCCAAAAATAGTGCAAAAAATGCATACATAAAATTATCCCCTCTTTATTATATATATATATATATATATATATATACACACATACATATATATACACACATATATATATATATATATATATATATCCCTCTGAGTTCAAAGAAAATATGTGCTAAATAAGCTAGCACTAAAATCAGGCAAAGGGCATTACTAATGGATTGCACTATGAAATTCAGTAGCCCCCTAACATAAACGTATCTCAAAAAAATCTTTAAAGTGAAGGTCAATTTTAAGTTAATGCACTGCACCAATTTAAACATGATCATATAACTATTAAAGTCGCTAACCTAATTTTAATTAATTAAAAAAAGTAATTTATTTTGTAATAAAAGAGATATATATTATAGCTCCGTTTCATATATTGACTCCTCCCCTGCTCCACTTCCTTCTTCGGCACTAGTGACGTAGCGAGCGTTTCAACAAACTCACCACGTCACTTTCAAGCTCGTGCACAACAGCAGATTTAAAATGCGCATGCGTATTTTAACCGCAATCGCGCATGCGTACAAATTTTAAGCACGTAGCAGTTACTTTGTATGTACTGATTCAAAACATTCATTCATTGCAAGTAACGCAATAGTGTCACTCGCTCTATCGTTGTAATTGTATTTATATATATATAAAAAAAAAAATATATATATCGAACATTGTAGATATGAAAATATATAATGTCTTTCTGTTAGATATGATTTTTACATTTGTTTTATGTTTCTATTAGTTTGGTTATCCGTGTGGTTACAGTTATTATATTTATTAATCATTATTTCTATATATTTTTAAATTGCGTGAATTGCGAGTTGATTTTAAAAGTTTTTAAACAATGATGATAAAACATATAAATACATCTAATATTGTTATTAATGCTCTCATCTTATTGGCACATTTATTTGCTCCATCTTATGAATTTGAAGCAGTTTTGGAAGTAGTAAAAATTAAATTTATAATTCGTTATTATTCAACATGTCTATAATTACATAAAAACATCTACAGATTATTTTGCGTCCGGTGCCATAATATTTACCCGTTTGGATTAGTAGAACGGACAATATAATTTTCGTTCCTTTCTTCTCTTGCGCTCAATAGTAGTGAGAGACTCAATGTATCCAAACGAAACATAGAGCTTAATATGCATGCGCGTATCATGTATGAGCATAAAGTCGATGACGCTTGCCGGGATTACACGCATGCGCAATAGTTAATAATGACGTGGGTAAAAAGGGGCAGAACGCCCCGGGGGTAAAAAAGGGATTGGCTATCACATATGGAAAAAATGTCAATCAATTGCGGCAAGATGTCGGGCGGATTAATTGAGGTAAAAGGGAGGCTAATTAGAATGTAAAAATTAAAATGTTACGAAGATTTGTAAAGAATTTGATGAATGAACATCAAGCTTATTTTGCATGGATAGTCTAAAACTTAACGAGTAAGCCAGACTTGACCTTCACTTTAAAGGGACACTGAACCCCAAAATTTTCTTTTGTGATTCAGATAGAGCATGCAATTTTAAGCAACTTTCTAATTTACTCCTATTATCAAATTTTCTTCATTTTCTTGGTATGTTTATTTGAAAAGCAAGAATGTAAGTTTAGATGCCGGCCCATTTTTGGTGAATAACCTGGGTTGTCCTTGCTGATTGGACAGCACCAATAAACAAGTGCTGTCCATGGTTCTGAACCAAACATTTGCTGGCTCCTTAGCTTAGATGCCTTCTTTATCTGAATCATGAAAGAAAAAATTTGGGTTCAGTATCCCTTTAACTGAGAATGTTATCAGTACAAGTCAAATAAGTACACAAGAAGTTATCCTGCATTAAATGTAAAAAAAAAAAGAATATCTTTATATATTTTAAATAAAAATGATAAAGATAAGCTCAATGCTTAATACTCCAATATAATTAGACACAGGAATTGGCGCACCTCCAAACGCAGATCACATATTATTTCACATATTTAAACTTTTTTATCTTATTTTTTCTTATTTGTCTTTATATTGCAAAAAAATGCCTTCTTAATATTTCAACATATTTAAAATAAAGATGGGATCTTAGTCACACAATATGGCCATATTCTGCTTAAGCCAGTCACCACTTTCAAGGTGTCCCATAAAGACTGGTCCTAACTGTTTAAGATTAGCCAAACTAAGCTGAATAATGTAATTTTTAATATATCAAAACCAAATTTACAACTTCTCATCCAGACTGCATGGGATGAGGCTTACTGGCTACATATAATTTCACATATTTCAAACATATCTCTTAATGTTGCAAAAAATTGCTATCCAAATATATCCTAATACTATAAAATTAGCCATAATAAAGAGAAGTTCCAAAATTACAAAATAGCAATAGTATACCACTCACCCAGACTGCATAGGATGAGGCTTCCTGGCTTTATATACACACAGTTGAATAACATAGTATGGAACACACCTGAACAGGGTGGAGTGCTTTAAATCAAAGGGCTTTGGTCAGAACCCAGGTAATAAATCAGTAGGTAAAGATGATCAAGCACATCTAAAAAAAGCATGTTTTTAAATGAACATATGGGGGGAGTGCTGCCAAAGTGACCAAAATAAATATAATTAGACACAGGAATTGGCGCACCTCTAAACGCAGACCACTGCTTAAGCCAGTCACCACTTTCGAGGTGTCCCATAAAGACTGGTCCCAACTGTTTAAGATTAGCCAAACTAAGCTGAATAATGTAATAATTACATTATTCAGCTTAGTTTGGCCAATCTTAAACAGTTAGTACCAGTCTTTATGGGACACCTTGAAAGTGGTGACTGGCTTAAGCAGAATATGGCCATATTGTGTGACTAAGATCCCATCTTTATTTTAAATATGTTGAAATATTAAGAAGGCAATTTATTGCAATATAAAGACAAATAAGAAAAAATAAGATAAAAAAGTTTAAATATGTGAAATAATATGTGGTCTGCGTTTGGAGGTGCGCCAATTCCTGTGTCTAATTATATTTATTTTGGTCACTTTGGCAGCACTCCCCCCATATGTTCATTTAAAAACATATGCTTTTATTAGATGTGCTTGATCATCTTTACCTACTGACTTAATACTCCAATATGTCCCTGATGACAAAATCAGTACTGAAGGTGGTAACCCCAGGGTCCTAACCAGGAAACCCTAAAATAAAATAACAAATAATCTTGCACATCTTCATTCTTCACCTACCTCACAAGACTGATTACTATAGAGACAAGACTGATTACTATAGAGGTGGGAGGGTTTATATAGAGCTCTGAGGGTCTGGGAATCTTTGCCTCCTCCTAGTGGCAGGAAAGGTAATTCCTAGAAGTGATTGATCATGGACTCTTATCAACTATATGAAAGAAAGGTTTATCTAGATAAGCTCAGGAGCAGCAAAGCACCTGGATGTTAACTGCTGATTGGTGACTGCATATATATATGCCTATTGTCATTGGCTCACCCCATGTGTCCTGTTAGCAACCAGTGGTGCATTGCTACTCCTTCAATAAATGATACCAAGAGAATAAAGCTAATTTGACAATATAAGTAAACTGGAAAGAAAAAAATTAAAATGAAATGTTCTACCTAAATCATGAAAGAAAATGTTTGGGTTTCATGTCCCTTTAAGGACACTACAGATTTAATTACACAAGTTGAGTCCTTTCAGTGGTGTTAGTGATGGTGGATGTGGCTTCTCTATATGCTTGCATACCGAATGAAAAGGGAATTTTGGCAATTAATTTTTTTTTGGGAATGTTATTCAAATTATAATGAACACACTAAGTATTTCTTTTTTGAAGTCCATTGAGTATTTGACAACACACGTTTTTTTGTTTTTGAAGGACATTTTTTTCTCCATAGATGTATCACATTAATGGGAGCAAAGTTTTATGGTTGCTACATCAACAACTTTTTTTTTTTTTTTTTTTTATTTGGAAGGGTCAATAACTGAGAGTACCTTGATTTTTAAAATATTTACAGAATAATGATTGTAAATTGAAATTTACGATGGAATTCAGCAAATATGTTTTTTTGGACTTGAGGTTGGTATCCAATTTGAGTGAACATTGTATTTAAGTGGAATTATTCAGAAAGCACAACGAGTAATACCATACTCAATGCCTAATCTTGTCATCCCAAGCATTTTATCAGGGCAATTCCCTAAGGGCAGTATCTGAGAGCAAAAATCCATTTTTCTAACCCTATTGATTTATGTCAAATGTGTATCCAAGGAAACAGAGAGATTTTTGGAGAGAATATATCAGATTAATCATTTGAGTGACATTAAGGGGCCCATTTATGAAGCTCCGTAAGGAGCTTGTGGGCCCGTGTTTCACAAAGACCGCTGCCCCATAACCCTGTCCGTCTGCTCTGAGCAGGCGGACAGGAATCGCCGGAATTTAACCCGATCGAGTACGATCAGGTTGATGGACACCCCCTGCTGGCAGCCCATTGGCCGCGAGTCTGCAGGGGGCGGCGTTGCACAGGCAGCTCTTGTGAGCTGCTGGTGCAATGCTGAATATGGAGAGCGTATTGCTCTCCGCATTCAGTGAGGTCTTGCGGACCTGATCCGCACTGTCGGATCAGGTCCACAAGACCTTTAGTAAATAGGCCTCTAAAAGTCAGCTTGTCAAATGCAGCGTAAGGAACTTTTAGTTCCAAAAAAAAAAGGAACCCAAACTTAGTACAGCTTACAGTGTTTCTGCTATTTGTGATATTATTAGTAAGGTCTTACCCATTTTACTTACAGATGATCTTAAATAATTTTATGTCTATGCTGACTATTCTGAAAATAGAAAACTAGCTGACTAAAAAAACAAGGTTTTTATAGATGTGGGTGTAGTAGGTGTAAAATCCTGCATTCATGCTATTTTTGGGGTGTAGCGCAATCTATAGGTAGCGCAATCTATAGGTCAGAGATATAAAATTAAACAATATCTCAATTGCAATAGTAAAAGTGTTACTTACTTGTTTAGCTGTAGAGGGTGCAATAAAAACTATGTAGGTCAAACTATTAGACACCTGAAAAAGCATTTCTTAGAACACCTTAGCCATAGAAGATCCAGAATTTACTACTCACATTTAATTGCACTTTAAAAAGGGAGCATAATGTAGTTTTTTCCCTGTTGGCGTTTCAGTGAATAAAATATATCCCTAGAAGTCTTTTCTAGTGTGCTCCTAGGGAATCCAAAATACCTCTCTAATAAAATTTGTGATTCCGGATTGTTGTTGTATACCAAGTACCTTTCTAAAATATTGTGATTCATGATTGTTGCTCTAAAATACTAAATACCTCTCTAAAAAATGTGATTCATGATTGTTGCTCTAAAATACTAAATACCTCTCTAAAAATGTGATTCATGATTGTTGCTCTATAATACTAAGCTTTGCATAACAAGATGACAAGAACAAATTTGTTTTATTCTCTTGGTATCATTTGTTGAAGGAGCAGCAATGCACTACTGGTTTCAAACTGAACACATGGGTGAGCCAATGAAAATCGTTATTTATATGCAGCGACCAATCAGCAGCTAGAACCTAGGTTCTTTGCTGCTCATGAGCTTGCCTAGATAAACCTTTCAGCAAAGGATAACAAGAGAAGGAAAAATAAATAAATAATAGAAGTAAATTAGAAAGTTGTTTAAAATTGTATTCTCTATCTGAATCATGAAAGAAAACATTTGGGTTTCATGTCCCTTTAAGCTATAATTAGCCTTTTTTTTCTCATAGTTTTTTGCGCAAATTATCATTGACTGAATTTATTTTAAGTTACACAATTAAATGTATGCTTTGATTAGCGCTGCAAATCTGGTGGCACTCTAAAGATAAATGATAATAATAATCATAACAAATAAAATGTATAAACAATTGTAAACAATAGAAAATGTTATAATATTGCCGAGTATTAATCTACCCCTCCCAGTTACGTTATAACCAACTGGCAATATTTTCCATGGAGCACTCTAGTATAAAGATATTACTTAATCATCAAGATTAGTTAATGGCCAAATAGATTTCAATGCTGCAGAACAACTGTAAGAGGCTAACCTATTACTTGTTCCCTAAAACACTGAAAGATAAGTTTTCAGTTTTTAGTAATTATACTCTATTTTCTTTAACCTCTCGCAGTTTACCTCTTACCTTTATAACATTTCACACTTGAACTGCTTAAAGGGACAGTCTAGTAAGAACTAAACTTTTATGATTCAGACAGGGCATGTCATTTTAAACAACTTTCCAATTTACTTTTATCATGAAATTTGCTTTCTCCTCTTGGTATTCTTAGTTGACAGCTAAACCTAGGTAGGCTCATATGCTAATTTCTAAGCCATTGAATCTTATCTGAATGAATTTGACAGTTTTTCACAGCAAGAGAGCGTTAGTTCATGTGTGCCATATAGATATAACTTATAGATACCATTGTGCTCACGTCCATTGAGTTACTTATGAGAGGGCACTGATTGGCTAAAATGTAAGTCTGTCTGAGGTAAAAAGTATATTAATATAACTGTTGGTTATACAAAAATGGGGAATGGGTAATAAAGGGATCATCTTTCTTTTAAACAATAAACATTTCTAGAGTAGACTGTCGCTTTATATTTTAACAAAAACTGGAAACATTGTAGTGTTGTAAAACTTTTTATATATAAATAAAAGGTAAAATATTAGTTACAGTTTTAAATACTACACTTACAGACAATTACATAAAACTTTTTTCCAGCTGCAAATGTATTTCCTGGTCAGTGTGTGCCACCTGCTGGAAAGCAAATCAACTACAACAGCAATGTGTAAATGAAGTATTCTGAAGACAGAGCAGTCAGTGGAAACTAATTTAGCAAGAAAAAGTGTTGCTTTTTTAAATTACAAGTAAGAGTGCCAGTCTCCAGAAATGATGCAGTAGAACCTCATACCACATTACTTATTAAAGTATGTAATGTAATCCATTCTCAGTATCAATGTACCTGTTAAAGGGACACTGTACCCAAAAATTTTCTTTTGTAATTCATAAAGAGCATGCAGTTTTAAGCAACTGTCTAATTTAGTCCTATTATCAATTTTTCTTCGTTCTCTTGCTATCATTATTTGAAAAAGAAGGCATCTAAGCTTTTTTTTTGGTTTCAGTACTCTGGACAGCACTTTTTTATAGGTGGATGAATTTATCCACCAATCAGCAAGGACAACTCAGGTTGTTCACAAAAATGGGCCGGCATCTAAACTTACATTCTTGCATTTCAAATAAAGATACCAAGAGAATGAAGAAAATTTGATAATAGGAGTAAATTAGAAAGTTGCTTAAAATTTCATGCTCAATCTGAATCACAAAAGAAAATTTTTGGGTACAGTGTCCCTTTAAGTTTAGGTTCTCATTCATATGTGAAGGAATCAGGGCAGCTAATTGTTTTAGAATTTATATAATAAAAATTCAAAACAAAACACTGTGCTCCCTTCACCTCAGAAATGCAGCAGGCAACACAATTGTAAAAATATTGGTTTTGTACAGAGGGGAGGGGGACGGCTGGTAGAGTTTACATTGTTTTTTTACAGATTAAATACTCTGGCATTAATATTAATTTCCTGCTAAAATACAAATGTCTGGCTACACAGTAAATTGTGCTTTTAATAAAGGGTTAAGGATTTGCGAGCCAAGAACTTTAACTATATAAGTCAAGGCCTCGGACACTTAAAGGGACATGATACTCCCAAATTTCCTATGTACCATCTAATATCCAATGCTTCAAAAAGTATTTTAGTGCTTTGTATTTTGAAAACTAGATTTTCTTGTGCTGAATAAAACCAGCCTTTTCTGTATGATCTGTCTATACCAGCCAATGAGTAGTGGAGTCAGGTTGTGTGTAAATCATTTTAGTGAGAAACTCATAGTTTGTGAAAAGGTTAATGATATATATATATATATATATATATATATATATACACACACTGTATATGATTGCATTTGGCACATATCTGACTGCCATCTGGTTGCATTAAAAAATGCCAAAATGGGCCTCGGTCACTACCTTGTTTTATCTACTTTTTAAATATATATATAGTTTGGAGGGGTCAGTTTTGAGAATTTGAGCCGTTATGTCATCCCAAATGGTCCCTGTTTTCTTTGTCATAACGTGTCTAAAAATCCTCTTTCAGAAGTGTGGTGTACACACCACATTGCCTCATTTTACAACATGATATACATAGCTGTAGATAAAAAATGTTTTATCAATACTAATATCAAGTATATAAAGTTGTGCTCATAAGTTTACAAACCCTGGCAGAATTTATGATTTCTTGGCCATTTTTCAGAGAATATGAATGATAACACATAAACTTTTCTTTTACTCATGGTTAGTGTTTGGCTGAAGCCATTTATTATCAATCAACTGTGTTTACTCTTTTTAAATCATAATGACAACAGAAACTACCCAAATGACCCTGATTAAAAGTTTACATACCCCAGTTCTTAATACCGTGTAATGCCCCCTTTAACATCAATGGCAGCTTGAAGTCTTTTGTGGTATTTGTGGATGAGGCTCTTTATCTTCTCAGATGGTAAAGCTGCTCATTCTTCCTGGCAAAAAGCCTCCAGTTCCTGTAAATTCTTGGGCTGTCTTGCATGAACTGCACGTTTGAGATCTCCTTAGAGTGGCTCAATGATATTGAGGTCGGGAGACTGAGATGGCCACTCCAGAACCTTCACTTTATTCTGCTGTAGCCAATGACAGCTCGGCTTGGCCTTGTGTTTAGGATCCTTGTCATATTGGAATGTCCAAGTACGTCCCATGCGCAGCTTCCGGGCTGATGAAAGCAAATTTTCCTGCAGTATTTTTTGATAACATACTGCATTCATCTTGCCATCAATTCTGACCAAATTTCCTGTGCCTTTGTAGCTCACACATCCCCAAAACATCAGCGATCCACCTCCGTGTTTCACATTAGGAATACAAACGTTTGTACCAAACTATGTTGGCTCTGTCTCCCTTCATATAGTTAAAACCTTGTAATGTACAAGTGGGGATTCCCCTTTGAATAGCCGTCTGCTCATATCCAGTTAACTGGGCAACTGTGAGGTTCCAGTCTGCTTTATTTGCACCCTCAGGTGCTGTCCGTTTGTGAGTATCCATTTTTCTTGCAAAAACATTTTATTCCAAAAAATGGTTAAAAATACAGGACAGCAGACCCATATAAATGTAGCTTAGTAGGAGCGTAGCAAAAGGTGGCTTATGAGTTTCAGCATATTGCCGTAGTCATAGCCTATCCATTTTTCTTACCTTTATTCACTCTGTGTATATGGTATTAGGCCATTGGGCGCCTTGGTTTTCGTCTCTCCTAGACAATTTGAATCATCAGGATCCTGACCCTCCTATGACAGAGAGCTGACCATTTTGTTTTTTTGGAGTAGTCTTTTGGATTTTGTTTTTATGGACTATTATTTGTATGTTTATGATTGTTCTCATTATCATTTTTGATTTACCACTATTGTTTTGATGCTGTCTTTTATGTCATTATATACCCGTTAAAGAGCACCCCCCCTTGAGGATTGGTGTGTCTAGTACACATTATATCTTCTTTTTTCTTGAACTAACTACTTTAACTGTCTAATGAGACTAACATAAAAAAATACTAACAAATGTAACTACCTACTGCAGACTCTACAATGCCATTCTAGTAAAATGGTGCCTACATTTTCCTACTAGACTGTTTGCATATACTAGGCTTTCTCAAATTCCCTCTTTTTTAATCATTTGCTCTTAACCAAGATGGTCAAGACAAAAATAATGAAACTAAATACAATTGTACTATATTTCATTTTTTTAATGAAGTGAACTGGGGTAATGCCCTCAAAGACATGGTTAGGGATACAAACAACTGCTTTTTCATGCAAATACATTTCCTCAACTATTAAAATTTGCACATTTTAAAAGACTAATGTTGCATTTATTGAGTCAGAATTTGTCAGAAAGTAGATTTCCAATTTATTTCTCACATTCTCCAGAACTGTTTTAGAGACACTGTTTTGAATAAATTGATTTACTTACCTGCGGCTGCCTTTTCTCTCAGTCTCATCATCAGGTAATTTCATAGTAGGTTTAATGGTTTTGCTTGAATCTTTTTTTAGTTTGTTAGATATGCGATTTTTTATTTGATCTTTTTCATCGCTATCAATTTCATCACAATCTTCACTTTCAGCATCAGAATCATCCTGTAATTAGGAAACAAAGCAAAATAATTTTACACCAGTGTAATACAAGTGTTGTTTTGATGTTCAAAAATAAATTAAAACCAAAATATAGAAATAATACTTGCATCTAAATCACTATTTTTCCAGAAGCAATATATAGAATATAACATATGTATGTAACAATAAATCAATTCTTGTAGCAGATCTACATTCAGTACTGGCGTGTATATGGCTTTAGCTTTTGCAATAGGTAAAAACCTTAAGATGCTTATTCCCCCATAACCCTCTCCTCTACCTGAGTGAGTTACTTCATAGCATAAAAGAATCAAATTGGAAAGAGGGATGAAAAAGAGCTTAATGGGACAGTGTACTGTAAATTATATTTCCCCCAATTAGGTTTTGAGTGACTTGTTAAACTAGCAAAACAATTATTGGAAATTGCTTAATTATTATTATAATTTATTTTTTCAATTGATAGAATTGTTTTTGCTCATTGAAATCCCCACCTAAAATAAACATTTAAATACCTAAGTATTGTATTTGTATATAGATAGCAAGAAAAGATAACCTTTTTTCAGATTCAACTAATTTGGCATGTTCTTGAGAACAATAGGTTGGGGTTTGAATGAACAAAAACAAAGATTTCAAATACAAAACAACCTAAGGTGATGCACTCATGAAATTATCTTAATGAAAAGGAGCTGTCCCTGCAAGTTGCAAGATGCCTCCTATAAAAAGTAAGGAATTCGCTGGAAATGGAAACCTCACTGGAGAAAGTAAAATTAGCAGGGTGAACGCTTTAAAAACCTCTTAACCACACCTTGGATTTTGAAAGAACAAAGTAATAATAAATTACTAGGAGAGATTACCTTAAGCAGGAATGAAGGAAAAAACAGAATTTATGCTTACCTGATAAATTTCTTTCTTTTGTGATTTATTGAGTCTACGGATTCATCCACACTTGTGGGATATTCTCCTTCCCTACAGGAAGTGGCAGAGAGAGCACCCACAGCAGAGCTGTCTATATAGCTCCTCCCTTAGCTCCACCCCCCAGTCATTCGACCGAAGGCTAGGAAGAAAAAGGAGAAACTATAGGGTGCAGTGGTGACTGAAGTTTTTTAATTAAAAATATACTACCTGTCTTAAATAGACAGGGCGGGCCGTGGACTCCATGGCGGAGCAACAGGTTTAAATACAGGCTTGATCCTGACCAAGGCCTGACTAAACGCTTGAACGTCTGGGACATCTGCCAGACGTTTGTGTAAAAGAATAGACAAAGCAGATATTTGTCCCTTTAAAGAACTAGCTGATAATCCCTTCTCCAATCCTTCTTGGAGAAAAGACAAAATTCTAGGAATCCTAATCTTACTCCATGAGTAACCCTTGGATTCACACCAACAAAGATATTTGCGCCAAATCTTATGATAGATTTTCCTGGTGACAGGCTTTCTAGGCTGAATCAGGGTATCAATGACCGACTCAAAGAAACCACGCTTTGATAAAATCAGGCGTTCAATCTCCAAGCAGTCAGATGCAGAGAAATTAGATTTGGATACTTGAACGGACCTTGGATTAGAAGGTCCTGCCTCATTGGCAGAGTCCAAGGTGGAACAGATGACATGTCCACCAGGTCTGCATACCAAGTCCTGCATGGCCACGCAGGTGCTATCAGAATCACCGAAGCTCTCTCCTGCTTGATTCTGGCAACCAGATGTGGGAGGAGAGGAAACGGTGGAAATACATAAGCTAGATTGAAGGACCAGGGCACTGCTAGAGCATCTATCAGTACCGCCTGGGGATCCCGGGACCTGGACGCCATCAGATCCAATTCTGGTGTGCCCCATAGCTGAGTCAGCTGGGCAAATACCTCCGGATGGAGCTCCCACTGCCCCGGATGAAAAGTCTGACGACTTAGGAAATCCGCCTCCCAGTTCTCTACCCCTGGGATATGGATTCCTGAGAGATGGCAAGAGTGATCCTCCGCCCATCGGAAAATTTTGGTTACCTCCATCATCGCTAGAGAACTCTGTGTTCCTCCTTGATGATTGATATAGGCTACAGCCGTGATGTTGTCCGACTGAAATCTGATGAATTTGGCCGCAGCTAGCTGAGGCCACGCCTGAAGTGCATTGAATATCGCTCTCAGTACTAGAATGTTTATCGGGAGGAGAGATTCCTCCCGAGACCATAAGCCCTGTGCTTTCAGGGATTTCCAGACTGCACCCCAGCCTAGCAGGCTGGCATCTGTCATTACTATGAGCCACTCTGGCCTGCGGAAACATATTCCCTGAGACAGGTGGTCCTGAGACAACCACCAGAGAAGAGAATCTCTGGTCTCTTGGTCCAGATGCAGTTGAGAAGATAAATCTGCATAATCCCCATTCCACTGTTTGAGCATGCATAGTTGCAGTGGTCTGAGGTGTAGGCGGGCATAAGGAACTATGTCCATTGCCGCTACCATAAGTCCGATTACCTCCATACACTGAGCCACTGATGGCCGAGGAATGGAATGAAGAGCTCGGCAAGTGATTAAAAGTTTTGATTTTCTACCGAGTCTATCAGAGTCCCTAGGAAAGAAACTCTTATGAGAGGGACGAGAGAACACTTTTTTATGTTCACCTTCCACCCGTGAGATCTCAGAAAAGCCAAAACGATGTCCGTGTGAGACTTGGCTAGCTGGAAAGTTAACGCCTGAATTAAGATGTCGTCTAGATAAGGCGCCACTGCTATACCCCGCGATCTTAGAACCGCCAAAAGGGACCCTAGCACCTTTGTAAAAATTCTGGGAGCAGTGGCCAACCCCAAGGGAAGGGCCACAAACTGGTAATGCCTGTCCAGAAAGGCGAATCTGAGGAATTGATGATGATCTCTGTGAATAGGGATGTGTAGATACGCATCCTTTAAGTCCACGGTAGTCATATATTGACCCTCCTGGATCAGAGGAAGAATAGTCTGAATAGTCTCCATCTTGAAAGATGGTACTCTGAGGAATTTGTTTAGAATTTTGAGATCCAAGATTGGTCTGAAAGTTCCCTCTTTTTTGGAAACCACAAACAGGTTGGAGTAAAAACCTAGCCCTTGTTCCGCTCTTAGAACTGGGCGAATCAGTCCCATGGTATGTAGGTCTTCTACACAGCGTAAGAACGCCTCTCTCTTTGTCTGGTTTGCAGACAATTGAGAAATGTTAAATCTCCCCCTTGGGGGGGAGTCTTTGAAGTCCAGAAGATATCCTTGGTACACAATTTCTAAAGCCCAGGAATCGTGAACATCTCTTGCCCAAGCCTGAGCAAAGAGAGAGAGTCTGCCCCCTACTAGATCCGGTCCCGGATCGGGGGATACCCCATCATGCTGTCTTAGAGGCAGCTGCAGGCTTCTTGGCCTGTTTACCCTTGTTCCAAGCCTGGTTAGGTCTCCAGACTGACTTGGATTGGACAGAATTCCCCTCTTGCTTTGCTGCAGGGGGAAGTTGAAGCGGGACCACCCTTGAAGTTCCGAAAGGAACGAAAAACATAATTTATGTAAGAACTTACCTGATAAGTTAATTTCTTTCATATTGGCAAGAGTCCATGAGCTAGTGACATATGGGATATACAATCCTACCAGGAGGGGCAAAGTTTCCCAAACCTCAAAATGCCTATAAATACACCCCTCACCACACCCACAATTCAGTTTAACGAATAGCCAAGCAGTGGGGTGATAAAGAAAGAAGTAGAAAGCATCAATAAAGGAAATTTGGAAATAATTGTGCTTTATACAAAAAATCATAACCACCATAAAAAGGGTGGGCCTCATGGACTCTTGCCAATATGAAAGAAATTAATTTATCAGGTAAGTTCTTACATAAATTATGTTTTCTTTCATGTAATTGGCAATAGTCCATGAGCTAGTGACATATGGGATATCAATACCCAAGATGTGGATCTCCACTCAAGAGTCACTAGAGAGGGATGGAATAAAAACATAATTTATGCTTACCTGATAAATGTATTTCTCTTGTAGTGTATCCAGTCCACGGATCATCCATTACTTGTGGGATATTCTCCTTCCCAACAGGAAGTTGCAAGAGGATCACCCACAGCAGAGCTGCTATATAGCTCCTCTCCTCACTGCCATATCCAGTCATTCGACCGAAACAAGACGAGAAAGGAGAAACCATAGGGTGCAGTGGTGACTGTAGTTTAATTAAAATTTAGACCTGCCTTAAAATGACAGGGCGGGCCGTGGACTGGATACACTACAAGAGAAATAAATTTATCAGGTAAGCATAAATTATGTTTTCTCTTGTTAAGTGTATCCAGTCCACGGATCATCCATTACTTGTGGGATACCAATACCAAAGCTAAAGTACACGGATGATGGGAGGGACAAGGAAGGAACTTAAACGGAAGGAACCACTGCCTGTCTAACCTTTCTCCCAAAAACAGCCTCAGAAGAAGCAAAAGTGTCAAATTTGTAAAATTTTGAAAAGGTGTGAAGCGAAGACCAAGTCGCAGCCTTACAAATCTGTTCAACAGAGGCCTCATTTTTAAAGGCCCAGGTGGAAGCCACAGCTCTAGTAGAATGAGCTGTAATCCTTTCAGGGGGCTGCTGTCCAGCAGTCTCATAGGCTAAGCGAATTATGCTCCGAAGCCAAAAGGAGAGAGAGGTTGTCGAAGCTTTTTTGACCTCTCCTCTGTCCAGAGTAAACGACAAACAGGGCAGATGTTTGACGAAAATCTTTAGTAGCCTGTAAGTAAAACTTCAAGGCACGGACTACGTCCAGATTATGCAAAAGACGTTCCTTCTTTGAAGAAGGATTAGGACACAATGATGGAACAACAATCTCTTGATTGATATTCCTGTTAGAAACCACCTTAGGTAAAATCCCAGGTTTGGTACGCAGAACTACCTTGTCTGAATGAAAAATCAGATAAGGAGAATCACAATGTAAGGCAGATAACTCAGAGACTCTTCGATCCGAGGAAAAAGCCATCAAAAACAGAACTTTCCAAGATAAAAGTTTAATATCAATGGAATGAAGGGGTTCAAACGGAACTCCCTGAAGAACTTTAAGAACCAAGTTTAAGCTCCACGGGGGAGCAACAGTTTTAAACACAGGCTTAATCCTAACCAGAGCCTGACAAAATGCCTGGACGTCTGGAACTTCTGCCAGACGCTTGTGCAAAATAATAGACAGAGCAGAGATCTGTCCTTTTAAAGAACTAGCTGATAAGCCTTTGTCCAAACCCTCTTGGAGAAAGGACAATATCCTAGGAATCCTAACCTTACTCCATGAGTAACTCTTGGATTCACACCAATAAAGATATTTACGCCATATCTTATGGTAGATTTTCCTGGTGTCAGGCGTCCGAGCCTGTATTAAGGTATCAATGACTGACTGGGAGAAGCCACGCCTTGATAGAATCAAGCGTTCAATCTCCATGCAGTCAGTCTCAGAGAAATTAGATTTGGATGATTGAAAGGACCTTGTATTAGAAGGTCCTGCCTCAGAGGCAGAGTCCATGGTGGAAGAGATGACATGTCCACTAGGTCTGCATACCAGGTCCTGCGTGGCCACGCAGGCGCTATCAGAATCACTGATGCTCTCTCCTGTTTGATTTTGGCAGTCGAGGGAGCAGAGGAAACGGTGGAAACACATAGGCCAGGTTGAAGAACCAAGGAGCTGCTAGAGCATCTATCAGCGTTGCTCCCGGGGTCCCTGGACCTGGATCCGTAACAAGGAAGCTTGGCGTTCTGGCGAGACGCCATGAGATCCAGTTCTGGTTTGCCCCAACGATGGACCAGTTGAGCAAACACCTCCGGATGGAGTTCCCACTCCCCCGGATGAAAAGTCTGACGACTTAGAAAATCCGCCTGGGATGTGGATCGCTGACAGGTGGCAAGAGTGAGACTCTGCCCAGCGAATTATCTTTGAGACTTCTAACATCGCTAGGGAACTCCTGGTTCCCCCTTGATGGTTGATGTAAGCCACAGTCGTGATGTTGTCCGACTGAAATCTGATGAACCTCAGTGTTGCTAACTGAGGCCAAGCTAGAAGAGCATTGAATATTGCTCTTAACTCCAAAATATTTATTGGGAGGAGTTTCTCCTCCTGAGTTCACGATCCCTGAGCCTTCAGGGAGTTCCAGACTGCGCCCCAACCTAGAAGGCTGGCATCTGTTTTTACAATCGTCCAATCTGGCCTGCGAAAGGTCATACCCTTGGACAGATGGACCCGAGAAAGCCACCAGAGAAGAGAATCTCTGGTCTCTTGATCCAGATTTAGTAGAGGGGACAAATCTGAGTAATCCCCATTCCACTGACTTAGCATGCATAATTGCAGTGGTCTGAGATGCAGGCGCGCAAATGGCACTATGTCCATTGCCGCTACCATTAAGCCGATTACTTCCATGCACTGAGCCACTGACGGGCGTGGAATGGAATGAAGGACACGGCAAGCATTTAGAAGTTTTGATAACCTGGACTCCGTCAGGTAAATTTTCATCTCTACAGAATCTATAAGAGTCCCTAGGAAAAAGACTCTTGTGAGTGGTGATAGAGAACTCTTTTCCACGTTCACTTTCCACCCATGCAACCTCAGAAATGCCAGAACTATCTCTGTATGAGACTTGGCAATTTGAAAGCTTGACGCCTGTATCAGGATGTCGTCTAGATACGGAGCCACCGCTATGCCTCGCGGTCTTAGAACCGCCAGAAGTGAGCCCAGAACCTTTGTAAAAATTCTCGGGGCAGTGGCCAACCCGAAGGGAAGAGCTACAAATTGGTAATGCCTGTCTAGAAAGGCAAACCTTAGGAACCGATGATGATCTTTGTGAATCGGTATGTGAAGGTACGCATCCTTTAAGTCCACTGTGGTCATGTACTGACCCTCTTGGATCATTGTTAGGATGGTCCGAATAGTTTCCATTTTGAATGATGGAACTCTGAGGAATTTGTTTAAGATCTTTAGATCCAAGATTGGTCTGAAGGTTCCCTCTTTCTTGGGAACCACAAACAGATTTGAATAAAATCCCTGTCCTTGTTCCATCCGCGGAACTGGATGGATCACTCCCATTACTAGGAAGTCTTGCACACAGCTTAGGAATGCCTCTTTCTTTATCTGGTTTGCTGATAACCTTGAAAGATGAAATCTACCTTGTGGAGGAGAAGCTTTGAAGTCCAGAAGATATCCCTGAGATATGATCTCCAACGCGCAGGGATCCTGAACATCCCTTGCCCACGCCTGGGCGAAGAGAGAAAGTCTGCCCCCCACTAGATCCGTTTCCGGATAGGGGGCCGTTCCTTCATGCTGTCTTGGGGGCAGCAGCAGGCTTTCTGGCCTGCTTGCCCTTGTTCCAGGACTGGTTAGGTTTCCAGGCCTGTCTGGAATGAGCAACAGTTCCCTCTTGTTTTGAAGCGGAGCAAGTTGATACTGCTCCTGCCTTGAAATTTCGAAAGGCACGAAAATTAGACTGTTTGGCCTTTGATTTGGCCCTGTCCTGAGGAAGGGTATGACCCTTGCCTCCAGTAATATCAGCAATAATTTCCTTCAAGCCAGGCCCGAATAAGGTCTGCCCCTTGAAAGGAATGTTGAGTAATTTAGACTTTGAAGTCACGTCAGCTGACCAGGATTTAAGCCATAGCGCCCTACGCGCCTGGATGGCGAATCCGGAATTCTTAGCCGTTAGTTTAGTCAAATGAACAATGGCATCAGAAACAAATGAGTTAGCTAGCTTAAGCGTTCTAAGCTTGTCAATAATTTCATTCAATGGAGCTGTCTGGATGGCCTCTTCCAGGGCCTCAAACCAGAATGCCGCTGCAGCAGTGACAGGCGCAATGCATGCAAGGGGCTGTAAAATAAAACCTTGTTGAATAAACATTTTCTTAAGGTAACCCTCCAATTTTTTATCCATTGGATCTGAAAAAGCACAACTGTCCTCAACCGGGATAGTGGTACGCTTTGCTAAAGTAGAAACTGCTCCCTCCACCTTAGGGACCGTCTGCCATAAGTCCCGTGTAGTGGCGTCTATTGGAAACATTTTTCTAAATATAGGAGGTGGGGAAAAGGGCACACCGGGTCTATCCCACTCCTTGCTAATAATTTCTGTAAGCCTTTTAGGTATAGGAAAAACGTCAGTACACACCGGCACCGCATAGTATCTATCCAGCCTACACAATTTCTCTGGAATTGCAACTGTATAAAACACCACAGTCCTCTTACGACCTCCATCTTAGTTGAGAGTTGCAAGAGAATGACTGGATATGGCAGTGAGGGGAGGAGATATATAGCAGCTCTGCTGTGGGTGATCCTCTTGCAACTTCCTGTTGGGAAGGAGAATATCCCACAAGTAATGGATGATCCGTGGACTGGATACACTTAACAAGAGAAATAAAAACAGCCATATACCGCTGAAAAAATTAGTCCACAACCCAAAAAAATACGTTTATTTCCATTTGAAAGAAAAAAAACTTAAATCAAAAGCAGAATAATCAAACTGTTACAGCTGCCTGAAGAACTTTTCTACCAAAAACTGCTTCCGAAGAAGCAAATACATAAAAACGGTAGAATTTAGTAAATGTATGCAAAGTTGCTGCTTTGCAAATCTGATCAACTGAAGCTTCATTCTTAAAAACCCATGAAGTGGAGACTGATCTAGTAGAATGAGCTGTAATTCTCTGAGGCGGGGCTTGACCCGACTCCAAATAAGCTTGATGAATCAAAAGCTTTAACCAAGAGGCCAAGAAAATAGCAGAGGCCTTCTGACCTTTCCTAAGACCAGAAAATATAACAAATAGACTAGAAGTCTTCCTGAAATCTTTAGTAGCTTCAACATAATATTTCAAAGCTCTCACCACATCCAAAGAATGTAAGGATCTTTCCAAAGGATTCTTAGGATTAGGACACAAGGAAGGGACAACAATTTCTCTACTAATGTTGTTAGAATTCACAACCTTAGGATTAAAATTCAAATGAAGTCCGCAAAACCGCCTTATCCTGATGAAAAATCAGAAAAGGAGATTCACAAGAAAGAGCAGATAGCTCAGAAACTCTTCTAACAGAAGAGATGGCCAAAAGAAACAACACTTTCCAAGAAAGTAGTTTAAAGCCCAAAGAATGCATAGGCTCAAATGGAGGAGCCTGTAAAGCCTTCAGAACCCAATTAAGACTCCAAGGAGGAGAAATTGATTTAATGACAAGCTTAATATGAACTAAAGCCTGTACAAAACAGTGTATATCAGGAAGTATAGCAATCTTTCTGTGAAATAAAACAGAAAGAGCGGAGATTTGTCCTTTCAAGGAACTTGCAGACAAACCCTTATCCAGACCATCCTGAAGAAACTGTAAAATTCTAGGAATTCTAAAAGAATGCCAAGAAAATTTATGAGAAGAACACCATGAAATGTAAGTCTTCCAATCTCTATAATAAATCTTTCTAGAGACAGATTTACAAGCTTGTAACATAGTATTAATCACTGAGTCAGAGAAACCTCTATGACTTAAAGGGACACTGTACCCAAAAATTTTCTTTTGTGATTCAGATTGAGCATGATATTTTAAGCAACTTTCTAATTTACTCCTATTATCAAATTTTCTTCATTCTCTTGGTATCTTTATTTGAAATGCAAGAATGTAAGTTTAGATGCCAGCTCATTTTTGGTGAACAATCTGGGTTGTCCTTGCTGATTGGTAGATAAATTCATCCACCAGTAAAAAAGTACTGTCCAGAGTACTAAAACCAAAAAAAAAGCTTAGATGCCTTCTTTTTCAAATAATGATAGCAAGAGAACGAAGAAAAATTGATAATAGGAGTAAATTAGAAAGTTGCTTAAAATTGCATGTTCTTTCTGAATTACAAAAAGAAAAAATATGGGTTCAGTGTCCCTTTAAAACTAAGCGTTCAATTTCCATACCTTCAAATTTAATGATTTGAGATCCTGATGGAAAAACGGACCTTGAGATAGTAGGTCTGGCCGAAACGGAAGTGGCCGAGGTGGGCAACTGGACATCCGAACCAGATCCGCATACCAAAACCTGTGTGGCCATGCTGGCGCCACCAGCAACACAAATGATTGTTCCATGATGATTTTGGAAATCACTCTTGGAAGGAGAACTAGAGGCGAGAAGATGTAAGCAGGATGATAACACCAAGGAAGGGTCAGCAAATCCACTGCTTCCGCCTGAACATCCCTGGACCTGGACAGGTATCTGGGAAGTTTCTTGTTTAGATGAGAGGCCATGAGATCTATCTCTGGAAGACCCCACATCTGAACAATCTGAGAAAACACATCTGGATGGAGAGACCACTCCCCTGGATGTAATATGCACCGCAGAGATTAAACAGGAGCTGGATTCCGCCCAAACAAGTATTCAAGATATTTCTTTCATAGCTTGGGGACTGCGAGTCCCACCCTGATGATTGACATATGCCACTGTTGTGATATTGTCTGTCTGAAAACAAATGAACGGTTCTCTCTGTAACAGAGGCCAAAACTGAAGAGCTCTGAGAATTGCACGGAGTTCTAAAATATTTATTGGTAATCTAACCTCTTGAGATTTCCAAACCCCTTGTGCTGTCAGAGATCCCCAACCTGAGAGACTCGCATCTATTGTGATCACAGTCCAGGTTGGCCGAACAAAAGAAGCCCCTTGAACTAAACAATGGTGATCTATCCACCATGTCAGAGAGTGTCATACATTGGGATTTAAGGATATTAATTGTGATATGTTTGTATAATCCCCGCACCATTGATTCAGCATACAAAGCTGAAGAGGTCTCATGTGAAAATGAGCAAAGGGGATCGTGTCCGATGCTGCAGTCATGTGACCTAAAACTTCCATGCACATAGCCACTGAAGGGAATGACTGAGACTGAAGGTGCCGGCAGGCTGCAACCAATTTTAAATGTCTCTTGTCTGTTAGAGACAGAATCATGGACACTGAATCTATCTGGAAACCTAAAAAGGTGACCCTGAGGAATCAAGAAACTCTTTGGTAAATTGATCCTCCAACCATGTTTCCGAAGAAACAACACTAGTTGATTCATGTGAGATTCTGCAGAACGTAAAGACTGAGCTAGTACCAAGATATCGTTCAAATAAGGAAACACCGCAATACCCTGTTCTCTGATTACAGAGAGTAGGGCACCCAGAACCTTTGAAAAGATTCTTGGAGCTGTTGCTAGGCCAAATGGAAGACCAACAAATTGGTAATGCTCGTCTAGAAAAGAGAATCTCAGAAACTGATAATGTTCTGGATGAACCGGAATATGAAGGTATTTATCCTGCAAGTCTATTGTGGACATATAATGTCCTTGCTGAACAAAAGGCAGAATAGTCCTTATAGTCATAATCTTGAAAGTTGGTACTCTTACATAATGATTCAAAATTTTCAGATCCAGAACTGGTCTGAATAAATTTTCCTTCTTTGGGACAATGAATAGATTTGAATAAAAAAAAAACAAACCTTGTTCCAGAAGAGGAACTGGCATGATTACCCCTGAAGATTCAAGGTCTGAAACACACTTCAGGAAAACCTGAGCTTTTACTGGATTTACTGGGATACGTGAGAGAAAAAATCTTCTCACAGGAGGTCTTACTCTGAATCCTATTCGATACCCTTGAGAGAAAATGCTCTGAATCTATTGGTTTTGAACGGATTTTATCCAAATATCCTTGAAAAACCTTAATCTGCCCCCTACCAGCTGAGCTGGAATGAGGGC